>NC_033796.1:61331680-61370148 GCF_001876935.1 Asparagus officinalis
CGGGGGGGGGGGGGAGCCACTCTAGGGTGGCTCGTGTTTTTCGGGCGTCTCGGCATTTGTCCGAGTTTCTATTTTGGATTTTAGCCTCCATACTTGGTGTGGTTTTGGTGGTTTTTTAGCCACCTCTTCCTTCTGTAACTCCTGTAGTCATCGCGCGAGGGCCCACGCGCGTGCCGCACGTGTGCCGCGCTTTTGGATGCGCTCCTTGAGAGTTAAACGGGCTCTTTTGATGAGAACTCATTCGTTGGTTGATAGCTTGAAGGAGGAATCAACTTTATGCCATTAAGGTGGTTGAGTCTCTTGACGATTCCTGAACTCTAGATCTGCATGATAATGGATCCCGTCAACGGGCTCCAAGGCCTAGGCGAGCTGACGTGTGAGACATTGGCGTTTCTTTTGACAAGTTCTCTTCGTCAGAATTGGCGTGCCTTCAGTAAACAACTCCTGGACTGAAGAGGATTCATTGCAATATGAAAGTCCTACTTTATTGGATGTCGGAGGAGCGTTGTGAGGGGAAACCATAGCAACAGCTGAGCGAGAATCATCACCTTGAGTCTTTTTCAGATTTGAAGACCAATGGATCTTCTTTGAAGAGGAGATCTTCTTGCACTTGCGAGGGGAGGAGGATTTGGAGGAGGAGGAAGACAGATACTCCTCATACTTCTGCTGGTCAAACTCATATTCAATCTCTGTATCAACCAGGATCTTGATCCTTGGTTGTGACACAACAGCCTCGGTAGAGAGGCTGTTGGCTCTCACTGTGATCGTCAGCATTTTTGCATCAAAAGTTGGTTTATTTGTCAAATCCATTACACATTTATCGATTACAATGAATTCAAAAGAGTTAACTTTTTTATAAAACTACTCGCTTACACAAATAAAATAAGAATTATAACTCTCTTCAAACATACGCATAGAACGTTTTTCACCCGCTGCTTGCGTGAGATCTTTGCTTGTGCTGGGGATGCGTTAGTCCATGGACCGTCGTGAATCAGATCCAGTTGACAGAACAAAATTTCAATGCTCTTGCTTCACAAAAAAAAACAATCGCAGAAGTAAATAATCTCAACAAAGTGAGATTACTACTCTTCTCGAGATCAAAACAAAGTTTGATCTCAAGGAATGATGAAACGAGCCTCAGATCCTTCGAATAGCTCCCTCTTTATGCTGGAGTTCGCCAAGATCTGCTAGCTCTCCTCTAAAATTCATGGATCACTCTTTAATTTAATAGCACCTCACCTCCAATTTCAGATCCCCTATGTGTAGGGGCCCTAGGCTTATATTTATAGGCTCCAGATGCAGCGTTTTAGGATAAGAACAAGTGATTTGGCCATATCTTCAGTTAATAACCACTTAACCATGTTTATGGATGATAACAAAGCAGTTGGAGAGGCTCCGGAACGAAAGAATCCAAAGAAAACTGTCGAAAACGCATTTTCAGCATTTCTGGGCGTGAGCCACCTTATGGTGGCTCGGCCTTATACCTGGCCTTGGCTGAGTCGTTTTGACGTGACTCGGCTATCAGGGGCTTCTCCAGTTTGGTCTTTATAGGCATCGAAAATTGCCTATAGGTCTCCACGAACAGCTCAGTGTTAAGAAATGACGATGAACGTCACCATCTGGTTCACAAAAGCTTGATTGATGTCGGTGAACACTTGAAGTAAACTGACGAACTACGTGAAGCAATAGAGTTTCAGAATAACGAGACACGAACTGATCGAGAACCTCGTATCGTTCACAAACGGTGAAATACCCTTCGTGTCTCATTTATTCCATGGATGATTTAATCATTGGAGCTTATAGAACTGCTCGTCGGCTTTCCAACGCACTTTGAATCACTCAAATCCGAGTTCGGACGAAGAATTTATGGTGAAAACAATCGAACAGGCATAACGAGAGTCTCAGGCTGAACTGAGACACCCGAAGTGTCTCGGCCCAAGTCGAGACACCCAAGGGTGTCTCAGCTCTGGTTGAGACACTAGAAGGTGTCTCCAACTCAGAATCGTCCCGTGCCTATAAATACGAGCCCCGGAGCCTCATTTTTGGAGATCTGGAGTTTTAGAGAATTAGCAAAGCCCTGTTGGACTGAAGAGTGATCGAGTTCTTCAACGCAAGAGATCGAGAGTTGTCAGATCTGCATCACCCGCATCCGATCCTTAGTATTATCCCGTTGTGATAATTCTAAGAAGAGCAATTATTTCGCTGTTGTCGAGATAGGCACTTCTGCTTCTAGATTCCTTCGCGGATCGACGAAGTTCTGTACCTGATCTGATTGCCAGGTAGTCCACGGATATCAACGTCCCCGTCACCGGCTAAAGACCCACGCAAGCAAGAAACGGCGAACGGATCTTGTGTTATTTTCGAAAAGTTGTAATCTTTCATTTTCTTATTCTTTTTATTGAATATCTTGAATTCTTTGTAAGCGATCCAGATTATAATGAATTCGACAATGAAGGTAACTTTCTCCGAAAAAAACTGGCGACCACAGTGGGAGCCAACAGCCTCGCTGCCGAGGCTGTCGTGACGCAACCGACATTCAAGTTCCGGGTGAATGAAGAGATCGAATACGAGTTCGATCAACAAAAGTTTGAAGAATACCTCTCTTCCTCCTTCAGATCCGCCTCTCTAAATAGGCGCAGGAAGACTTCCTCTTCCAGGAATGTTCGCGGGACATCAGGGTTGAAGATCCAAGATCCCCTCGCCATTGCTGAACCCACGCCCCGTGACGTCCCTGCAGCGTCCAAAGAGGTCAAAGCTGCAGATCTGGACCTCCCCTCCACCGTGAAGGTAACTGCTGAAGGTGCTCCAACTTTGTCGAAGAGGGCGCGCCAAAGACGTTGTCAACACCTTGCTCGACAATTGGCCAAGACTGCAGAGTTGATGGACGGAGTCCGTTACACTAAGGACCTGAAATCAAGGCAGCGCCAGGAACAGCAACGGCGAACCATCAGCCTCTCCTCTAAGGCGGAGACGAATGAATGGGTCCACGTTAAGAAGACTCGCTCCACTCTTGAAGAGAGAATCAAGAAACGCCGCGCATTGCTCGCGCATGCCCGAGTCCTTCTGCAGAAAGCGGAAGAGATGCAGAAAGAAGATACGGTCAAGAAGCCGCCTAGACACAAGCAGGTGTAGGTGCCAAAGACAAAACCAGCACCTAAGACAAAAGTGGACGGAGTTATCGTCCAACCTTTTTCAAATCCAGATCTCGTTTCCCCTGTCCCCGCACTTCTGACGGAGCCAGGTAAGAACGTAGGTCCCACAAGATCCAGAGTTCCTTTGAAAGATCAACTCTGTCCTTTACCAGAAGATCGAAGTAAAGCACCTGTCAAGGAGCGATTGGGACCGTTGAAAGGTCCCCAAACAACAAACCAGACTGGGGGTCGTACCAATCCCCCTAAGAAAGATAACAAAGAGAAAGCCCCTATTACCGACCGCATTGGATTGCGGGTTAAAGTTCAAGAGCCCGTTAAGTTTTCACACTCGCAAAAGCGTAAACTTGAACGAGCGACTTTTGAAGACGCTAATAAAGCGTCGTATCCCCAGAGGGAAACATATTCATCTGATGACGATGGTGTTATACCTGGGAAGTCGTGCCAACACTCTATGGGTTGCTCCGGTTATCAAACTGACGAGTTGTACTATAGGGCCGGGGGTATCGATAAGTCTCGAAAGAGAAACGTTTGAGACATAGATTCTCGTTGTCCGTGTGCCAATATAATCAAGGCGGTATTATCAGAATGCTGCTGTTCTAAAACCCCAAGGAGAGTTTCGGTGTTCGAAAGAATTTCTACCAGAACGTCCGAGACCAAGTCAAGGTGTTTCCGTAGGAGGAAACCTGTTCGCCAAGATGATGAATTTCTAGAAGTGTCAGTTAATATGACCGGGAGAGGTAAATCGACATGACGCTTTAGCCCAGATCAATTTGCTGAGGTATCCCAGCGTATGACTCGATTGCGATCGGGGACCAGTAGGCGAAAGAACTACCAAAGAATACAGAAGGGACTTCCTTCAGAAGATGAAACTTCGGAGGTTTGCTCGGATGCCGGCTCGGATGCTTGCTCAGCGATGGCTTCCGATGACACCGCTTCAAGTACAGGACATCCCTATGAGTCACTTATGATTAGCGCCGAACAAGTGGCTAAGTTGCTCGATGACGCTTTGACAAAGCAAAAGGAAAATTTCAAGTTTGAAATGGAAATGGCCATGCAACAGATGAGAAAAATGCATGACCAGCAAATCGCGACACTAACAACTCACCAAGGGGAGTCTAGTCGTCGGAATAATCCGAACCAAGATGATAACGAATGGGAAGAGGATAATGCCAACATGAACACCCCTCCCGTCAACAACAATAATGGGGGTGGCCCTTCGGATGATGACAACACAAAGGAGGATCACGTTACTTCTCTCTGAAATCACTCGAAAACAGATACGAGTGAGGATAAGAAAATGAGGGACTTAGAGAGCAAGATTAACGCATTGATGAGTGCTCAAGAAGTGAAAAGGTCTGGGATACCATGTCCATATCCAAGGGAGTGAGAATCAATTCCATACCCGGCGAAATTCAACTTGATCAATTTTACGCCGTTTGATGGGAAGGGTTCCCCAACCCAACACTTGATATATTTTAAGTCCCATTTAGGAATAATCTCTGGGAATAAACCCTTAATGGTGGTGCGGTCATTCGTTCGCACTCTTTGCGGAGCAGCCTTCGATTGGTATCGCCGCCTCAAGTCGGGGAGTATCAGCAGTTGGGATGACATAGAGGACATGTTTCTGACAAACTTCTTCGACGATGACACCGAGATTTCAATCGGCACACTATTTGACGAGAAACAGAAAAATGGTGAGACGGTCGAAAACTTCGTGAAGAGATTCCGAAACAAAGCAATGAACTGCAGGGATCCGGTCAGTGAAGATTTTATCCTCGAGACTTGTCACAATAATCTTTCATTGGACATCCTCGAAGCTATGGGAATGACACCACCAAAGACCTGGAAGGACTTGAAAGTGCGAGGGGAACGAGCCGAACGATTCCTTAAAAGGAAGAAGGCAGAAAGAGGTCAAACGGAAAATAATGCCCCACAACAGAACTTCGTCCCTAAGGGTAAAGGAAAAGCACAAGCGAATGCAGTGGACGCGAACCAAACATTCGAAGTGCAAGCGCAACCGCAACAACAACAGCAGAAGGCGCCTCAACAATCAAGGTGGCCACAACAGCCTCAGAAACAGAAGGCTTCAGAGCCTAAATTCCCGAAGGTCTACTCGTTCAAAGAGGATAAAGTCCCCGGTATCATCAAATACCTCATAGAGAACAAAAAAATCAAATTGCCTCCGGTTCAGGATCAGGAAGATGCTAAAAGAATTAATGATCCAAAATACTGCGCATTTCACAGAGCAGTGCACCATCCTACCAATGCATGCTACGCCCTCAAAGACAAGATCCATGCTTTAATAGACGTTGGGGTCATCACTATGAAGCAACCTAAGGAAAAGAAAGTGGCTGCGAACGCAATATCGATTAGCTTCGGTTTTGTTCCTTTGAACTGGTTCCAGCATGAGCCGGTAATAAATGCAGCAGTAAAGACCGTGAACGATGATCCTCACAAACAGTGCCAGAAAGGACTCGTACCACATAGCCCCGAATGGTGAGATCCTTTGGGTTCATCCCGATTTGATTGGAGATGAACAGTGGACTGTATCCTCTTCCAAGAAAAGGTCAAAAGGAAAAGGTAAGTCTTGTTATGGAGCTTCTGCTATTCCAGGAGAAGACGATGATGAAATTCCAGCCTTCCCGCTTTCTGAAGATGAGCAGGAGGCCTTTGCTACTAGGAGCGGGAATGAATATCACTACAAATATCCGGATGCTTCTGAGCAACTGGCTAAGCAAGAACTGGGAATTGTCGCAACTCCTCCAACACCGGTAGCCGTGGAGAAAGTCCAGCAAAAGGAGAAAGGGAAAGATCCTCTACGCCAAGAAGTCCAAAACCCGAGGCAGTCTCGATTCAATCATCCGATTGGGAGAGACAAACCGGGAAATGCATGTTCTCCGCCCTATTTTGACATCATGGCGCAGTTAGCTAATATACCGGCTAGGATAACCCTATACGAATTATTGCGTCTTTCAAAGGACACAAGGAAAGCATTGCAGGAAGCCTTGAGCGACTCTGAAGCTTTCTTGACTCGAATCAAGCCGTCTTCTGAAGAACCGGAGTCGTCAGTTCAACACTGTAATCTCGCGGCGCATCATTTTCCCTGCATTTCCTTCACCAAAGAAGACATGCAGACGAAAAACTCAAAGCACGATCGGCCTCTGTATTTCACCGGCCACATTGGCTCCAGCGTTGTCAACCGGATCCAAGTCGATCCGGGTTCCGCTATCAGTATCATGCCATTCCGATTGATGCATAATCTTGGAATACCAGCAAGTAAGCTAGCATCCACGGGCACTTACGATCTATGGATTCAACACCAGTGGGTCCAGACCCTTGGGAAAGATCCGAATAAAATGTCAGATCAGGGACTTAAAGTCAGAAGTTACCTGCTATGTAATTGACGCGGAAACATCCTATAACTTACTGTTAGGTCGACCCTGGATCCACGGTAATCTTATAGTCCCGTCAACTCTTCACCAATGCCTCAAATATGTGGACACAAATAATGAAGTCAAGACGGTGGTCGCGGATAAGCAACCGTTTAAAGGGTTGGAGAACTAGTTCACCGATTCCCTTCTATACGGTGCTGAATCCGATACTGAACCATCGGCCCAAGGAACAGACAGCGAGGATGAAGCTGATACCGAAGCTGGGTTTGATTATGATGGTGGTTTTGTACTTAATGATATTGTACCCATTGTAATTAATCTTGACGATGAAGAATCATCGGAAAGTAGTTGTAACTGGAAACTTGCCGAAGAACTATCAATAAACGATGATTTAGAGTACTCGATGTGTCTTGATAATATCACTAAAGATCTATATGACAATCCTGACTTGTATATGCCACTTTAATCATTTTGCATGATGAAAAAGCAGGTACAATACCAATGCGGAACGACACTTGTCATCCCCGTAGGGACAGGGGGTGGAAAGGAAGTCGTATACAGTAAAGGAAGAGAATCTCCGATACCCGACCACTTCTTGGAAGAGGAAGACGATGATGATAAACCTGCTCCTCACCTATTTAGGTATAACACAAAAGCGCGAGATCTAATAGAGAAGTATGGATATGACTTCACACTCGGAGAAGGTCTTTGCTTTGGTCGAGGTCCTCGAGTTCCGCCTCGAATGGCCTATGTACCAAAAGGAAAACCCGATGATTATTATCGCCATAAAAGAGGTTTAGGTTATGTCTCCTCATCCGATGATGAGTGTTGCTGGCAAGTCATTGATCAAATTGCTAACAAAGCTAGAAACGGGTACTCTTCTGATTCTTCAGCTTGGGATTCCGACACTAGTATTGGTGAAATGTTCAAAAAGTTGATGTCGAACATGGTTACGATCGATCCTACCACAATAGAGGAAGACGATCAGATGCTGACTTGGGAAGATCATTGGGTTCACCACCTAAACATGCAGTACGACGATAGGTTTGAGCAGAGAGAACCTCCTACTGAGGATCAAGTGGTCCAAGTGAATATGGGAAGCGAGGAAAATCCGAAGCCGATATTCATTAGAGACAGCCTCCCGCCGGAAGAGAAAGAAGAGTTAATCTCTCTTATCAGGGAATACATCGATGTGTTCGCCTGGAATTATGAAGATATGCCAGGACTCGACCCAAATGTAGCAGTACATCATCTTAATATTAAGCCGGATGTCAAACTTATCAAACAACAACAAAGACGGTTTCGTCCGCAGATGATGGAAGCAATCGAGGCCGAGGTGAAAAAGCTACGGTTTCGTCCGCAGATGATGGAAGCAATCGAGGCCGAGGTGAAAAAGCTTATCGACTCGGGCTTTGTTAGGGAAGAACAACATCCCGAGTGGCTTGCCAATATTGTCCCGGTCCTTAAGAAGAATGGAAAATTCAGGGTTTGTATTGACTTTAGAGACCTCAACACTGCCTGCCCAAAAGATGATTTTCTCCTTCCCATCACAGATGTCATCATCGACAATACGTGCGGGTTCGAGAGGATGTCTTTCATGGATGGTTTTTCTGGTTATAATCAAATAAAGATGCATCCAGATGATGAAAAGCATACCGTGTTTATAACACCCCTCGACGTTTTCTGCTACACGGTCATGCCATTCGGTTTAAAGAATGCAGGTGCCACATATCAGAGAGCCATGTCGAAGATTTTTCAGGAGCATCTCCGAAAGACTGTCGAATGCTACGTGGATGATTTGGTCGTGAAAAGTCATGATAAGAAAGATCACATTAAAGACTTGAAGACCATGTTCGACTTGATGTGAACCCATCAATTGAAAATGAATCCTACCAAGTCTTTCCTCGGAATGTCCAGTAGTAAATTCCTGGGATTCGTCGTCACCACCAAAGGTATTCACATCGACCCTGATAAAGTAAAGGCAATTAATGAATTGCAACCTTTGAGAAACCTCAAGGAGCTCAGAGGATTGCAAGGGCGGTTAGCTTATATCCGTCGGTTCATCTCGAACCTCTCAGGAAAATGCCAACCATTCTCCAAGCTCACAAAGAAGGGCGTGCCATTCGTATGGAACGACGCTTGTCAAAAGGCATTCGAGAGTATTAAAGAATATCTCTCGAAACCTCCAGTACTCGTCGCACCGAAATCGGGCAAACCATTCTTGATTTATGTCAAGGTGACGAGCCACTCATTAAGTGCATTACTTGCACAAGATGACGATAACGGTCATGAGCAGGCGGTATATTATTTAAGCTGAACCATGGTAGGCGCTGAATCTCGATATCCTATGATTGAGAGAGAATGCCTCGCCTTGGTGTTCGCTATTCAGAAGATGCGGCATTACCTGGTTGGACAGACCATTTATGTTATCTCTAAAGTTAACCCAGTCCGAGTGTTCATGACTCAACCAGCTTTCATGAATTGGCGATTAGCGAAATGGGCCTTACTCTTGTCCCAATATGACTTACATTTTAAACAACAGAAGTCAGTAAAAGGACAAGCCATCTGTGATCTCCTGGCAGCTAATCCAACTACGGATACCGCCGAGATATATGACGACCTACCCGATGAAACCTACGAAGTCAATGCAACTTCGCACCAGCAAGTATGGCGTTTGTACTTCGACGGCGCTTCACGAGCAGGTAATGTAGCGAGTGCTCCTGTAGGTTCTAAGATTTCTTCCGGAGTTGGAGTTGTCTTAGTTTCCCCAGGAAAACACGTGATGCCTCAATCTTACTCGTTGACTAAACCGTGCTCAAATAACGTAGCCGAATATAATGCATTACTCATAGGACTCAGTTTCACCAAAGATTTGGGGGTTGAGTATCTCGAAGCCTTCGATGATTCTCAACTGATAGTTAAACAAGTTCAGGGAGAGTACGAGGTCCGAAGTCAGGATTTAATACCATACCATAAGATGGCGGTGGAGATGGCAGAATCATTCGAAGGATTCTTTATCGAACATATTCCACGGTTGCAGAATACCTACGCTGACGCGTTAGCAGTATTAGCCGTATCCCTGGCGCAGCCTCCTGAAACAGAACAGTTTGTTACAGTAAGGACTCACCAACTCCTAGTGCCGATCTATGATGAAGATGGCGAAGAAGAAGATATTAAGGAAACACACTCAACTCAAGTTGAGTTTGAACCCCGAGATTGGCGTTTCCCCATCATCGATTACGTTTTACATGGAATCCTACCGGTAGACGTGAAGGAAAGAGATTTAATCCGACGAAGAGCACCGAGATTTTACTATAATACGGAGAATCAAACGCTATATCACAGGGGGTACGATGGATTGCTAGCACGTTGCTTATCGACTAAAGAAGCTGAAGAAGTCCTTAAAGAGGCACACGAAGGAGAGTGTGGCGCGCACCAACCCGGCCCCAAGCTTTATGACCGCATCAGAAGAATGAGATATTTTTGGCCTTTCATGATGAGTGATGCAGTCGCGTATGCCCGAAAATGTCATGCGTGTCAAGTACATGCGAATTATATGCATCAACCTCCGGAGCATCTGCATCCTTCGATTACGTCGTGGCCGTTTGAGACCTGGGGAATGGATATTGTTAGTCCTATAAATCCCCCGTCAGTCAAAGGTGACAGGTTCATCCTAGCAATTACCGACTACTTCTCCAAATGGGCTGAAGTGGTTCCGCTCAGAGAAGTTAAAACGAGCAACGTCATTGCATTCATCAAACACCATATCATCTACCGGCATGGTGTCCCAAGACGAATCATACATGATAACGGTCCTCAATTCGTCAGCAATGCATTCATCAGATTTTGTGAAAAGTTCAAAATTCAAGACATCTCGTCGACAGCTTACAATCCCACAGAGAATGGATTGGCCGAAGCCTTCAATAAGACTATCATAAAGCTTTTGTCAAAACTTGTGAAAACTAATAAACAAGACTGGGATGACAAACTTGGCGCGGCTCTATGGGCCTATCGTACCATGGTGCGCACACCGACGGGAGCGACCCCATATTTACTGGTATACGGATGTGAAGTTGTTCTTCCATTGGAGATTCAAATCCCATCACTTCGAATCGCCCTCGCGACTCAAATGACGACCGAAGAGCAACATCAGAAGCGCCTTGAGGAACTTGAAAGGCTAGATGAAAAGAGTTTAGAAGCTCAACAGCATATCGAGTTCTACCAAGCTAGAATCTCCCGAGCTTTCGACAAAAAGGTTCGACAACGGAGTTTCAAGGAAGGGGATTTGGTTTTAGCTGAGAGGCGGCCTATGATCCTTAACTCCAAGAAGAAAGGTAAATTTGAACCCAAATGGGAGGGACCATTCGTAGTAGAGACAGTCTACTCGAGTGGCGCATATCGCCTAGTCACCAAGGACGGCGACCGGCTTATGATGCCGATAAACGGCAAGTTCCTGAAAAAATACTATCCTTAGTCTCTTCAGGATAACTAATGTATCGGGAAGTTCCCAGAAGAATACCACATGTGGTCTTCTTAGGGATAACCCAGTCACTGTAGAAGTGATGAATAAGAAATCCACGTTCGAACTCTGAATATCGGAATGTTTCCACTTATTATTGTTAAATTCTCTAACTCTCATGAGTTTTTTTTGTGAGACGAGATCCAATCCTTTGACAGGTTAATCTTTCCTCACCAAACCATCAGCTGATCAAATTAATCGACGGTGGATTCACCAAAATTTCTATCCGCCAGTCATTGGCAATTCTCAGACTCAACATGTTAAGTCCTAATCACTTAGCATTGAAGTCCTCCTTTGAGTGATAGTACGAGTTGGTATTTTCATTGCTACCTGTATTCCACTCTCTTTGCTTTCAGGTCAAACCTATAAAAGTTAGGACCAAAACCAAATTCCTCTCTCGATTCCTTCCATGAACGAGAGGTCCACTTTCAATTCGAGCAATCAAACCTATAAAAGTTAAGATTATTCCCAATCTCACTTAGTCAAGCCTACAAATAGTTAGGACTAAGACCGAGTCATTCCTTTTCGATAAACGAAAGTCTGCCTTTGTTCCTTTTTCCACCAAACCTATAAAAGTTAGGGTCGAAATTGGGCTTTCTCCTCAATAAATGAGGGATTCTTTTGGATCAAATGGCCAATCCTATAAAAGTTATGGTCGTTTGAATCTTTCCGATTCTCGGAGTGGAGACCCCACTCTTAGTTTCATCTCTTCGAATTCTGGGGGTGGAGATCCCACCTTGATTTTCCTTTCCAAACTGTAGATAGAATATAAAATTCTTCCTCTTCAGTACTGGGAGATAGAATATAAAATTCTTCCTCTTCCATTTTCAGTCTGTCTTTACCCTGAGAAAAGACACAATTCCCAACTTCCAATCCGTGCACTTTGTGCACGGAGAATTTTATCTCAACTCCTAAATAGAGATAAGCCTACGCCGAACATGCGTTGCCGGTTTAGTCTTTCACCGATTAAAAAAGACACCAGAGTATAATTCTGGGGACTTTTATCCCGAATCCTAAGTAGGGATGAGTCAACGCCTAACACGCGTTGCCGGATGTCATATTCCTGTAAGAAATGGCGAAGTCTAGGTATTCAAAATCATAGCATTAAGTCTAAGAGAAGCAATTCTCTTAGCACAATGTTACATGTGAGACGGGTTTTAATAATTTACATGCTAGCCCGACTCAAACGGTAGTCGGTAAAGGCTCGTCAAACCCGTTCAAGGCTGGGGGTTTGCCAAAAATCCTAAGTCTACGTCTAACACACGTCGCCGGTTTAGTCTTTCACCGATTGAGAAAGACACCAGGGTCTAAACCTGGGGAATCTTATCCCGAAGCCTAAAAAGGGATAAGTCGTTGTCTAAAACGCGATGTGGGGTACCTTTTCCCTATAAGAAATGGTTAAGTCTATGTATTCAAAATCATAGCATTAAGTCTAAGAGAAGCGGTTTTCTTAGCACAATGTTACATGTGAAACGGTTTTTAATAATTCACATGCTAGCCCGATTCAAACGGTAATCGGTAAAGGCATATCAAACCCGTTGATGGCTGGGGGTTTGCCAAAAATCTTGTAAGTCTTATGACCGCTGGGTTCGTAATCAACACAGAAATATCATAAAGGAATCAAATACTGAGTTTCTATTAATAGATCAAGTCAGAACATACAATAAAAAAACTCGTCAGCCCGAAGGTAGACGGCGGCTAAGAACATGAGATTCTAACTTAGAAAGTCTATCTGTATAACCCCTCTCAAGTTCTGCTTGCAGATCAGTGCAGATAGATTCTTCAGAATTGTTCAAAATCCTTGCGGCTTCATTTTTCAGCTTCATTGACCTCTCCTGTGTAGGTCCTAATCTCTCAAGCATCTGTTCGCGAGACTTCTCTAGTCCAGCCAACTCTTCTGCCATGATAATAACGGACTCCTCGGCGTGCTTCAAGGCCTTCCTCAACTTGTCTACTTCCTCACGGTGAGAGTCTAAAGAACTGAGTAACTCGGCTCTGTCAGTATCCTTTCTTGCAATACCAGCCATCAGCTGTGCAACATAATGCTCATATAACTGAAGCACACTGCCAATGGAAGATCTCAAATCACGCCATTGTGACAACCTATGCTCCAACTGAGAGGACACGAAAGAAGAAGCTCCGCTAGCCTTTAGCTCCTCCAACTCTCGGAATTCAGACTCCAAGACAATAAAATCGGCAGTAAGAGAATCAGCTAACTCCGAATATCCGTCATCTTGGATCATCGTCATATAGCGAGAAAGAGAACGTCTGAACTGATCAAAGCCGTATCCTTGATGAAGAACCTTATCGATCATGCTATTAAAAAAGACGACGAAAGAGTTGAGATCCATCCGGAATATGTCTCTGCTGGGATCAGAATCAGACAAAATGGCAAGGATATGATCATACAGAGCAGGCCGAGATCCTACAAGCAATCACAGTGAAGAATAAGAGATTCTCAAATCCTAATAAAATTTAATTTGAAACGAATTGCAAGCATACCAACGCCAACGGAGGTCCCCTCGGATTGAGGTCTGACAATCGGCTCCGTTAGTCCAGGGGTGGTCATTGAGGGTATATCAACCCCTGTAGGCAAATCGGTAGTACCTCCCGGCTGTGGCGGGGAAACACCGTTGTTATGCAAGCTATCGGTCCCAGAAACTGTAGTTGCATCAGTCATAACGGCTGGTCCTATAGTTCTTTATTAGCTAAATGGAAATTTAGACAAATAAGGAGAATCGGGATGATAGGATCGTCTGCATACCTGCAAGTCCATCATCCTCAGGCACACGGGAAACGTCAGGAGTCATAAGAGTATCAGTCCCGGTGGCTGGTCCTATGATTACACTCCTCTATTAGTCAAATAAAAATGAAAAGGATTACGGTGAAGAAGATTATATACATACCTGCAGAGCCGTTACCCTCAGGTAAACTAGAGACTGGTACTGTAATGATAATTCTTCGTTAGTTAGACAAAAGATCAGGCAAAATGAAGGGAATTAGATATATACCTGTAGATGAATCACTCTCAAAGGATGGTCCTGCGGCTCCTCTGGTGGCCTGCTCAGCCAGCATGTCGACTAATAGTCCAATATCGGATCCTGAGAAACTTGGTGCGGAGACATACCCCTGTTCCTCAAGACCTGTATCATGAAAGGCCTCATCCTCAACTGGCCTCTCTAATACGACATCTGCAGAATAATTTAAGTGTTGGATATATACAAGAAAATGGGGAAAGAAGGAAAAGCTCAGAGGTACCTGCAGTAGGAACAGAAGATTCTTTTTCCCCAATATCCATGCTTGGATTCTTCAAGTTATCTGAAAGAAAGCAAAGCACGAAAACAATGAATCCTGAATTCCCTAACTCTTCCAAATGCTACTCGAGTAGGGTATCATCGGATTTAGATATCCCTGAGCATAGAATTGTGGGCTCAACGCTATTAACCTACTCAGTATCAATGTTCGTGTCAACATCCATGTGCTCGTCGCGAATAGCATCACACATCTGCTGCATGAAGCTATCCAGACGATCAGAATCAGGGAATACAGAATCCTGTGGAAGTTTTCCCTCTTCATAGTTTCCTGGAACATAAAACATGATTACGCTTAATGAATCCCAGAAGGCAAGTCATCTTAAAGCAATAAAGACAATAAAGTATTACCTTCCTCTCCACCGGCGATGCCTCCTAACTCTACTCCATAGGGGCGCCGACCAACATGTGGTTTATGAGCGGTCTTCTTTCGTTTCGGAATACCAACCCTCACAGAACCAACGAGCCGTTCATGCATGAACTTGCTACGCATCTCGACCTGTGCAGGAGCTTTGCCGCTAGGCCAGGATCTCGCATAGCGAGAAGCGAGCGACTCATGCTCATCGACTGTCCTACCTGGGGTGATAAGAGTCATCTTGTTAGGATAAGTGAATAAGAACTTTCGTTCTGGTTTTTGAGAAAGGATATGACATTGATGCCAACGAGAGAAGGCCAGGTCAGTTAATTCTGAAAAGAAAGAGTCTGACAAACCTGCGTTAGGTTCTTCCTTGTCAGTATCTGTATCCACATACTCCTCCTCAGAAGTCTCGTCCTCATCGTCAGTAGGAAGGAGCTCTTCATCGTCCTCTATCCTATCTCTGCTTGAGAGGGAAGGTTTGGCAGGCTTCTTCCCCTGTTTCTTAGCAAGCTCAGCCTTACGAGCAGCCATCATAGTGACTTGAACTAAGTGCTCAGCTTGCAACTCTGAAAGACTCCTCACACCTATAAACTCATTGGCAGAAAGGAACCACTTGCAGCTAAGGAAAGTAGTCAACGGCTTGCGCCTAGATGAAGGAAGAGCAAAATGGGCTCCAGTACAGCCCACCATAGTCCATAGCTATGTCCGAACGCCGTCAATAAGCCCTCCCTCAATCCTCAAACCATGGCTCGGATTCCCAACATATAGTTGGTCGTAACCAAACTGACGAGCAAAACGGCAGGGAAGGTAAGGCTCTATGTGATAATGATTCTTCACCCGAAGAACGAGATACCCAACACGGATGTTCACCAACCAACGGAAACAACCAATGTTGAGAGAAGTCCGGCTAGTTCTGGGTTTCTCCTCATCAATCAGCACATCACCATAGCGACCCGAAAAGCGAGGAAAACACTTGAAGAACTCCCAGCTCTTACGAACTTGAAGCTCTCGTTGTACATTACTGGATGTTTTCCCGAGCCATCTACTCCTTTCCAACAGCTGCACGAAAGGAACAGGGACATCAACAGTGCTAGGCACCGACATCAAGTTAGGACGATGAAGAACAAGCCACGCCATCAGATGTGTACGGAAGCTCGACCTTGACAGAAACAAGCTCGATCAACGGTTCAGGGCCCACCTGCGTAAAACCATCGACCAAATATCTAAGCCCGCAATGGATGCCAGCAACCATGGCTGGAAGCAATGAAAGCTCCCTCCCATACGCTAGCTGGACAGCGGGGAAGAGCACCTCAAGGGGTAAAGCGTCCGAAAACTGATATGGAACGACACACTTCTTCAACCAAAGGGCAAGATAGCCTGCTAGCAGGGTCCTGGGCTCAATGGACTTCTGTGCATGACAAAGGAATGTCCGAAACTTGGTCCCTGCAGAAAAAGCTCCCTCAGCATTGGCAATAGTGTAAGAACAAGCCTCAGCCTTCTCCATCAACTCATTAATAGCGGTAGGTGTCAAAACGTCTAATTCACGAATGGGCTCGTCGAAATTACCCTCCAAATGCTGGAACAAATAAACAGCAAACTGCTTCAAGCTGATCTGCTTTTTCCTCTTCGCTTGAGTGGTAACCTTAATCAGAGAGGTATGATAATGGCAGGTGAGGTCCCAAAGAGTATCGTACATATCGGGAGTATCCTTCTTCAGCCACTCCAATTGCTGGTTCGAGGGAAAGTACTCCTGGTACGGACAATCCCCCATTGGAAGGCCAGAAACTTGGTGCATCTCATGCAAGGCCAGCCCCAACTCTCCACCGCTAGTCAGAAATGTGTTACTATCGGGGATATATGTCTCTAACAATGCCAAGAAGTGGCGACAGCTAATCGGGAATCCATACATAGTGGCTCGTATAGGTGCGTACAAACCAATGCTCTTCAGATCATTCTCCCAACGTCCCAAGACGTAACTGGTCATACGTGTCCACCATCCCTTGGGTTGCGAGAAAGCCCAACCATAGCATCTGAAATCTGGTGGAGGTAACCTCCTCCCAAGCTGAGCCAGACGATTCTTCACAGTAGGAGTGGCTGCTGATACCTCGCCTGGAGGTGCGGTATTAAGACCCAGAATCCCTGGTCGAAGACCACGAATATAATGATACCCATTAGAACCGGGAGTCTTATGGTGGGAGGTATATCCACAATGAACTTGATCAGCATCATCGGTAAGATGCCAGGACATCTGTCGCTCTACGGCCTGTCCCTTTAAATGAGTGAAAGAATGCTGACGAGGAATGGAAGGAATATACAGGAGAGCTCCTTCATCATTATTCAGCCAATGTTCATCAGTAAGAATCAAACTAGCCGGATCCTCAATGTGATCTCCGAACAGAAAACTGGGCTTCTTTAAAGCCTGAGTAGAAATAGAATCCGCAGTAAAAGGAGCATCCGTGATCAGCTGGCGTAAGCAATGACGTCCCCCATCTCGTATCAAACGACATGATTCATCGGAACGATCTCTATCAAACTGAGGAAGCGGACCAATAGCCTGCCTGATGGAAACCGAAGAGAAAACCTCCCCACTACAACCGGTAGTAGCATGAGGAGAGAGACTGCCCGTAGGGAACTCGACTGCAACAAAACAAGGACAGAGTCAGAAAAATTATCCAGGAATTAAATCCATCTCACGTAGGGAACTCGACTGCAACAAAACAAGGACAGAGTCAGAAAAATTATCCAGGAATTAAATCCATCTCATAAAAAAGTGAGATAAGATCATCCACGGGGTAATTGGAGAGACGATTTTGAGTGTCCTACACTGGAAGAACGGTATGCATCATCACGTAAATAACGCGGTAACATACACTGACCTACAAGGTGTAAGATGACACAAAATCGCCCCAATATACCGAAAGACTTGAATTGGCCAAGCAAAACAAGTCCGAAACCTCGACCCCCGCGAAGGAGGGTGTCGGCCCTTCCCGAATGACCCGCGAAGGGGCCAAACGAGGGTGTAACAGAACCGCAAATTTCCCGAAACCTCGACCACAGCGAAGGAGGGTATCGATCCTTCCCGAATGACCCGTGAAGGGGCCAAACGAGGGTATACTTGAACCATGAATATCCTAAAACCTCGATCCCCGCGAAGAAGGATGTCGGTTCTTACTGAATGACCCGCGAAGGGATCAATCAGGGATATAGAAAGTATAAATGCTCACCCCCGAAAAAGGATTCCTCTGGAGAGGATGACGTGGGAACCTCTCCCTCTCTATGCTGCGAAAGGGAACGACTCCTATGAAGTCGATGTCGACGCGGAGACATGGAGAATCTGCAATGAAAATCAGCAGGTAAGGTATAATCATAAATCTGAATACCCAAAATTTAAAAGGAAAATTAAGAACTTTAACTAAAATCCTATGAATAAATAGGATTTTATAGTTGAGGTCTAATTAAACCTACAAATTTTGTGCATGCAAAACAATGATCATCATATTGCGGTGTAAGCCCTCATGACAAATTTTGGTGAAATACCCAAAATACCCCTCGTGTTCAAGGCTAAATTCTAGTCAAGGACACGCTCGAATTGGATCATGGTCATCATATTTGTTCATCTAACACCCCCAATATCCCACAATTTTGGTTAATTTTATAAATAAACCCTTTTGTAAAATTTAACCAATTTTGCAAATAGACCCCTCCACAAATTTCGGTTTAGTCTTCGCATACCTTTCTCAAAACTTTGGTCATGGGTTTGTGGTCTAAACTTTTGGAATTTCAGCCCTAAAATTTTAGCTCTTTTGCAAATAAACCCCTCTACATTTTTTTGGGTTGTTTTTGCACATAAACCCTTCAAACAATGTCGATTCTTTTGCATAAAAATACCTTTCAAATTTTGGGCCAAATAGACATGAAATCTCAGTCCCAAATTTCAGCCCACTTTGCATAAAAACCCTCAAATTTCAGTCCACTTTTGCACAAAAGCCCCTCAAATTCGGCCATAGGGTTGATTTTACATAAAACCCCCCAAAGCTTTGTATATACACAACCCATCATCAAAGACCCTATCTTTTTTATAAAATCCAACCCATGAGAACAAAAAGGTATGATCTTGGCATGTAAATTCATGATATACTCCCATTACAAGCATAAAACTTCAATCTTTCTTGAAAAAGAGGAAAGTTTTTAAAGGGAAACTTACCCAAATCAAGAGGCCTCCCTTGAGCTTGAGGATGAAGAAAAACCCTAGCTTTGAGGAGAAAGGATTTTCGGCCAACAAAGGAGGAGAAAAGAGATCCGAATTTTGGTGGAGGTTTGAGGTTTTAAAGAGAGGAATTTTGATGGGTTTGGAGTTATCAAAAGAGGGAAACAATGGTGGATGGATAAGAGGTAGAAGAAGAGAGAGTTTGAGAGGGAATAGAATCCTTTTGAAATTCTGGAAAGAGGGGGAGAACAAAAGAGGAAACAAACAAAACAAAAAGAAAAAAAAGGAGGGGAAAGGGGGGTGTCTCAGTTTTGGAACCGAGACACCCATAGGTGTCTCGGCCAAGATAGAGACACCCGCGGGCATCTCGGTCCACGGTTGATCCCCGGATGCCCTTTTCAAGCCCGAATGCACCCATTTTCGTCGGTTATTAGATGTTTCGACAAAATCAATACTAATCAACACCGGACGATTCAAAACCCTAGGGTCACGCGTAACCCTAGGTCAACGCTAGTCAACGCGTTGCGACCAAAAAGTCAACGTACGACGTCCAAAACCCTAGGGTCAACGCGTAACCCTAGGTCAATGCCAGTTAACGCGTTGCGACCAAAAAGTCAACGTACGACGTTCGAAACCCTAGGGTCAATGTCGGTCAACGCGTAACCCTAGGTCAACGCCAGTCAACGCGTTGTGACCAAAAAGTCAACGTACGACGTTCGAAACCCTAGGGTCAACACTGGTCAACGCATAACCCTAGGTCAACGTCAGTCAATGCGTTACGACCAAAAAGTCAACGTACGACGTTCGAAACCATAGAGTCAACGTCGGTCAACGTGTAACCCTAGGTCAACGCCAGTCAACGCGTTGTGGCAAAAAAGTCAACGTATAACGTTCGAAACCTAGGGTCAACGCTAGTCAATGCGTAACCCTAGGTCAATGCCAGTCAATGCGTTACGACCAAAAAGTCAACGTACAACGTTCGAAACCCTAGGGTCAACACCGGTCAACGTGTAACCCTACGTCAACGCCAGTCAACGCGTTGTGACCAAAAAGTCAACGTACGACGTTCGAAACCCTAGAGTCAATGCTGGTCAACACGTAACCCTAGGTCAATGCCAATCAACACGTTGTGACCAAAAAGTCAACGTACGACGTTTGAAACCCTAGGGTCAACGTCGGTCAACGTGTAACCCTAGGTCAAGGCCAGTCAACGCGTTGCGACCAAAAAATCAACGTACGACGTTCAAAACCCTAGGGTCAACGTCGGTCAACGCGTAACCCTAGGTCAACGCCAGTCAACGCGTTACGATCAAAAAGTCAACGTATGACGTTCGAAACCCTAGGGTCAACGCCGGTCAACGCGTAACCCTAGGTCAACTCCAGTCAACATGTTGCGATCAAAAAGTCAACGTACGACGTTCGAAACCCTAGGGCCAACGTCGGTCAACGCGTAACCCTAGGTCAACGCCAGTCAATGCCAGTCAACACGTTGCGATCGAAAAGTCAACTCAATGACACGAGCCAAACTCAACTCATCAGTTGTAGATTTGAGACTTCGACGACGGCCAGACGATAAACGCAGCGCTGGAAGGATTTTAGCTATTCATCAAAGCATCGAGTAGACTGAAAATCGAAGGAGTCGAAAATCGAAGCTAACTACAGGTCCTTTACGCCGACTGGAGGCTGGACCAATCACATCCAAAGTATTCCAGCCTCTTCTACAAAAGAAACGAGTCTGGAACGCTTTGGAGGGGGTATCTGTAGGCATCGAAAATTGCCTATATGTCTCCACGAACAGTTCAGTGTTAAGAAATGACGATGAATGTCACCATCTAGTTCACAAAAGCTTGATTGATGTCGGTGAATGCTTGAAGTAAACCGACGAACTACGTGAAGCAACGGAGTTTCAAAATAACAAGACACGAACTGATCGGGAACCTCGTATCGTTCACAAATGGTGAAATACCCTTCGTGTATCATTTATTCTATGGATGATTTAATCATTGGAGCTTATAGAACTCCTCGTCGGCTTTCCAATGCACTTTGAATCACTCAAATCCGAGTTCGGACAAAGAATTTACGGCGAAAACAATCGAACAGGCATAACGAGAGTCTCAGGCTGAACTGAGACACCCGAAGTGTCTCGGCCCTGGTTGAGACACCAGAGGGTGTCTCCAACTCAGAATCATCCCGTGCCTATAAATACGAGCCCCGGAGCCTCATTTTTGGAGATCTGGAGTTTTAGAGAATTAGCGAAGACTTGCTGGACTGAAGAGTGATCGAGTTCTTCAACGCAAGAGATCGAGAGTCGTCAGATCTGCATCACCCACATCCGATCCTTAGTATTATCCCGTTGTGATAATTCTAAAAAGAGCAATTATCTCGCTGTTGTCGAGATAGGCGCTTCTGCTTCTAGATTCCTTCGTAGATCGACGAAGTTCTGGACCTGATCTGATTGCCAGGTAGTCCACGGATATCAACGTCTCCGTCACCGGCTAAAGACCCACACAAGCAAGAAACGACGAACGGATCTTGCGTTATTTTTGAAAAGTTGTAATCTTTCATTTTCTTATTATTTTTATTGAATATCTTGAATTCTTCGTAAGCGATCCAGATTATAATGAATTCGACAATGAAGGCAACTTTCTCCGAAAACAGTCTTGTTCTGTCGTTTAGCGGATTTCATCATTTCGTTGACTCATACGCTCTATTACAGTACGGATAATCCCGTTTGACTCAAATAATAACGTTCATCGTCTTCTCTTTATTTTGAGCTGTGCGCGGGAACCTATAGGTAAATTTTGACGTCTACAAATATAGAAATTATAAATATCTCCTACATAATTTATAATTTATAGAAAACACTCTTAAAGTTTCAAAAAATACAAACAAAAACTCAAAATTTAAATTTTATAAAAACACCCTGAGAATTGCAAACTCATTATTAAATTGAAAACAAATAAATTATAAATATAGTATGTAAACAATTTACAATATGTAGAAATGGCCTATAAGTTTAAAAAATTAGAAAAAACCCCTAAAATCATAATTTTCAAAAACAACACCATGAGAATTTCTAACCTATAGACACTAAAATGAATATACAAACTTACTAAAACCCCTAGAAAATTAAAAAATTTTAAAAAATATCATACTCTCTTTAAAAGTATAGGTTTAGGAAATACTTTTTATGGTCAATATTAGCCATAACGTTTTTGAAAAGAACATAACTAATTAAAAATCTATTAAATTTAAAATTTATAAAAAAAATACCCTTAAAGTTTAGTACATTGCAAATTACACATCCAAAGTTTAAAAATTTTTAATGATTTTTTGCAATTCCTTGATTTCAATGTAATGTTTAATAGTTTTGTATATTTATAAATTACAAATTTTTAGAGTGTTTTTTTAGAATTTTTAAAACTTTGAGGGAGTTTTTTTTATAGTTTTCTAAATTTTCATTGTGTTTTTAGTGTAATGCATAGATTCATCAATTAATAATGTTAATGAAGAGTTAGTCATTCTTAAGATGTATTAGGCCATAGTAAAGTGCACATCACTCTTCCTAAGCAGTATAGTTTATATATGCAAATATTTTCAGACAATCTATATAGTGGTTAAAAGTAATTTAACCTTAATATACTATTTTTTTATAAATTATATTTAATGTGAACCCACCATATAATTTTGACTGTGATTATCATAATTTTAATATGTTTGATTGATTGACTAAATAGGTATATAGACCATAGATTACTTTACTTTGTCACATGAACTAATATTTAGTGCTTAATAATTTAAATTATTACTTTTAAATTTAATATAAAGAGAAGCTCTAATAATATTTATTTATTATATATATATATATATATATATATAGACATATATATAATTTTTTAAAAAGGGTCATATAATCTTATATAATAAAATTGATTTAATACTGAATAGAAGTATCGTTGTAATAATATTGTTATTAGGAAAAATTCTTTATGAACCAGTTTACAATATATAAGCTAAGCACTCTAAATTCTTGTGTGTTTTATAGAGCCAAAAAATTTGAATACAAGTCTCTAACATTTTGCTCTCGCAACAGCAAAATCCACTTAGCAGATGTGGATATTCCAGATGAGTTATATGTCCTATATACAATACAATTGTCCTAGGCAAGTAAGTTATAAGAGCATTTTTCATTCACGTCACTTGGAGCAAGATATGATAGGGACCTTACATCTAAGAAAAAAGAAAAATTTATATTTAGAGCACATGGAGAAGTATATCATAATCTCTCTGCTCTAATTTTGCAAGAAAATAATTATTCATACTTTCAATTTTATTTTTATAATATGGAGAATGCTGAACCATCCCTTGATGATATTATTCTTTGTAATATTTTTTAAAGAATAAAAGTTAATCAATTCTTCAAGTACAAGTGTTGCTCCTCAAGTGCTTCTTTGAAATATTTTAAGGTGTTGTAATTTGCAGCTTTACTTCAGTTTGGTAAAAATTTAATAAAGTTTTTCTATCAATCGCACAAAAAACTTTGTTTTCTTTTTTATTTTTATTCTACTTTTACCAATTTAAATAATTATAATATTCAACCACGTGCATTGCACGTGTCAACTAATATATATATATATACACTAGTAGGATTGCACGTGCAATGCACGTGGTAAATTTTTTCATTTATTCTTTTGTTATTGATTCATTTCATTAAGATTTATTTAATTTAATCCATATATCAAACATATGGATACATACATTCAACGTGATACATATTTAGAAACTACAAGAGTTAAAATTAATAATGTTTTCATAATTTTGCATTGAACTTATACACAATACATAAGATGAATGCCAATTAAACATTATCTCACAGGACTAATTAGAATATTGTTCATAGAGAAGGAACCTAATCAACCAAATATATGGTGCACGTGATAAAAGTGACCGTACAATCAAGAAAAAAGTTAGTTGATCTTAGCTGCAAATAACTAATATTCAACATCACATTAGTTCATTGGGTAAAGGAAAGATAAGAGAAGCATGAAAGAATATGCCAAGTCACAAGTTCACTGGGAAGATAAGGAACATGTTACATGCAAAAACAAAACTTAAAAACCGCAAGCAGTTGATCACCGAAGTTGGCCACAGACAGACAATCATGGAACAACCACTTTAATGTTATGTTCCTTATCTTCACCGTAAAACCAATCTCTGGCAATATGAGGGCATAGCTGAATCAATGCAGGCTTTAGATTGGGCACCTCTCCCCGTAGAAGAACCCCTGCCAGCAAACAAACATAAACAAAAGGATAGGTAAAAAACCAAATGGAGTATCTATACTCATACAAATGAAGGGTTAAACTAAATTTGCACCTGTAGTGAATAAATGGAAAAGGTTTCAAATGTGATTGGAAGAACTTGCATTCAGACATTTTCTATTAATGTATATCCAATGGTCATATTAAGATTGGCGAGCGAATGTTTAAGAAAATTGATAAGAAGCCTACAAGTTGGAATAGAAGACCTTCTCGAGATTTTGAGGTGTTGATTTTAGTTAGTTCTGTTCTAAACAAAACACTTCCCAGGCAGGCAAATCAGAGCCAAACAAGTTGCCTCCATAAAAACTATGAAGTCTGAAAGGACCATCAGATAACATAAAATTTGAAATTTTCACAAAAAAACTCTTGGATTAGTGTCTCATATATGCAAAAGAAAACATTAAGAAAACCTAGTATCAGGATCAACATTGGATTAGTGTCTCATATATGCAAAAGAAAACATTAAGAAAACCTAGTATCAGGATCAACATTGCAACAAAAAGGGAGATAATTCAATATGCAAAAGAAAACATTAAGAAAACCTAGTATCAGGATCAACATTGCAACAAAAAGGGAGATAATTCACGCAAAATACAAGTCAAGATGCATAATAAAGTTGATGAATAAACAATTAAATTATCTCATACCGATCTACACACCGGACACTTCACTTTCTTAGATGTTGTCTTGAGACCTTGGAAAATCAGCACAGAAGCTGAAGAGCAAGCACAGCTTTTGCAGAAAAGATGTCCGCAGCTCAAAGCATATAGATTAAATACAGTGTCCTGTAGAAAAAGGGTGGGGGAAAGAGAGAAGGGGATGAAGAAATTTATCAGGAGTTGCTAGGTGTTTAATAAAAAGAAAAATACATCAAAATAGTTAATAAAGAAGACAGTAACATGACAAGAACAAACAAAGCAAAGTGATGAAATATGAGTATTAAAATAGTAAAGCAAGAATGAAGCATGAAGATACATATGATAACATTGATTCAACGTGCTTAATAATCTGAAGGAGATCGCCAAGTAGGGAGCATGAAGATATATATGATAACATTGATTCAACATGTTTAATAATCTGAAGGGGTGTCCCAAGTATTTCCAACTAACAAAATAAAATATAGATAATTGCAAAGCACCAAAATCTGCTCCAAATCAGCATGTATTTTTGACTTGTACTCTTAGTAACTTAGTTACGCTCTCTTTGAGCTAACCTACTCACCTTAAGTTTTTTTTTAAATTTAAAAGGAAGATAGAATTTTCAGCAAATGATTAAAATTTTCAGCAAAGGGTCTCAGTTTGCACAAACTTATTGCAAATGTTAATGAAACTATCACAAGAAGAAAAAACCAATCCTTTTCAATAATCTTGTCAGATCACAAGTAAATAAGCTCATCCCCCCTCTGAGCAATCAGACCAAAATGTTCAGTATACAGTTTTCCCTAAATATTATTCTTCAAGAATCTAGAGTTAGAATAATCATAGAAAAGAATTCTTAACTGATAATCCTACTTCGTACTCAAATACCAAATTTGTTACATGAAGGAATGATTAATTAGCACTAAAAGTAGCTATGACCCTTTATATATAGAATAAGATAGACGTCGATACTATCGTTTAATAGTAAGCAAGAAACTTAGAAGTACTCAATCCTATTCACAAGAATATCTATAATGCACTCAGGGGAGAGACAGATACTTCCTCGTAACATATTTTATATTCAGAATATGCATCATAATGCATTTATCCATGAAATTTATCTTTAGGAATGGACAAATATGCTATATACACACAAAAGATATCATTGACATTAGATTGAGAACAAAAATCATCATAATTTTCTTAATGAAAAATCCTTGTAATCAAGCTGAAGGTAGAAATTAACATAATTATTTGAGATTAAGGTGAGTTTAGTTTAAAAATATGATTTTAGATGAATACAAGTAGAACCACTTTAAGATTCTATTCATGCTCCATGTTCTTGTTAAAATTGAAAGTCATGTGCTCTTAGGCTAGTGTTGATTCTGCAGTTATAAATAGTTATTGATTCTGCTATTATATCGGTCTAATGAAGGCTTGAACTGTTTTTCATATCGGTTTGGATTGTGGGAATGAGGCTCAGTCATCACATATGAATTTGTCTCTGACATACCATCCGCTTCATCAATACCTTAAATAATTTAAGAGAGGAAAAACCGAATTGAGGTTATAACTTTTCTTTTTTAGCATGCATATATTCTTTGACAGAGATGTGTGTTGTCATAGATGTCAGTTATAGTTGTTCCCTTCTTTTTTGCCCCTTTATTAATATAATAATATTGGTTTGAATATAGATTATTGGGACCATCACTTTGGATTGAGAAGTCTATGCTCAATTATGATTTGGCTCTCAAAGTAGATAGTTTGATTTTGGCACACAGGCATAAGATGGTGAAAAGGAAAAGGCAGTAAGGAATTATCAGGACTCAGAACATGAGAAAT
This sequence comes from Asparagus officinalis, assembly GCF_001876935.1. Classification (NCBI taxonomy): domain Eukaryota; kingdom Viridiplantae; phylum Streptophyta; class Magnoliopsida; order Asparagales; family Asparagaceae; genus Asparagus; species Asparagus officinalis. The sequence goes on from NC_033796.1 coordinate 61,358,421, forward strand.
TTATATTGAACTTTATATTGTTTGGTTTTACGGTTGAGTATCTGTATCACTTCTTGCATTCATTAGATCATGTTCTCACAGCTAAATTCCAGGACATCATTTACATGTACAAGCAGATTAGGAAAGTAAATTGAGTTAATTGAGTAAATTCTTGTAGTTCATTCTGAAAGAGTATCTCAAGTTATAGTCTCCTTTTCTTCTCCCTATGATGTTCTGCAACTTATTTTTGCATGTCAGATTGGTCATGAGCGTGAGACAGCTATTTGCCTCATGCAAAAATATATAGACAGCCCCGAACTTCAGATCAAATCAACAATTGCTTTAGATCACCTTAAAAATTATATATATGTTGAAGCCGACAAAGAAGCTCATGTTAAAGAGGTGTGTAAATTGTTTTCCTCCTTGTGTAACATGTATGGATGTGTTAGTTATTATTTTTTGCTAAATTGCCAGCCTTGCTCTGCAGGCTTGCAAAGGTCTAAGGTTCATGTTTAAATCGGCCAAGGTGATGTTGGTGCCAATAAAGGAAATGACCGATGTACTTTCAGTGGAAAGCAAAATAGTTGATTTTGCTGCCAAATTGGTATGAGGAAAATAGTTGATTTGCCAGAGTTTGGATACAGTGAACTTTAGAAAAGCGTTAAGAACGTGCCAGACTTGGTTATTTGAGGGGTCAAAAGTTAATTGCATCAAGGGGTAGAAAAGTAATAGCATCATTCTCCTATTAAGAAGCTAACATTGTAAGAGGGAGGGCTAGAAAAAAACAAATATCAAAGAACTGGAGTGTAAATTTTTATTTGGCAATTTATCTATGACTTTGGATATATATCATCAGTGTCGTATCTACATTCATAACTTTGACATTTTTTATTTTAAGAATGCTAAATGAACGTAAAAAGGTTGTAAGATACTTGGGCTTGCAGTTTGTAAATTAAATTATTTGACACTTAAGACTGTGGTAAAATTTAACAATGATGACATTCAAGACTGTAGTACAATTTAACAATGAAATATATAAGATTCTATTTTTTATATCTAAGATGTGTAATTTATTTTCAGAATGCTGATTGAACTTTAAAAAGTTGTAAGATTCTTAGTTTGGGTTTGCTTCTTGCAGTTTTTTTGATTAAAGTGTTTGACATTCAACAAACATTACTTTTGACTTGGATATCCGATAATCGTGATTCCAGATTTGGTAGAAAGACCTTCAAAGATCTGCATGAAGATAGTTAAAAGTTTAATTTTCATAAATTCAGTTTGGACTGAATATAGAATGTTTGTGACTGAATTTTTACCTGTCACAATTTTAGAATTTGACCCCTAAACTTTCAAAGTTTGTAAATTTTAATTCGATTATCTGCGACACCACTTACATGCCTTACGAAGAAGAGTATACAGTTCGTTTGGAGCATGGAGTACCAGGAGGCCTTTATACCTTAAAGGCTAAGTTGTCCACAGTGCCAGTTTTGATTATTCCGAATAATGACGGGACATTTGTGGTCTACACAGATATATCATTGGCAGATTTAGCAGACGTTTCGATGCAAACTCAGAGAGTAGTAACATACGTCTCACAGTAATTTAGAGTGCATAAACAGAACTATCCCACTCATGACTTGGAGTTAACAACAGTGATATTTGCACTGAAGTCATGGAGACATTACTACCTGTCACAATTTTAGAATTTGACCCCTAAACTTTCAAAGTTTGTAAATTTTAATTCGATTATCTGATGGAGACGATTCAAGAATTTGTACAAAGCTCTTTCAATATCTTGGCAGTAGAAGTAAAGATATTACATTTTCAATTTTTAGTTGGGATTAATTTTTAAACGCTTGTGACTGGACAGTTATTCATCAATACACCATTTGACTCTTTGGAGCATTATCTTCAGAGATACATATGAATCCTACATCAAGCATCAACATAGGCTTCATCGCTCATGAAGTTTCCACCATCTCTTCCTTTTTTGCATGAGAACTCAAGAAGCTAAAATGAGAAATTTGGAGAAGAGTCGATAAAGATGATTGTGGGAGGACTTGCCTTGCATTGAGAGAAAATTTCTAACAGATCCAAGGGAGAGATGAGAGTTGTCACCTTATTGTTTAAAAAGAGGAAAAGAAACATATGACAACATGTGAATTAGCACTAAATATTTTTCTCAGAACAAAGCCGACTCTTCCTTATATGACTGTTATATGACTGCAGCAGAAAAGATTTTAGATAAAGTATTTAAACCAACTTGACAACCAGATCATAGAGACTTGGTCACTACTTTCGAATCAATAAATATTTCCATTCTATCTACCACCAACATAAATTTAACGGAAAAGTCTTGGATGGTGTTGGAGACCATTAATTAGACATTATGTGAACTGAAAATCAGGTATAGGAAGTCACAATTGCTACTTGTAAAAGCCATATTGATAAAGATGAATTATACACCCAAAAAAGGACAGCTGAAAATGCATAATGACTAAAATTCTAGTCAGCAATGGGCCAAAGCGAGGTAAGAAAAGAAAGCATGTGATTCTCCTTTTGAGTCTGTTATTGATATAAGATAACTTTAAAAAGATTATTTAGAAAGATATGTTTAAAAAGGTAACTTTAAACAAAAATACTTTCATTAGTTTAAAGAATTTGATTATTTTAATAATAATTTATTTATATTTGGAGAATACTCCTGTGCAATGATGATTTTAAATTCATATTTTGAAAGTCTGATTAAAAAATTCGAACTGGCAATCCATACATTGGGGGGGGGGCTGTGTTTAGGGATCGGTTCTTACAAGCATAGTATCTAGATTAAATATGTAAGGGAAATAAAAACATAACTTCATATCTACAGTAACGTAAATTTAAGGAATCAAATGTACGGACAAATATTTTATAAGAAAATGAATTGAATTTGTGAATTCATTCAACTCCTTTATAGATAAAATATTTGAATTTTCGTAAATAATATTCAAATCAAATCTAAACAAATAGTTAGATTAAAAATTAGTGAACTACTTGATAATTATTTGATCAACCTTAAACATACTCATATACCCTTCTCTCTAAACGCTTGAAGAAAAAGTCAGTATATTTTTATATTATTTGTATGTGAGACAGTGTTTAGACTTTTGTGTATGTTGTAATCAACAATAACTTTGAAAAAAGCCAATCCTATTAATACTTCATCATAAAAAATTGCACCATGCTGTGCAGAAACAGCGTTTCCCTAACTAACAATGAAAAACACCATCTTCAGTTCGAATGAGCAAAAGTTGGTACTTAGCAGCACATGCAATCTTTTTTACATTGATCGCAATTTATTCTTATGTTTTAACATTATATGCTTTAATTCATAAATTAATTATGCCATCACTATTATATACCTTTTTTGTATGACATCCATAGTATTGAAATTAGCTAGCTTTTGTTCTGTTTTTGAATAAATCACATTCCAATTTTCAAATTAGATTTAGGTATAGAGAATAAATAACAAAAGAGAAATTGTATATAGCAGGTTCTCTTTATGAACAACAAGCACGTTCTCACAGGATTTTCGCATAAATACCTAGTCTAAAGTTCAGGCTTTTAGTTAGAAACTTTTTCAAGTCTCACATAATTCCAGTTGCTCTTTGTGTAAAATGCTTCACGCTCTGGTACTTAACTCCTTATAGATTTGATTGTGTGCTTATTCTGAACAAAAATGCTTGCTTCGCCCCTGGTTTATGATTCTTGTTATACCTGATTCTTTATGATCCGTCACCGTAGTACCAAACATATATCATAGTACTCATGGAGTGCGCTTCTAACACTCGCTTGAAATATATAGAAATGATACGGACACACCCTCTACCACACCTCCAACCACACCATCTCTCTCGCTACAGTGCATCGGGCCCACATGAGATTTTATTTTAATAAAATCTCATGTGAACCCGGTGTACTGTAGCGAGAGAGATGGTATGGTTGGAGGTGTGGTAGAGGGTGTGCTCCTAGTGCCTCTCTGAAATATAATAGCTCAATTGAAATTTGACTCTGGCACCAGTATCTGACAAGGACGGTCTATATCTAGCTAACTCTTGTAACTGTTTATTGGCATGCCGTGTCATGACAAATCAATTAACCCCTACAGTCTAACTATTAGTTCCCAAAATCTCTCTAAATATCAAGGGACAAAAAATTACACTAATTCAACCACAATGTGAACTCGAATTGTCTCCTTTATTGATTTCCTCTGACTACATTTACAGCTAAACTATATTCCAAAACACACGGACACCCAACATATTCTCAATCATCTTCGTTCCTCAAGATTCAAAAACCTCTGCTACTCTAGCTACACGCTCCAAATTTCTTTGCTTCATTTCTCTTCGATATTACATTTTCAATTTTTAGTTGGGATTAATTTTTAAACGCTTGTGACTGGACAGTTATTCATCTCAGTTTTCAGATTGACCCGCTGAACTTCAAAGCTTGGTATGAGTAAATCAGTTCTGCCATCCCCATAGTTCACATCTATCATTTCTGTCTTAAGTTATGATTAGGTAAATCATTAAGATTTTTTGATCATTTATAAATACAAAAATAAAAAATAAAAAATGAAGCAAGCCCTAAATCAAATTTTCAATTTTGAAGCCAGCACAGTAACATAATTGAATTTTAAAAATAAAATAAAATAAAAATAGAATTTTTACCTGATGAAATTGACACAGGATCAATTAGAATACTTGAAGCAAGTCCTAGATCGGAAAACAATTGACCTATTGTTGAATTAGAACAAATATTAAATGATGGCAAATTAGAACCAAATTAAATGAAATTACTCTTTAAAATTAAAACAATAAGAAGCAAAAATTCTAACCAATTCCCAAAATCTGAGAAGAACGGTGAAGCGTTGATGACGACGTAGGTAGAATGTTGATGATGAATGAGAAGAACTGAGAATTCATCTTTAAAAGTCGGTGGAGGTAGCGGAAGATCAGAGGAGACGTAACCGATGAAGTGTAAGGATTAGGGCATAACCGATGAATTGAAAAGAGGAGGAATATAGGCATAACCGATGAAAGAGTAAAGTGGTTTATGAATTCAAGATACATTTGGTAACTAATTTTGATGGAAGGCTATTTTGGGAATGGTAAAGTTTTTCATGAACTCCCTCTTTTAAAGAGTATATATATATATATATAAAGTGTAAGGATTAGGGCATAACCGATGAATTGAAAAGAGGAGGAATATAGGCATAACCGATGAAAGAGTAAAGTGGTTTATGAATTCAAGATACATTTGGTAACTAATTTTGATGGAAGGCTATTTTGGGAATGGTAAAGTTTTTCATGAACTCCCTCTTTTAAAGAGTATATATATATATATATATATATAAAATCAAATATTTAAACCATTATTTCTTTGATTTTTTTTTCGAACTAATAGTGTGGTGGCATTGCAATGATCAATTTTGCTTGATTCTGAACCAAGATTTTTGAAAGCCTGCTTTAGGAACAAGAGGACAACCGCCCAGGGATTGTCACCATGCAAAAAGCAAAACCTTGCCACGCTGAAGTTTCTGGTTATGTTCAAGTCAGTATGTAATAGAAGCATGTGCTTTTGTTAAACCATAGATAAAGACAACTCAAGTCACATCATGTCAACACTCTTAAATTATTGACAAGTATTATCCCATAGTTGTTTTCTTTTCTATTTACCAACACGAATTATATTACAGAGGAACAACACAAGAAAGAACAACAGCCCGCATTTAACACAAACATACAACTACAATTAGAGTGCAGATTTGTCAGATCATCATGCATACAAACGTAAGTAGGGTAACCTACGCCCTTTATGGGTGTATGTTTGAAAATTTTAACTATTATGCTCCTGGTATAACTATGGTGAAGATGCAGAAGGGCAAAAGGTAACAAGGTAATCAGCCCCATCACCACAACTAAAAGTATTGCTCTCATCATCGTACAAGTATGTATACGCATTGGGACACGCAGTCTTAAACAACTCCGAGTACCTCGTCTTCTTGCATGTCTCCGGTGTCGAGTGTGTCCCCGTGCAACAGTACTCGTCGCCCCCAAGTGCCTCACACGGCGTCTTGCACGCCACTGTCGTCTCCCCGTCCGGCCCCACCACCCTCAGCTCCGCCGGACATCTCATATTCAGATCGACCGTGCATCCCGCGTACTTGCATCCGTCTCCAGACGCGCTCACTCCGATACCTACATTATACAAGTTCCATATGTTTCTTATTCAGTATAAAGAAGAGGCTATTATCCCGTATTTATACACATCTTATAGAATCTCTATGAGACGAAAACTCTAAATAAGTAAAGAGAACGTAGAAAAAGGAAGAATACTCCTAAGCAACAACAAAATCTATAGTAAACAACAAGAATACTAAATAAGAAAAATAATATCTTCTAATAATACCCTTGCACTAAAGTAACGTCGTAGGAGTCCGTGGGTTGGTTGAGGTTGAATTCGGCGATAGTGAAGGGGGGCGACTCGCCTGTGGTGCACGTGGTTTGGGAGGTCGATAGAAGGCAACCGGTGCGGGCCCATACGCGGCCAGACCACTCTGGCCGGGCTGGGAGGGAGGCGGTGGAGTTGGAGGGGAGTTCGGAGAATCCGGCGATAGACGACGAAGAATTGGACGTGGATAATGTCACTGGCCAGATTGTATACGGGCAGTTGTTCTTGAGTGTGAAGATGGCAGCCGAGGAGAAGCAGATTACTGTATTCCCAAAAATTGATAAAATTAATATATGTTCAACGAAATGTAGATAATTGTTAGAGTGTGGGACTTACCTTGAGAGAAGAAGAGTAGAGGTGGAATTATCAGGAGAACCCTCACCATTTTTGTAGCACTTCTACTGGATGATAATTCAAGATGAGGAGGTAGCAATTATTGATCACACATCACAACATAAGACAAATGGAGACATGCCTAGTTGATTGACTGATTAACTATAGGACAATCATGGTGGGTACTAATGGAAGGAATTGAGGATTAATTTAAAAGAGTAAAATATTTAAAATGTCTAATCTCAATAATTCCAATTTCGTGAAGGGTTGTAGATGAATGTGAGAGGAACGAACATTGTTACTGCATACATAAATAATATCTTTGTTTTTATAGTTTCCACGTGACAAGGATGGCTGGTGTTAACAGCGTCACGGATGTGTGGTAAATTGAAATTAATCAAAGATAATAGCGCATATTTAGGTTGTATTGCAACATCGATGATAAAGAAACTTAACTTTTTCGCCAAGATTATAAGTTACTTTATATATATACAACAAAATTGCAATATACGATAAACAAACTATCCTGCAGATGATGTGATTTAATAAACTAAAACGAACACGATGAACAAATAATACATTTCTTTGAACAGTTTCAAGACAGCAAACTGAAGAAATTCACAAAGATAATACGAAGTGATCAATTGCTAAGCATATATAATCCGAAGGCCATGAAGAACCTATACATTTGTGAAAGCAGAGTCTCCCGAGAATCATCAATGAAAAATGGTCATATAAAAAGAAGTATTAACTGCACATAGGCTCTATGGTATCGACATAGTTTCATTTTTGCATATAGACCCCTCGGATGATATTTATTGTTTTATTTATTTTGATTCTTTTATCCTCAGATAAACACAGTAATTTCTCAGAGACAATGTCCGCCAAAATTTCACCCTGGGAAACAAAAAAGTAAAAAATTCAAACTAAGAGGGTCTATTTGGCAAAATGAGACTACAAGGGTAGTAAGTTCGAAACAACAATACTATAGGGTCCGGGGTTCCCTCTTTACCCAAAAAAAAAAAACAATACTATAGGGTCTTTTTTAAATTAACCCTAAAAGGAATAGGTGCACGTGTCTGAGTGGGAAGCCGCAGCATAAGCAACCAGACCTTCATTTGATTTGCGGTTACTCCCACGGGCGACTTGTTAGCAGCGCTGCATCATTCATGGGTAGTTCAGAACCTTGTCAAATGTTTCCTTGACAAAATAAATACAGAAATGATGTGAAACTAAACGACTGAAGCATGGTCACCAAACTCATTAAACCATCACATGTTTCATCATCCATCTAAAGAGGCATCAAATCTACAGAGTGATAGACTGAAAAAGATGTCATGCAACTGTCATGTGGTGGAGCAGATTCCACTGAATCTTGAGTTCAGAAGTAGTACCAGGTAGAGCTTTCTTCAAAGTCAGATGCACATTCTAGATCGTCCAAATTCGAGAAAGTCCCAATAACAGCAATATTTCCATTATAGATGTCCTCATTGGTTTGCTTGCTTGTGATTGCTTCAGACAACTTTGCTCAAAAATTGCTCGGACAACTGTGGTTATAGTACTAGAGAATAGAAGGTCCAGGGCTGGAGGTCTTCAGAGACGCTTCCAGTGGATGAAAGAAGCACCCCCTCTTAGGCTAATACAGCCTAGGGTCTGTCATCTCAGTTTCTCGCAATATCTCTGAAAATGGAAATTAACTAGATCAATAGATAGTATAGTAGAAGACATTCTTAAATCAAGAAAGGATATATTTTAACAAAACTAAATAGGAGAACTGCATACTATAAGAGTACAGCTTCCCCCCCCCCCCCCCCCCTCCATCTTACTCACACTCATATGAAAGCAATGGTAGCTACTACATTTTGGACCTGATTAGACGAAAATGTCACAACTAATTGTGTACATGCATGTGTATGTTTTTTTTAATTTTCCTTTTTTTGGGTGGGTGGATTTTTTTTTCTTTCTTTTTTGTTTGTTTGTTTGTTGTTGGGGGTGGGAGGGTTGGGGTGGACTTAATCAGAAAAGCAAGTTCCATGAGCCTGCTTATAATGCAAGAGTTCTTTCATGAAAAAGAAGACTTGCATTATCGACTTAGCATGAAAGAACTCTCGCATCATCAATCTCGTCGTTGCTTTACCCCACCCTACCATACATCATCAATCTTGTTGCTGCAGAGTTTTTCTCAATCAATATCCTTGGATTCATATCCTATCGCATCTATCTCGATGCGACCGAGTTTTACTCCATTGATATACGTGGATTCTTAATCTACAGTGAGGTGTTCACAACTAATGTCCTTAGATTCCTATCCTTGGTTCCCGAGACTCTCTCCATCTAGCTTATGAGCTCCAACTCATTCATTAAGGCTCATAAAATTTTCACTTCTGGTAATCCTTATCCGAACTCTCGGCTACCAACCCACCATCAATTTGACAGGATACTAAATATAATATTTATTTTTCTAAGACCTTCCTTTATTATAATTCTCATTTATTAAGACTTACATTAGTTTCTCTTTAGTAGGACTTTTTATAGACCTAGAATATTTGCATATAATACATATCTGATCAATGAGAAGAGAATTCTTTTTCACAGTTATCTGTAGAAGCCAAATGAGTTGGGGGAATGCGCAAAATTTTTCTGCTGCAACCCTGCAATGAACCATTCTAACAACATGGGAGAGGGAACAACAAGATATTATTAAAATTAATTAGATGCTTGGGACAATTTTAATATGGTATTAAATAGATATCACTGGAGGCCCACCAATAGTAATCCTTACAACCTTTCTTTGAGAGAGATCCGAATTTTAATGCATTTCGCCTTAGTCTTTAATTTTTTCTCAGGAATTCAATTGCAATAGAATATAAATTAGTTGAATTAGAATATGTTAGTTTAGGACGTAAGAATTTTGAGTTTGCTTACAACTTTTTTCCTTTATAGTAGGAACTTAGGTTGATTAGCATTCTATCACTGTCTTCAAGTTCAAGACAAGGTTTAGCTGGAATAGAATTAACAAGGGCCATATATATGACAACTCTTATCCTATGTTTTTTAGATTTTGATTAATAAAAGATTGAATATTGATAATCTTTATTACTTGTGAGTTAAGTGTTCTGCTTGCTGATTGCTGCTGTTTTCCTATGTTTTTCTCCTTCCTACTCTCTCCCTTCTCCAAAGCATCCTGCATTGCCTTCTTCAACTTATTTGCAGTTTTTGAGACTTGGACTATTGGCTTTCAGGATTCTAGACCTTGAGAATATGTTGTAAGCAGGAATAGGATAGATGTCACGTATTTTGTTATTTATAAGAGAAGTTCTCCATTTTCTTGAATATGTATGAGGTTAGGGCTTTATACACACTGAATAATCTTAAACTTTCGAGCATTGCGTGCAGAATTATCAAAATGACGAGGAAAAATCATCGAAACTGGATTTGGAAAGACTACCAATTATATGCTGACCCAAAATACCAATCTAACATGCTTACCCATTCTTCCATATACATATCAAAGAAATGCATCCAAGGATGGCCAAATAAGAGGAATCAAAGCATATCACAAGTCACCTGACACTGGAGACATAATATTATAGATGTCTTTACAACCCATGCCAGACGCTCGACCCATCAAACTGTATAAAAATTTTCGGAAGGAGATGGTCATCATCTTAAGATGTTCCAAGACACTATGGCTCTCCTTAATTGATCAAGACTAGAAATTCCTCCTAAGATTCAACGGAGGTCTCAAATTTTCTTTTTCTTTTTGTTGGACAGATCATCAAATTATTGATGCCTTCAGCTATCAAAATAGATTGAGAAAACCTGATAGAACTTTCTTAAAGTGGTGTCAAATTCCTAGTAAAAAATTATGAACAAGGAAGGCTGGGAGGGGCTTTCATAAACCTGCAAAGGACAGGCATTAAAAGATCTACCTTACTGGCATTTGTAATTTGTGCTCGTGACACAAGAAAGGAACTATGAAAATAATGATAGATAATTTTATAACCATTTTTTCATACTTGCATCATAGGGATGAACCACATAATATCAAGGTTAAAACTTGTCCGTTTGTTGAAAGTTAATAGACTGGAACGATTAGAATAAGGTAAACATAACGTAAATGAGCAGAGAAGCCTTTAACACATCATAACGAACTGAAAATTTCAACGGAAACTTTCTCACATCCAACAAAATCCTCGAGAGAAGATAAGACATTCAACTATAAAGAAACATAAATTCATTATTTGGACATACCTCAAATGAAGATCTTATGCAGATCGCAGTACACAAAACAAAATCCAAATGACGAAGATTTCCCCTAGCTAGCTCTATTAATCTTCACCACCATCTACTCAGCAGCGTGACAGCGATGCAAACAGGGAAGGCAGGCTAACCTAGAAGTTCTGACACACACTACTGCATCATGAATTCCATAGCAACCTGTAGCTGAATCACACTTAGCAATTAAAAACGTGACATGCTTACCAAAGCAAACTTCCATGTATTTAAGAAAAAGCATTCACCTGTAAAACTTTATCTGGTGATGGAACTTGGAAGCAAGACTTTACGGGAGAACATCTTCATATCCATGTCAAAATAAGGAAGAAAAAAAACCCTTTGTATTATCAGAATAAGAAAAATGGCCCAAAAAAAGACAAAACCAAAGTAGCGTGGACTATAAGTTAATACCTTGCTTCCTTGAATTGATCAGAAACTATAACATTCAGTCTCTCAGCTCGAGGACAAGCAATCAGCTTCTTTTTACATTTCTCCAGCTGACCTCTCAATACCATGAATGCTAATAGGAGCACAGAAATTGAGAGTCTCCAACTAATGATCCTGATTTATACCTCATAGCTCAGAGTATCTGCATAACTTCTTAACATGGATCAAAATATTCTGTCATTTTGATAGTGACACCCTG
>NC_033796.1:61371133-61396338 GCF_001876935.1 Asparagus officinalis
TCTTCTCAAACCCACTTCTGGAAGAAGCCCACGGATATGCATCTGATCATAGAGCCTTGAGACCTGCTGCAAGTTCCTACACCTTATATAGCTGTGGACCAGCGTACTATATGTCACATAATTTGGGTCCACACCACCCTCAATCATCTGACCCAGAAGCTTCAATGATTCCTCTGTCTCCCCTTGCATACACAAACCATTGATCAGTGTAGAATATGTGACAACATTAGGAATGACCCCTTCTTCTATCATCTTTTGTTTAAACTTAAATGCTTCAGTGAGATTACCAGCCTTGCAATACCCACCTATTATTGTATTGAATGTAATCACATTAGGAGTTAGACCTTTCACACACAGTTTATTAAAAAGTTTGGCTGCTCTATCCAAATTCCCGGACTTGCACAAGCCATCAAGAAGAGAATTGTATGCTATAATATCTGGAATCAGACCCTTCTTAAGCATCTCATCCCGAAACTCGAAAGCTTCATCATTTTTGCCAGATACTGAATACCCATGGATAAGGGAACAGTAAGTAAACTTGTCAGCGACAAATCCCCTCTGCAACATTTCCGAGTAAAATCGTTTTGCATCTGGAATTCTTCCACTCTTACATAGTCCAGACAAAACAACATTACCTATGATGTTATTTGGCAGAAACTTTCCATTCGTAGTTGCATCAAAGAGATCTAAAATTTTATCCATTTCGAGATTATTTTGTTTGTAGGTACAAGACTTCAAAAAACTATCAAGATGGGGAAACATGTTAGTGTCCACTGTTCTCCTCAGCAACAAGTTTGCCTCATCCATCTTACCTTGTCTATAGAAACAACTAATTAGAGCACTACATATGTACAAATTTGGAGAAAACCCCTTATCGACCATTTGAAAATATGTATCAAAAGCTTTATCTGTACATCCTTCTCTACACCAACCAGCTATTAGAGCTCCATAAGCCACTATGTTGGGAGCCAATCCCTTAGTATGCATGTCAACTAGAAGATTGTTCACATTTCCACTTTTCCCAGACTTAAAAAGGCCAGTAATGAGGGAGTTAAACACTTCAATAGAAGGTGAAATTCCAATATTTTGCATCTCATCCCTAATTTTAAAAGCTTTATCCATGTCGTAAACTTTACAGTATCCATCTATAAGAGTTCTATAAGTCAAGCTGTCAGGACAACAACCCCATTCTTTCATCTTACAAAAGATCTTCTCTGCATCATCCATTCTTTTCATCTTACATAACCCACTGATCACCGTATTAAATGTTACATGGCTTTTTGCAAACCCCCGAGCAAGAATATCATACCAAAGCTTCAATGCCCGTTTAGAATCATTCATTTTGAAAAACCCATCTAGTAGAGTGCTACAAGTAATCTCATTGGGCATGATACCCCTTTTTAGCATCGAAAACCACAAGCCAAGAGCATCATCGATATTACCCCACATACAAAGGCCTTTTAGAAGGATATTATATGTTAAAACTGACAACACGGTGCCTTTCTCAGCCATTCTACCGCAACTTGAAAACGCCTTGCTCATGAGACCTTCTTTGCAATATCCATCTAAAAGTGAATTGTAACTGTACGAATCCGGTTTCACATAACCCACTTCCATCTCACTCACCAATTTCTCTGCTCCTCCAATATTTCCTGCCTTGCAGTAACCCTTAATCATAGCATTAAATATGAATAAGTTCATCTTAAGTCCAATTTTCAACATCTTGTCGCGAATCCTGATGGCATCATCCATCTTTCCTAACACGCAATATGCATTTATCAGCACACCATGAGAAACTTCATCAGGCTCTAAGCCCGTCATCTCCTTCATGTTGTTTAGAAGTTTTTCAGCTTCTTCAAAAACCCCTTTAATGCAGAAACCCTTGATCAACAATGTACAAGTCCTGACATCCGGTACTACCCCCCTCGCGGACATCAACTCAACAACCCCAGATGCCTCTTCCGTCTGCCCCAAACTACAGTATCCATCGATCAGAGTGTGGAAGGCAACTCGGTTCACGTCAAAACCGTTCCTCTCCATTTTCTCGATAAAACCCCGAGCTCTGCTAACCTGCCCATCCCTACAATAAGCATTAACCATTATCGACACAGTAAAAACATCAGGCGAAATCCCAGTCCGGGTCATCTGCTCATACACCAGAATGGCAGTCCGACTCTCCCCAGCTCTAACCAACCTACTCAAAAGCCCGTTACAAGACCTCAAGCTCGGGACTCTCCCATACTTACCCATATTATCAAACACAAAAAGGGCCTCCTTCACCAACCCAACCTCAACATAAGCTTTCAAAAGCATATCGAAAACAGTAGGAGAAAATTCAAACTCCTTATAAACCCCAACAACTTCATCGAAAACAACAGGGTTAGAAAATCTGACCAAATGCTTCAAATATTTTCGGGCGGCGTCGAACATGCGGGCGTTGGACAAGATGTGGATGATCTTGCAGTAGGAGGTGAGGCTGGGCTTGAAATTTTGGTGGGTCAGAGAGAGGTCGAAGAAGTGCAAGGAGGCGTTAGGGTTCAGGCGGAGGTTGGAGAGGACGGAGTCGAGGAGCTCGTCGGAGAAGGTGAAGGGGAGGCTGGAGATGGCGTCGAAGCGCTCTAGGGTTAGGATTAGGGAGAGGCGATCGACGAGCTGGGATCTGGGGAGGCTGGGGGTTCGACTGGAGAAGAATCGTCGGCAAAAGGGAAGAGATTTTACAGGGGAGGAGCGGTACCTGAGCATTTGAGACGGATTGGCAAAAATTTTGGTGAGGATTATTTTTTTAGGGTTTAGGGTTTTGATTTCCTCTCGTTCAGCTTCCCCGGCACAACACCGCTACGGACCCGCCTTCTTGGGTTTAGGATTATCATACTTTCGGTTACTTCCGACATATGTCTTGAGATGTTGTCGGATTATTGAAATGTCTCCATTGACTTGTCAATAATCTGAGGAATTTATGGCCCCTATCAACTTTTTCAATGTTAGTCCTTAATTTATCAGTGCTTTGATATCCGTCCTCCTCCAAATCTTCATATTTCAATGTTAATCTGCTAATGCGTAAATATGTTGATACTAGTCCCTCTGTTAGGTTCTCGGTTCAAAATGTTCCCCTCTGGTTAGATCTAAACTAACAATGGGTGTTTACTTACCAAAATACCACCTACTCATTTAATTCACTCAACCAATAGTTATTCCCCCTCTTTCTCTGTTCTCTCTTCATTGTCCGCTCTCTTCCGCAAAAAAGAAAGTGGTTGCTCTAATCTTGATCTCAACTGTTGAAGAAGATGGTATGTGAAATAGGGTCAGCTTGGGATCTTATCGGGTTTATTAAGTTTAACGGGCATGTGAGTTTGGATATTAAGAGTGAGGGTACAAAGTTCCATTCCATAAAAAGTGGAATTAGTTGGGTAAAATAGTATGTGTGTGTGAATTTGGGGGAGTGATATCAATATATGAAAATTTGGGGGACTAAGACAAACCACTGATGATTTAAGGGACTAATACAAAAAAGAAGGATAAAAAATAATATTTTCTATTTGTTTGTGCGGGTAAGAAAATGTGAATTCGGGTTCGATTTGGTTTTCAGCTTAGCAAATTAGTTGTGAGATAATTCGTTCTACTAGGGGGTGTTTGGTTCAATTTCTATAAATTATAGGAAATGTTTTCCATCCAAAATATGATTTTTCTTGTATTTATTTATAAAATATAACACAAATTTTGAAAAGTCAAAAAGTATTAATTTTCTTATTTTTTTACTTTGCTTGTTTGGTTCAAAACAAAAAATGGCACATAACTTTACAGAAAATAGCAAGATTTTCTATAATTTGTAGAAATTAAACCAAACACCCCCTTAAATTTTTAGAAAAGTGTTAACTTTATAGAAAAGTGTTAATGTGGTGTCAGATTTCTGGGTGATTTTCGCCCATTTTGAGAGGATTTTGATTTCTGTAACTTTTGGTATTTTTTGTACTTTACAGAAAATATTTCTGTAAATTTTTTTAAATCAAACACAGTTTACGTAAATCTACAGAAAATTTTTAATTATAGAATTACCATTGCCAGACATTTTGAAAAAACTTTTCTAAAAATGGGTAAAAGATTGAGCAGTGATAGCCGACTACACATAATAGTTTTAGCCCGATGCACAAATTTATGTATTAGTGAGCCTGCTGTATTTCCCCTCCCCTCCAACCCGCCTCCACCTAAAATATATTAATTCCAAAAAGTTTAAAGATTTTATGTATCAAAAGAGAAAATGATCATTTATTATAGACTGTGCAAGTCAAAATTGAAGTTCCTAAAACTTATATATATGCTCATATATGTTTCAATGTTTTACCCTGAATGCATATGGCCTAATATTACAATCTTGTTGTCATTGTAATATTATAAAATTATAATTTTCACGGTCATTTTTTTTTAACACTCGAGACTTGTTTAATGCTCGGGGCCTGATAAAACTTCAAACACATGGAAAGAAAAATCAAGCAGATAATAAATTACATAAGACTTAGCTGGATTAACAATACTAGTTTATAATATCAAAAGTTGGTATTCATACTCATGATGATAAAACAAGGAAACAATTAAATCTATGCATATTTAGTGTCACATGTCTTTGTTCTTTCTCATGTTAGATCTAAACCAAAACTTAAGATCTAAAACCATATAGCCATGATTAATTCAAAGAGATTAACAATAATCAAAAGAGCGGAAGCTTATACCTGAATCCATGGATGAACCTTGAGATGGGTTTTGGATCTTCTAACCTTAGGGTTTCTCTAAATCCGAATTTCTCTAGCTAGATGAGGGTGTAGAGAATTAGAGAATGTAACCCTAGGTTAGGGACCATAACCCTTTATTTATAGATGTTGTACTTTTGTAATTTAGCCCCTCAATAAATCACAATTACAACCTGGTATCTACACATATAACCTCATGATTATATTTAAATACCCATTAACCCAACTTAATTGATCACTTTAGTGGGTTATCCTGAAAGATAGCAATACACATTGATTAATCATATGTGCCCACAAATAGATTTATTAGATTAAATCCAACAATCTCCCACTTGGGCACCATATGATTCCTTAAATTGTGTATAACCTTATGAGCTCAAAAATTGCTATCACTGAAAAGGTATTTTCGAACAATCTCGTCCATTGACTATATCAATATAGGATCAAAGCGGCCTTCGTCACATTTATCGTGACTCGACCCATCAATGGTCACATATACCAATACAATCAAACGACATAGATCAATCATGGATGTGCAGCATGAAAATTACATGCAATGTGATCAGTACATGTCTATTTTTAACTGGTCCTCCTTAGTGAGGTCAAAACCAAACATAATGTAACAGAGTGTCTTAACTGAATACTTTATTCTGATCAGACAATACAACCAAACATAAAACACCACAATTACAAACTCCCACTAAAACATAATATCCTCAAATAATACCACACCCATATGAGCAGTATGCTCATGAAAGACCTTAGGTGGCAGTCCTTTAGTAAGAGGATCAGCTATCATGGAGTTTGTTCCAATGTGCTCTATAGATATTTGTCCACTCTGTACCCTTTCTTTCACAACCAAGAACTTAATGTCAATATGTTTTGACTTAGTTGAGCTCATGTTGTTATTGGAATACATTACTACAGATTTATTGTCACAATATAACCTTAGTGGTCTTTCAACATTTTCCAAAATGTACAGTCCCGTGACAAAGTTTCGCAGCCATATTCCCTGATTGGATGTCTCATAGCAAGCTACAAATTCTGCTGACATAGTGGAGGAAGCTACTAGTGTTTGTTTGACACTTTTCCATGATATAGCTCCTCCTGCTAACATATAAATGTTGCCTGATGTAGACTTTCTGCTATCTTGGCATCCAGCAAAATCAGAATCCGAATACCCAATGACCTCTAATTTTTCTGATTTTCTGTATGTGAGCATGTAATCTTTTGTTTTCTGAAGATACCTCATAACCCTTTTGACTGCTATCCAATGATCCATACCAGGGTTGCTTAAGTATCTGCCTAACATCCCAACAATGTACGCAATATCCGGACGCGTACATACCTGAGCATACATTAGACTTCCTACAGCCGAAGCATAAGGAATCTTCTGCATTTCCTGAATTTCAAGGTTACCTTTAGGGCACTGATTGAGACTAAACTTGTCTCCTTTAGCAACAGGGGTGTCACCTGGTCTGCAATCTTGCATGCCAAACCTTTTAAGTACCTTATCGATATAGCTCTTTTGTGATAATCCAAGAATACCCCGAGAGCGATCTCGATGTATCTGGATCCCTAATATAAAAGAGGCGTCCCCAAGATCTTTCATCTCAAAATTCTTTGATAGAAATCTCTTGGTTTCGTGCAACATGCCTATATCATTAGTGGCAAGCAAGATGTCATCGACATACAGAACCAGAAAAATATACTTACTCCCACTGAACTTGTGATATACACAGTCATCAACAATGTTCATCTCAAAACCGAACGAGATAACTATTTGTTGAAACTTATGATACCATTGACGAGGAGCTTGCTTGAGTCCATAGATGGATTTCCTTAATTTGCAAACCATATTCTTTGGGTCTCCTGACACAAAGTTTTCTGGTTGCACCATATAAATCATCTCATCAATGTCTCCATTGAGAAATGCAGTCTTAACATCCATCTGATGTAACTCAAGATCATAATGAGCAACAAGTGCCATGATTATTCTGAAAGAGTCTTTCGATGAAACCGGAGAGAAAGTCTCTGTATAATCAATGCCTTCCTTTTGAGTATAGCCTTTAGCCACAAGACGTGCCTTATACCTCTCCACATTACCATTTGCATCCCGCTTGGTTTTAAAAATCCATTTACAACCAATTGGTTTTGCACCTTCTGGCAATGGGACAAGTTCCCAAACCTTATTGTCTTGCATAGACTTATACTCTTCATTCATGGCATCAATCCACTGTTGAGAGTTAGAACTTTTCATGGCCTGAGAGAAGTTGATTGGATCATCTTCTAACATTCCACTACTTTCCTCATGTTCTTGGAGAAATACAATATAATCATCCGGAATAGCATTTCTCCTTTCTCTCGTGGATCTCCTTAATGGCACTGGTTCTTGAGGTTGTTGAGTTTGTTCTTCTGGAACAGGGAGTTGTTCAACATTATCATCTTGAGGTTCCGGATTTACTTCTTGAGCAACAACAGGTATAGGAACCTGAATATTGTCAAAAGTAACTGTATGGATTGGATCTGAAGCCAATTCCTCCTCAAAACTAATGTCTCTAACCTTATTTCTCCCCCCAAACTCAACATCCTCAAAGAATGTTGCTGTTCCCGTCTCAAAAATATTCCTTATAGTGGGATCATAAAACTTATAGCCCCTAGAGCGATCAGGGTACCCAATAAAGTAGCTGCTAACTGTTTTGGAGTCCAATTTCTTTTCATTTGGCCTATAAGGCCTTGCCTCAGCTGGACATCCCCAAATATGTAAATGCTTTAAACTGGGCTTTCGACCAGTCCAAAGCTCATAAGGTGTTTTAGCAACTGCTTTACTTGGTACTCTATTCAGAATGTAAGCTGCTGTCTTAAGTGCTTCTCCCCAGAGTGACTCTGGTAAAGAAGAATGAGCAATCATACTTCTTACCATATCCTTAAGAGTCCTGTTTCGTCTTTCAGCTACACCATTCATGCTAGGTGAACCCGGCATAGTGTACTGTGGGACGATACCGCATTCCTCTAGGTATCTAGCAAATGGTCCTGGACGTTGTTCACCTGAACCATCATATCTACCGTAGTACTCACCACCACGATCAGATCTGACGGTTTTAATGAACGCGATGTTCACCTTAGAACGAACGCGAGGTTCGTTAAAATTGAGCTTGACGCTCACCTGAGTTGAACGCGAGGTTCACCTTAGAACGAACGCGAGGTTCGTTAAAATTGAGCTTGACGCTCACCTGAGTTGAACGCGAGGTTCACCTTAGAACGAACGCGAGGTTCGTTAAAATTGAGCTTGACGCTCACCTGAGTTGAACGCGAGGTTCACCTTAGAACGAACGCGAGGTTCGTTAAAATTGAGCTTGACGCTCACCTGAGTTGAACGCGAGGTTCACCTTAGAACGAACGCGAGGTTCGTTAAAATTGAGCTTGACGCTCACCTGAGTTGAACGCGAGGTTCACCTTAGAACGAACGCGAGGTTCGTTAAAATTGAGCTTGACGCTCACCTGAGTTGAACGCGAGGTTCACCTTAGAACGAACGCGAAGTTCGTTGAAATTGAGCTTGACGCTCACCTGAGTTGAACGCGAGGTTCACCTTAGAACGAACGCGAGGTTCGTTAAAATTGAGCTTGATGCTCACCTGAGTTGAACGCGAGGTTCACCTTAGAACTGAGCGCGAGGCTCACCTTAGAACGAACGCGAAGTTCGTTGAGCGCGACGCTCACTTGATAACGAACGCGAAGTTCGTTTGAACGCGAAGTTCGGTTAAAATTGAACGAACGCGAGGTTCGTTTGAAGCTTTCAGCTTCGCCAAAATTTGAGGTAACCACCTCCTTAATGTTCACCACGTTTTCACGCAGGAACCCTTAGGGTTTCAAACTGAAACTGCCGCCATTAAATCAAAAAACAGATCTAGAATCGAAAAAAGGAGTTTTCTTGATCCAGATCCAAGAAAAAAACCACCGAAAAATCCAAAAAATTCCAAAAAATTACTGTTCACAGGTGATTTTTCAGTTACTGTTCATCCGGAAAAACTTTACTGTTTATCCGAAAAATTTTTGTTACTATTCATCCGAACCAAAAAACTTCACTGTTCATCCGAAAAATTTTCATTACTGTTCATCCGAACAAAAAAAAAACTTTACTGTTCATCCGAAAAACAAAAATGAATCTTTAACCAGAGATTTAAGATCAAAAAACCCAATAAAACTTAAATCAATAAGAATTAATCAAGGTGGCTCTGATACCACTTGTTAGATCTAAACCAAAACTTGAGATCTAAAACCATATAGTCATGATTAATTCAAAGAGATTAACAATAATCAAAAGAGCGGAAGCTTATACCTGAATCCATGGATGAACCTTGAGATGGGTTTTGGATCTTCTAACCTTAGGGTTTCTCTAAATCCGAATTTCTCTAGCTAGATGGGGGTGTAGAGAATTAGAGAATGTAACCCTAGGTTAGGGACCATAACCCCTTATTTATAGATGTTGTACTTTTGTAATTTAGCCCCTCAATAAATCACAATTACAACCTGGTATCTGCACATATAACCCCATGATTATATTTAAATACCCATTAACCCAACTTAATTGATCACTTTAGTGGGTTATCCTGAAAGATAGCAATACACATTGATTAATCATATGTGCCCACAAATAGATTTATTAGATTAAATCCAACATCTCATCCTTAGAAATAAAAAATAACATTGGCTTAAAAAAAATCATTTACTTCATGATTAAAAATTTCTTTAAGAAATATAGAAAAATATGAAGGGAGTTTTCTCGATATTACCCTTAAATCTTCCATATTTTGACTTAGTCAGTCAGTCACATCATGTAAATTGCTATTAAGTTCCTCAATTTGTAAAGTACTCTGAAATTAGTCCCTCAAAATGGTTTGATGTAGCAGTTAAAGCTTTATGGACTATGGGCCACTTGTTAAATTTATATGTCGGCACTTCATAGAGTTGTAAAGAATCCCTAAAAAAGTTTCTAGCTTGTGTGGGGCCACGTGCTCCCGGTGCCCCCCAAGCTTGATCCATGTTCTGTTGTAGAAACTAATTTACATATTTTGGAACTGAATTTAGCTGGAGAGCCAATAAATAGATTTTTCGAAGTTTTACCTCCATGATTGTCCTCTGGTGAGTATCATATTGAAGCCATGTACTAAAGGTTGAAGCTGAAAATGGTAGTTTTACATAAGCAGAGATAGGAGACTTATTGTTGAAAGAGCATTCGTGGAAAATTCTCTCTGGTCGGTCGACTGATCAACATAATCAGTCGACCGAAAATCATGCACAACAGCAGGTGGAAAATTCTGTCTGGTCGGTCGACCGAACATATGTATCGGTCGACTGATCAAGAAGAAAATAGTTTCCTATTCTGTTTTGGATTTAGTGTTTATATATTAGAAGGGCGTGGCGGCTGCGAAAATAAGCGTTTTTAGAGTTGATTGAGCACTTTGAGAGGGAGATTCTTTGAAGGTGAGTGAGATCTTGTTGGTGAGGGTTAGTTTGATTGTTTGGGAGTTGTAACTCATTGTATTTCTCCTTCATATAGTGAAATCTTCCCATCCTCTCCCCGTGGACGTAGGCATCTTGTTAAACCATGTAATTTTCTATGTTTGTGATTGATCTTGGCTATTTATATTGTGGATTGTGCTCGATGTGTTCCTTGTGCATTGCTTATTGACTTGTTGTGGATTGGGTCCACTTCCGTTGAGCGCAACAAGTGGTATCAGTGCAAGGTTTTAGATCTAGGGTTTGATTTAGGTGGAGGAAAATTCGGTGTTGTAAGCTTGAATTTTGGAGATCTAGGTTTCGGTGGAGGTAGCATTGCAGAGTTACCATTGGAGATCTCGCCTTCCTCGTGTGGTTGGGGGATCATTTTGGAATCCTATCTAGGGTTCAATTTGGGTAATTTCTCAACTCTATCATTTTTTCAAATTTTTTCCTCTACAATTTGGAGTTAGCAAGTAATGGCAGAAGAAAGTGGTGATAGTAGCAAGGCTATGTCGAGTACAGTTCAGGTTGTACTTTAGAATATAAAGATCAGTATGACAGCATAATTAAATTTGGATTATGGATGAGTGATGTGCAAGATGCTTTAAATGCTAAAAACTTAAAAGAGAATATAATGACCTATGAGAGGCCACCTAAATATGATAAGACGGTATGGGACAAAATAAATAGAAATGCTTGTGGGGTGATTAGGTCTTGTTTAGAACAAGAGTTAAAATATAATGTTATTGGAGTGACGTCTGCGATGAAGATGTGGGAGATTCTCAATAATAAGTATCTTACAAAGAGTGTTGATAATCGGTTGCACTTACTGTAGAGATTATTCAGATTCTAGATGTCCAGGGATACATCACTTGTAGATCATGTGAACAACTATACAAAGTTGTTGTCGGACTTGGAAGATATTGATGAGAAGATATTGGATGAGTACAGGGTGATTATTTTGTTAGACTCATTACCCGATGAGGATTTTAACACCTTTGTGCTTACATTGTTGAATGGTAGATCTTTCATCACCAATAGTGAAGTTACAAATGCATTGAGAAATTTCGACTTGAGGAGGAAGGATAAAGAATATTTCAAAGTAGCACTTCAGGAGAAGCCTTGTCGACAAGAGGAAGGAGTCCCTATCCTAGAGGTGGTAATCGGGGCAGGTCAATCTAGAGGACAATCAAGAGGATACTTCCAAGTTGCTAAAAACTAGTGTGTTTTCTGTAGAGAACAAGGACATTGGAAGAGAGATTGCTCGAACCTAAGAGAGAAGGAGAATAGCAAGAAGAAGGGTCCGAAGGCCATTGAGGTGAATGCTGCTCGAAATGGTAATGATTCCGATAATTCATACTTTTATCTTTCCATTACTCCAGAGATTAACCATGCGGAAGCATCAGATTGGATGTTGGATTCTGGGGTTACATATCATATGACTCACTGGAGAGATTGGTTTGTATCTTTTGAGAAGCTCGATGGGAGTGTGGTAATCATGGGAAACAATCAACCCTGTGGCATTTATGGAATAGGTAGTGTCAGGATTCAGATGCACGATGGAGTTGTTAGAGAGTTGAGTGAAGTAATGTTTATTCCTCAACTGAAGAAAAATCTTATTTCTATTGGAGCTTTAGAGGCAAAAGGATTCAAGGTAACTTTAGAGAACGATGTAGCTAAAGTTACTAAAGGATCATTGATAGTGATGAAAGGGGTCCGCTATAGAAATATCTATTATCTGAAGGGAAGTACTGAGATTGGTTAGGTAGCTTCAGCAATTTCAGAGGCTGATGCTAGCAGACTTTGACATTTCAGACTTGGACACACAGGGAAAAAGTCACTGCAGGCATTATGCAAGTAGAGATTATTGAAAAGAGCCAAGAGTAGGAAAATTGAATTCTGTAAGTACTGTATTCTTGGTACGAAGACTAAAGTGAAGTTCAGGACAACCATTCATAAAACTAACGACATGTTGGACTACGTGCACACGGATGTATGGGGTCTCACCAAGACAGTATCACTTGGTGGGCGACATTGGTTCGTCACTTTTGTGGAAGACTATTCTAGGCGTTGTTGGGTATATACCATGAAACAGAAGAGTGAAATACTAGAGATATTTGTGGAGTGGAAAAGAAGATTGAAACTGCAGACAGAGAGAAAGATCAAGAAGTTGAGATCCGACAATGATAGTGAGTATGTAGGCTGTCTAAAAATTACAACAGATAGCTGGTCCCTATCAAACCTCAATCAATATTTCGATAACGAAAGTTACATTCAAATGACTTTTATGAAAGCTGCAAGTGGAGGACTTTTCACATAGATCGGGAGTAGTTACAATTCAACGACCCTTCCTACGACTGATGAAAACTCTATTCAATGGCCTTTACCATCAGCTGTGAGAGTTACAATCTGACGACTTTCACACCTCAAAACAGCTAAAGCGAAGATTACTGAACAATGGTCTTTGCAACGGTTTACAGAAGAGGTTACAAGTCACTAGCCCCTTATGAACGCAGAACTCACCTTTGTGTTTTAGTTCTTGTAATGCAGGCGACCCCCACGTTTCCAACCCACAGCAAACAAAATGAAAGCGGCCCTTGCGTTTTCAACATCCAGCAGATACCCAACTCTGCGTTTCAATTCTAAGACGCAGAGTTAGGGTCCCGAACGCCGACTTGGGTGTTTGACTTGTTCAAACACTAGATAAAACGGCTTCAGAACCATTTATCCCATGTTTTAAGGGATTCTCACCCACGTTAGAGCGGATTAAGGGGTCAGTTACACCCCTTATCCTCTTATAAAATCTTAACAAACTCAACAGAGTAAGGGGTTGGATTTTTGGTTTTGAGTTATGGGATTTTGGGTTGGCTATTTTCTTCTTGGAGATCTAGGGGCAATCATCCTCAAGAGATCAGATTGTTGGACCCTAGAGGGGGGTGATTAGGGTCTTATGCTAATCTAATC
Source organism: Asparagus officinalis (assembly GCF_001876935.1). Taxonomy (NCBI): domain Eukaryota; kingdom Viridiplantae; phylum Streptophyta; class Magnoliopsida; order Asparagales; family Asparagaceae; genus Asparagus; species Asparagus officinalis. The sequence goes on from NC_033796.1 coordinate 61,384,342, forward strand.
TGATTTTATGCCAATTAAAACTAATTCAAACTATTCTTCTTGCAAGATAGATATACAATATGTTATAAGCAAGAATAAGCAATATGAGCAAATGAATATATCCTAGCAATGAGATATACTATGAAATATATGTAAGGATATATAAACTAACACAATGGTGAAATAAACAATCTACAAATGTGATAGGGCAATTTACGATGGCGACAAGAATGTAATGAACACTAAGCACAAATGAAACGTCAAAGCAAACTCAAACACAAGCAAATGATCACGGAGTTCGGACCTTCTGTCCTACGTCTCCGCTCCCCACTCCCGGGGAGAAATCAACTATCACAACCAGGTTTTCTATGCTCACCCGAATAACGTTTACACCTCACAATGTCGGTTTTCAACACTCACCGATCAACATTCATACCTCACACTCTTACTCGGTTTTCTAGCTCACCAAAAACTTTACAACAACACACTCGGTTTTCTAGCTCACTGAAAACCTTACAATCTCGCAATATAACAAATAATTTGTTCTCTATAATAGATAAGAACACAATGTAAGCTCACTCTTAATGATACAATCCCACAACCCAAATATACTATGAATGTAAATACAATAAGCTCAATAGGTTGTGTGTGAACAAAGAGATAAATCAAAACAAGTCTAAACTCAATTTAATCTAGCAAAATAAATATGACAAGTTAAGCATAAATAACTCAATTTAATCTAGCAAAATAAATATGACAAGTTAAGCATAAATAAGCTAGATAAAGAGTTTAAGAAAATTTCTCTAAAACAAGAGTGAAGAGATGTAGATTGAAGCCCAAACAAGATTGATGATCTCCTCAAACTCTTGTGAAATTCTCTTCACAAACAAACTCTTAAGCACTCTTTTAAACAAACACAAAACAAGCTTAAACCCTTGTTAAACTATTTTAAAACATTTCTTGGTAGTAGAAAATAGTTATGGAAAATGAGTATATATAGGGAAGAAGAAAACAACCCAAAAAGCCCCAAAAACTCACTAAAAAACAAAAATCAACAAGTTACCGTTACTGTGCAATGGTAACTTCGGCGGTCGACCGTGACGGTCAACCACGAGAAGAAAAATTACAAAACATCTCTATGGACTGCTGACGGTCGACCGTGGCGGTCGACTGCACTGTAGCACGGTCGACCGTGGCGGTCAACCGCACTTTTCCAGATTTTGACAGATGCTGGAATTTTATGTATCTAATTTTGTAAAATTAATTAAAAATAGTAAATAAACTCCAAAAATCATGAAATTTTGAGAGAATGTTCTAGACATGTAGATAAACATGGTAGAGAAAGAATTTATAAAATATCACTTCTCAGTTGAGAGAAATAAATGTTTGAACACAGATATACAGTTTCTAAAAAAACTGCTAAAAACTCAGTTTTGTAAATTCAAATGAAAATAAAAAAACAACTCCAAAATTAGTAAAACTTGGGGAAATGTAAGTATATATGAAGATAAACATGTAAATGAAGAAGTTTTTCAAATTGTATTTCCTAATTGTGAAAACGCATCAGTTTTGTAAAAACATGCACGGACACATGCACGTACATGAACAAAAAAACTTAATTTTTCCAAAAACGAGTTCAAACAACTTGGAAACACTTTAGAATGGATTTGTAGACATTATACGAGATATGAAAATAGTGTGAACAAGTCTTTAATCCATAAATACAATATTTTCTAAATACAATAGAATATGAAACAAACAAAATTGTATATGAAGATATATATTGTTTCATATCTACATAACTAAACCAAAACAACTTAACCATATAAAAACAAACATGTATATATATAAATATGTATTTGTTTCATATTTAAACTTGAAAGCTAAGAACCAAAACTTGTGTATATATATATATAACTATATATATAAAAACAAAATATGTGTGTGTATATATGATTGAGCTTAAAGTACTAACACACATAATATAAAACCTAAACTAAATATACCCAAGTTTGATTGATCTTCGATGTAGCTCAACTTGGTACACTTTTGGATGAAGCTTGAACTTGGATCTTCAATTTGAATTTACATTGCTTCACTCCACTATTCCGCCAACCTCCATTGGATATGATCGTTGAAGCTCTATTCCATGCATCCTCCAACTTATTGTTTGTCTATAATAAATAACAAAAAACAAACACTAGACAAACAATATTAGATGTAAATTATTTGTTAAATTATTATCAAAACAAGAAAGCCAACACAGATCTGTTACAATAAGAAGATCAAATCTTGGAGTATCCTTCAGCAACAAACAAATCTACTTGGCTATTAACCGAATCTTCGGTTCAAACAACTCTGTTTAATAGAGTTTTAACTCGTTCCGAGTTACAAAAACTCGTTAAGAAGCACTCCATCACCACAGTGAATAACCCAGAATTAAACAAAGGAAAAAATTCAGATCAATTCTCTTCTCTTTTGTAATGGAAAATTCGAATTGTAATTAAGATTGAGAGAGTTGTAAACATTCTTTTTCTAAGCAGTTAGAGAGAATAAAATCAAATATAGTTCTTTCATTTTCATTTCACAAATTTTCTACCAAACAAAAGATGATGACTCTGCTGGGGACAGGGTCACTGAGAAGAAGTGGTGACGCAAGCTGACGTTCATCTCACAGGTACAACCGTCAAAACTCTAGTTGTAGCGTTTGATCAAGCCAGGTATGAGGAGGCCCTCTCCTCTGGATCGTTTAGCCCCAAGGCTAGACGCAATATTCGCAAGATTTCTAAAGAGATCAAAACTCTAATTTTTGCTAGAATACCAAAGAAAACTCTCTCCCTTGGCCAAGATTCATCAAACAGCCCCTCCTCTAAAGGAGTGGGCTTAGCCTCTACCAAACTTGTTTAGCAAGTTAAAAATCCTACACCCGCGTCAGAACAGTGTGTAATGGGTCGTAAAAGGCCTATGACGAAGGAAAGTCTGATCAACACCGACGACGTTGCTGCCAAGGCATTGAAGCAAGCCAGGAAGAATGCAGCTCGAAGAAGGAGAAGATCCATATAACGAGCGCATCTACAAAATAGCCAAAATCTGAACCAACGCGAAGGTCACGTTCTCGAGCTTCTGCCTGAGCACTGCATTTCTGCTCCTGAACGCACACTTCGTGGTAACAAGCTCAATTATGAACCTCGTGTAATACAACTTAAACGCGACCCTCAGTGGCACGTTGTTCATCCAAAACGCAATCATCAGAAAAGCATTTCTAAAGATAATCGCACACTTCATGAGTGCGTTCAATCACAACATGACCCTCAAGGGTCTGTTTCACCAACCAAACATAACCCTCAGGGGTGCGTTCAATCAAAACATGACCCTCAAGGGTCTGTTTCACCAACCAAATGCACCCCTCATGGGTGCGTTCAACCAAACCATGACCCTCAGAGGTCTGTTTTATCAACTAAATGTAGGCCTCGGCTTAGTGTTTACAAATCCAAATGCGACCCTTGCGTTTCTTCTCCAGAACGCGACGTGGTCCGTCGAGTTCAAGGGAATCGACATGGGTTTAAAGTTCATGTCCGACAAGAACTAGTCTTACCCACTCAAGGGCAGGGGGTTCCATCTCCGTACTCACGATTAATGGAAGATTCTTCATCCCAAGTCTCTGACTTGTGAGAATTACTATCGAGAGGGAGAAACAGCTCATTCATACCAATATGAGCGGCTTATTTCTACAGTCCTCTCAGAGTGTTACTGCATTGCGTCTGTGCCTCGACAATCAGTATTTGATCGATTGACAAATATCACCAGGCCTACCAAGTGACGACGTCATCACAAGAAGAATATTTCCGAAGCCGAATATACTGAAGTCACTATTAACGTGATCGGCAGAGGGAAGGCTTCAGCTCCCAGTTCTGACGAATCAGAAAGAAGCCACTCCCCAAATGTCTTGGAAATCTGTGACGAGTTTGAAGGAATATATCGCCACACTCGAACCCGGACATGCGATATCCGCTTGGTTAATTATCAAAAGTTAGCCAAGGGGATTACTTCAGATGATGAACATTCAGCAATTGCTGATTCTCAATCATCAAGCTCCGTCGTGGCACGTGAGGCTTCCGCTTATATGACTGGAAGCTCCGATGACATAGCTAAGAGGGTTGACGAGCATCACGTCATACTCCAGGCATAGTAAGAAACACTTCTCCAAGTGAAAGAGATGTTGGCCCAGCTCCTTACAGAAAGAGGCCAAAAACCTGAATCTTCTTGGAGGACAATTTCAAAGGGAAAGCAGAAGGCATATGAGAATTCAGATCGAGAAACCCATAATTTGGAGTCTTCCTCTGAAAATGAGAAAGAGATGGAAAGGGAACAAATCCTCAGTCATCTAAAGTAGATGAGTTAGAGGCCCACCTCAACGCAATCGCTAATAGGAGTGAGCTTCGCGAGGAAGGAGTAGTACGGTCATATCCATAGTTCCAGACTGCAGCCAAGTCATGCGCTGTGATACTTCTGCAAACGGTTCATGACTGAAGCATTGTGTTGCCTTCTCTTTACCAGTCATGTTGGCGTACACTTCTGGAAATTCATCGTCTTGAACAACCGGTCTTCTTTTACGGAAACGCCTTGACTTGGGTCTTGATGTTTGGGTAGAAAGTCTTTCAAATACTGAGACCCTTTGTGGAGTGGTTTTAGGGCAGTTATATTCTGATAATACTGCCTTGATGAGCTTGGTACATGGACAGTGGGAATCCATTTCTCGTGTATTTCTCTTTTGAGATTTGTGTGTACCCCCAGCCTGATAGTACAACTTATCGATGTGAACATCGAAGCAACCTATCGTGTGTGGGTAAGATTTTCCCAATTTAACGTGGTCATCTTCTAACGAATATGCTTATTTTTGAGGATATAACACTTCATTGGCGTTCCCAAGAGTGACTCGTTCAAAACCATGCCTTTGTGAGCGCGAGGCTCTAGCGGGGTCTTAGACTTCAACTCGCAATCCAAGGTGCGCGGTTACAGGTACCTTTGACTTTTTGGGAAGACGCGTACAACCCCTAGTCTGACGAGTAGTTTGGGATTCCTTTGCTGGACCCAAGCGTTCTTTAATTAGAGTTTTGCCTCGGTCTTTGTGCAGATGACCGAGACGATCTGTAATCTTCATTTTGAATCTGGATAAGTTATCATGAAGCTTCAAGGGAGGTGTGGAACTTGTTGTGATGGGAACAGGGGCTATTGGAGGCTCAAGAGGGACTGCAGGAGGTGAAATAGGAGCAAAACAGGGCTCGGTGGCTCGGAAGTGGCGTGAGCCACCATTTGGTGACTCGGCCTTGGCCGAGTTAGTAAGAGGTAAATTCTCTTTTTTGACTATTTCGGGTGTCTTTTTGCCCTTTTTCCTCCATACTTTGCATAGTTTTGGTTGTTTTTAGGCCACCTCTTCTTTCTGTAGTTTCTTAGCTTCCTGCATGAGAATTCTTGCATGCGCGAGTAATACGCGGCATTTCTGAATATGTTCCTCAAGGGTTGAACGGGGCCTTTTGACATGGACCCACTCGTCCGTTGGTGATTTGAAGGAAAACGTACTCGCTTGCTGTCGTGGTGTTTGGCGATTCCTAAACCTCAGGTCCGCCTCATAATGGATCCCGTCAACCGGCTCTAAGCCTTGGCGAGTTGGCGTGCAAGGCGTTGGCGTTGTCTTTGACGTGCCCTCTTGGATAGAGTTGGCGTGCCTTCAACAGGAAGCTTCTTGACCAAGGAGGGAATCAGATATGAAGATCCCACTTCTTCAGGTATCATAGGAGCATTGGGAGATGCAACTACAGCAGTGATAGGCCAGAGGTCATCATCTTGGGTCTTCAAATCTAAAGACCATCAAACTTTCCTTGTGGAAGAGATCTTCTTGCTCTTTTGAGGAGAAGATGATCTAGAGGAGGAAGACAAATACTCTTCATACTTCTGTTGGTCGAACTCGTATTCGACCTCTTCATCAACCAGGATGAGAATCCTTGGTTACGACACTACAGTCTTCGTAGAAAGGTCGTCGGCTCCCACTGTGGTCGCCAGTTTGTTTTCGTAAAAAGTTAAAATTTCCATTGTCATCAAACCTGTTATACTGTTTATCGATTACAAGTTCGAGTTGATCATTTTATAAGATCTTCTTACAATAAGAAAAGTAAAGATTATGACTTTATGAAACAAAACGTAACAGTAGATTATCTCTTGTTACTTTGTGTGAGATCTTTGCTTGTACCGGGGACGCGTTAGTCCGTGGACCATTGCGGAACAGATCCGATTGACAAGTTTAATTATGCTCTTGTTTCACGAAGGAAATAATTACAACAACGACAATTACGACCAAGCGAGATTGTGGCTCTTCTCGAGATCAAAACAAGGTTTCATCCAGAGAAAAGAGGGAGAGAGAATCTCAAATCTTTCGAAGGCTTTTTTTTATGAAAAAGTTCGCCAAGATCTGCCAATTCTCCTCTAAAATTCGTGGTTTACCGTTCAATTGGGCAGTACCTCGCTCTCAGATTTCAGATCCTCTCTAATGAAGACCTTGGGCTTCTATTTATAGGCTTTTGTCGCTGTGTTTTCTGATAAGATCAAGTATTTTAACGTCATCTACAACTGATAACCGTCCAGGTGCCCTTAAGGATAGCTTCAGAACAATTAGGGAGGTCCTGGGACGAAAGAATTCTAATAAAACATCAAAATCCGCGTTTTGGGAATTTAGGAGGCCCAAATAGTCATGGTGGCTCGGAGCTGTATGAGTCACCATTTGGTGACTCGCATGCATGCGAGCCTCTTGGCCTGTTTTTTGTGTCTTTTTGACTCTTTTTCCTATTTGTATCTCCTTCTGTTTGCTTGTTTTCCCCCTTTACGTGTGTTTCGTCACTTTGTTGACTTATGCGCTTTACCGATTCGCTACATGCGTTTTATCAGCGTCAGATAATCTTCTTTGACTTGGGTGATGACGTTCATCATGTTCTCTGTCTTGAGCTGTGTGTGGGAGCCCATAGGTAATTTTTGACGCCTACACTCACCTTCTTTCAACTGTAATCCCTTAGCCCTCGGTTTCTTATCCTCAGTGAATTGTGTCCTAACCAGTTTACCTTTCTTGGTTGCTCTTCCGCTTGGAGCTCTATTCCTAAAACCCACATATTTTTTTCTTACCGGCCTCCTCGACCTCATAGCACTTTATCTGAGTGGAACATTCTCAACCACACATTCCTCCTCCACAGACGTATGCCCATCTTTAGTTGTCGGTCCTTTTGTCTCCTCTGCCACCTCGGATCTCTCCTCAACCATCTTCTTGTACTCCTCATCCTTGATCACTTCGTCTCTCTCTTCGCTCTTGCTCATTTCCTCGACAACTTCATTCTTGGTAACATCGTCTCTCTCTCTCTCTCTCTCTCTCTCTCTCTCTCTCTCCATTCGAGTCCTCTTCATCCTCAACCATCTGATTGTCCTCCTCATCCTTGATCACTTTGTCTCTCTCTTCGTTCTTTCCTATTTCATTGACACCTTTACTCATGGTGACGTCGTCTCTCTCTCCATAGTTGTCCTCCTCTCTCTCTCTCTCTCTCTCTCTCTCTCTCTCTCTCTCTCTCTCTCTCTCTCTCTCCATTCGAGTCCTCTTCATCCTCAACCATCTGATTGTCCTCCTCATCCTTGATCACTTTGTCTCTCTCTTCGTTCTTTCCTATTTCATTGACACCTTTACTCATGGTGACGTCGTCTCTCTCTCCATAGTTGTCCTCTTCATCCTTAAATACGAGCTCATTATCAAGGTTTTCTCCATCGATTTCATGCTTGTCCTCATCTTCTACTGTAGACTTTCCTTTCAGCTGCTGTGCAATAAGCTTCTTCATATTATTTTTTAAAACCAAGGGATCTACTATGTCAAAAAATCAGTTCAACCCCTTAACCTTTTCGTTAAGTCTACGAACCCCGTTCATGAAAGTTTGACAATACAATTTCTTTGAGACCCTCAGTGTACGGCAAAGTCTCTGGTTTACTTTAGCAGCATTTCTCCAAAATTACAGCTGCTCCTCAGCTGGTAACGTTTCAATCTCATCTTCCCTTTCGAAAGCCTCATCAATGGCTTTTGACAGAATCTATAATTTAGAAATAAGAAACAGTTAACATGATGCTTCTAAAGGTTAACAGTTAGAGGCCCACAGTTAACACATATAAATTAAAGGTTCTTTAATCATCTATAGTTAGCATGTTAACTGTTGTGGTTAACATGTTAACTGTTGTGGCTAACATGTTAACTCTTGTAGGTAACATGTTAACTCTTGTAGGTAACATGTTAACTCTTAAAGGTAACATGTTACCTGTTGTGGCTAACATGTTAATTCTTGTAGGTAACATGTTAACTGTTATAGTTAACATGTCAACTCTTGTTGCTAACATGTTAACTCTTGTGGCTAACATGTTAACTGTTGTTTTTAACATGTTACCTATTGTTTTTAACATGTTACCTATTGTGATTTAGCACCTTAGAACTTACCAAACCTATTGATCATCTCTTCTCATGTTTCTTCTCTTCTTCCTTCTTTTCACCCTTCTTTTTTTTCTTCAATCTTCCTCTTCCTTACTGCTGCTTTCTTCCCCTCCGTATGTACGACAAAATTATTGTACAATCTCTTCACTTCTAATCCTCATATGATCATCTTCCCTCATCAATGGCCTTCTGATTGGATATTTCTCAACCCATTGGCCAATTTTAGCTATTGGTTTATGTACAACATGGATGCTAGCTTTTCCAGCCTTAGCAACTATTGTGCACTTTCGAAAAGATCCATACTTCTCACCAATCTTCACCCAGTTAGTGAGAGGTGGCTTAAATCTATTGCACAAGGCATATCTTTTAATCCCCATCATTTCATAGTACCATAGCTATAAACAAATAATACATGTTAGTATGCATGTTAACTTTAACACTGGAAATACTATAGTTAACATGAACCTGAATATAGTTAACCAGATCCTTAAAATAGTTAACATGAACCACTTAGCCTTAATGGTTTCTTGACGTAAGTTGACAGAATATATGCAAGCGTTCACATGCACAGGTTAACCATAACAATATAAAACATTTAATACAACTTACAGGGATCAAAGGCATGCATCCAGGTACATAGCTTACTCCTGACCTGTGCAGACCTTCCCTGGCAATCTTAATTCCTTTCTTCGTCTGATCATAGATGTATTTCCCCCCAGGCCACATTCCTCACTCTTTCAATTGAATCAACATATTTGAACAAGAGTCTTGGGATGCCTTCGACACTGCTAGGGCACCACATCATTGAACATTGATAAAGTATTTACAATAACACAAAATCTTCAATATCCATCTCCTTTCTTGATTCAACAAGAGATTGCAGTAGCTCTTCCACATATCGCCACATATTCTTCGCTGATTTCTTTGGGGTTCTAGTAAAATGTTCACCAAAATACTATTCCCAAAGCCTAGGGAAAGGATCTCTATTATTGTAAATTATCTCCCCATCAATTGGGAAACCTGTATGTTCATGCACCCAGTCCATATCAAAATTAACAACATTTTCTCTCCCTTTTTCGGCATCGGGCAGAGAAAATGCCACTTCATTACCCTTATAGTGACTCAATACAAGTTCCAGCATTGGTCGATCTACTACCTGGGGGCCAAACTTTACATAATGCTGGAATGTACATCCTTGGTATGCATCCCAATGACACTGCCGCATTCTTGGTTCAAGGACTTTCATAAATTTACAATATGCGACGAAACTAGTTGTATGTCTAATTTCAGCAGCACCTGACTTTTTCCTGTATTAAAATTAAACATTTAACATCAACCACACTTAACATCCAACATCCAATAGTTAACACGTAACAATGAACTGTAACAGTTACGCTATACACCTTAACGAACGATAGCCAAACTTAACATTAATAAGAGGTATATAGTTTACAGTTAACATTAAGGTATCAGCTAACATGTCCTTCAACCAATGACCAGGCATATAGTTCACAACGCACCTTAACCTATCTAAATTGGTAAATATAACATATAACATTATCTTACTTCTTTATGGATTTCTGTGGTGCGTTTTGTGAACTTGTAATTTTCTTTTTTCTCCTTACACCCCTTTGGAAACTCAACAACGTCTGGGTGGCTTCATCAGTGCTGCCATTCCCTGATGATGACGCATGGGTGGACGAAGACTTGGAGGCGGGGGAGGATGTGAGAGAATCGGCACCACGGTCGGTCTCAGATGGCAAAGGGGGGTCTTCGTCGGTCTTGGAAGGCGAGGGCGAGTCTTCTCGCTCTTCATTCATCGCTTCATGTTCCTGACGTTGCAGCGGCGGAGGAGGATGGTGAACAACTTCGAATTTGTTCGCCATCTTCGATCCGGTTCCGACATAACCCTAGAGTGTAGATTTTGATTTTTCGCCGGAGGGAGAGCAAGAGATAGAGTGCGGGAGGGGGAGAGGAGAGAGAGAGAGCCTCGATAGTAGCGGAGTGGGTGGGCACCGTTACCAACTCACGGAGGCTGTAGCGGAGTGGGCGGGAAGGGTAGAGTCGGGTTTCTAAGAATTACAGCTCATTCTTGTGAGCTGGAGGGGCTATAATGAACTTTTATAGTGTATTTTGGGTTTATACAAAATAATAAAAGTACAGGGGGCTGTTACACATTGTTTTTTTAATTTTGGGGCCTTGAAGTAATTTTCCCAAAAAAAATAACAACCATAAGAGTGAAAATTTGCATTTTGGCCCTTAAAAGAAACCGAAACACTTAAAAATAATAAAAAAAATTTGTTTATACCACCATAAAACTGCAAAGTTACAGTTCAGTCCCTAGACATTCCAGATATTACAAAACAGTCCAGGTTGTAGAAACCCCCTGACTAGTCCAGAATTTGCAGAAAACCCCCTATTCTACCCAGTTTTGGAAAACAGTCCAAAAATTTATATTTTTTACCCCAAAATAATTGAAAAAATTGCATTTAAGTCCAGAAACTACAAAACAACTCAAAATTTATAGTTTACACCCTACAAAATATAGAAATTGTACTTCAACCCAGTTTTGCAATCTGGTCCAGAAATCGCAGTTGGGCCCCTTGAAATGTTGAAAATACAAAGACATTAAAAAAAAGAGAAATCACAAAACTTGATACGGACCTCAATGTCCCTAAACTAGATAAAAGTTTGGCATAGAAAGAAAACACAATAAAAGGACCGCTATGTCCAAAAACTGGGTGAAAGAATATTTTGTGTAAAAATAAACGCATTTAAAATAACCTCGTGTAAAAAAACATGCGCCAAGAGGTTTAAAAATCAAATGGTTCAATTATGTTGACCCCTAAGTCGTTAAACTAGTCTAAATACACAATCCAAAACAAAATTTCAAGTCTGATCTCTACGTCACTAAACTGGATTTAAAATAGCAAATTCGACCTCTAAGTCGTTAAATTGGAATAAATTCCAACTCGAACTCTTCGTCGTTAAACTGGAATAAATTCCAAATTTGACCTCTATGTCTTTAAACTTGAACAAATTTCTAAATTTGACCTCTAAGTCATTAAACTGTACAAAATTCCAAATTTGACCTCTATGTTGTTAAAATGGAATAAATTTCAAATTTGACCTCTAAGTCGTTAAACTGGACAAAATTCTAAATTCAACCTCTACATTGTTAAACTGGAATAATTTTCAAAATTGACCTCTATGTCATTAACTGGAACAAATTTCCAAATTTAACCTTTACGTCGTTAAACTGGAACAAATTTCAAGTTCAACCTCTATGTCGTTAAACTAGAATAATTCCCAAAATTGACCCCTATATCGTTAAACTGGAATAAATCCCAAAATTAACCCCTATGTTGTTAAACTGGAATAAATTTCCAAATTTGACCCCTACATCATTTAAACTAGAATAAATTTTAAGTTTGACCTCTACATCATTAAAATGGGCCAAATTTCAAGTTTGACCTCTGCTTCATTAAAATAGGTCAAATTTCAAGTTCGCC
>NC_033796.1:61396348-61397009 GCF_001876935.1 Asparagus officinalis
CACATCATTAAAATGGACCAAAATTCAAGTTCGTCCTCTACGTCATTAAAATGGGCCAAAATTCAAGTTCTACCTACATGTCGCTAAATTGGACCAAATTCTAGACTTGACATCTATGTCGTTAAACTGGGTCCAAAACTCAAATTCCATTTCACGTCTCCATGTTAGACCCAAAACCAAGTTTCAACCGTTGTATCTCTAGTCCAAGACTTTATACGAAAATTTGTACACTGGGGGTATGCCATTAAAGTGAATCTAAGGTGACACCCTAGGCTCTCACCTAAGGACGCGGCCTAAAATCACATCATTTCCTAATATTTTTTTTACGATCCGCTCCATTAAACTTGATCTACATGTTCTTAAACTCAAACACACCAATTTTGGGGTGAACCCGTCGTGTTTTGACCATTCGTTGAGTCGTCCAAAAAGTTCTATTCATTCGAAACCGTTAAAATTACGACGAGTAGATGAATGGTCAAAATACGATGGGTTCACCCTAAAATTGGTGTGTTTAGGTTTAAGAACGTGTAGATCAAGTTCAATGGAGCAGATCGTAAAAAAATATTAGGGAATAATGTGATTTTAGGCCGCGTCCTTAGGTGGGAGCCTAGGGTGTCACCTTAGATTCACTTTTTCCTATATATATATATATATATATATA
>NC_033796.1:61397034-61490815 GCF_001876935.1 Asparagus officinalis
CAGAACGTGTAGATCAGTTCAATGGAGACAGATTCGAAAAAAAATTTAAGGGAGATAATGTCGATTTTTAGGCCGCTCCTTAGGTTTGGAGCTAGGACTGAAGAGCGGGGATGTCACTTAGGATCACTTTGTTTTTTAATATTATACGCTATTACTTATAGTGATATAATATATAAATATATATGGTGAGGTTCTAATAAAAACCTCCTTAGCCTAAAAACTAAAAACCTATTTATTGCACTAAATGCCATTAAAGAGTGCGATAAATGTCATTATTATACTGATTGCAATAAATAGGGGAAACAAACAACCAATGAATCTAGATTCACTGGATTGAATCCAGCGACAATCCAGCGAATCTAGTTTCACCTCACATAACTAAATCTGGATTCACTGTAGTGAATCGAGATTCGCTACAGTGAATCGAGATTCACTACAGTGAATCGAGATTCGCTACAGTGAATCTAGATTCACTCATATATAGGGTGAGGATTTCCAGTTGAAAAAACGAAGACACGTATGAGTGAATCTCGATTCACTGCAGTGAATCCAGATTCAGTTATGTGAGGTGTTTTCTTTTTGAAGAATAATGACATTTATTACAATGAATCCAGATTCAGTTATTTGAGGTGTTTGTTTTTTGAAGAATAATGATATCTATTGCACTCTTTAATGGTAGACAAATTTATTGTACTCTTTAATAATGGCATTTATTGCCATCACTGAATCGGGATTCACTGCAGTATAAGCTCTAATCTCAACCATTGGATGAGATTCTCTTGTTTTGATGATTTTTATTGACCCTTAATCGAAGGTTCCTTTCATTAATAAGGGTAATTAACAATTGACTCTTGAGTCTATTAGAAAATATGAATCCACATAAAAATAAAACCCTCTCCCACAGGGTGAATTTGACGGGATTGATATACAAAATAAAGTTATCTATTTTAATTGGATGTGCTTGTATGCAACTAATTTATGTAGAATTGGTGAAGAAATTGGAGAAGAACAGGTTTTGGAAGTAGGGAAACATTTTTGGTGATGTTCGGTCGACCGTGAGGCTAGGCCGGTCGACTGAATACGTGCACATACAAGGGATATAAATCTGGACTTGGGGCGATCGACCGCCAAACCCTGTAATTAAATTTTAGATTTTGTTGTTTGCCACGATCGACCGTGATGGTTTCGGCGGTCGAACGCCAGTCGGGTCAGGCCCAGTTTTGGTTTTCCTGTTTTGTTTAGGATTTGTGTTTTGTATAAATACAAACACGATTTTAGGATTTCTAGAGCAGTGAATTGGGGTTGTTTTGAGCATAGAAAAAGAGTCTTTTCTGGAGCTATTGGTTAGGGTTTTGTTTGAGAGATTGGGAGCTTTGTGTGAGAGATTAGTTTATGGATTTGTAATCTCTATTTGTACTCTTCTTTTCTATTAGTAAAAACTCATCCCCTTTTAGCCCCGTGGACGTAGGCAACTTGCCGAACTACATAAATTTGTTTGTTTGTGTTTGTGCTGTTATTTTAGATTGTTTAGCTTTCTCTCTTGGAATTGGTATTTGTTTTCGGCACCCTATCGGTTTTGGCCTCCGCGCACAACAAGTGGTATCAGAGCTTTGGCTACGCTTGGGCTAGGTGAAGGAGTAGATCGCTTTGGAAGCTCATCTAGGGTTTTAGTTGGTGATAAATTTGGGATTTTTACTATTGTGGATCTTGTTTCCGTCGTGTGGGGTTGAGATCTTTCGGAGGCTCTTATTAGGGTTTCACTTGGAGGTATAAAAATCTCTCTTTTTCAGTTTGGATCTATTCTTCATTTATTCTGCATCGGTTGATGGTACTTTGAGGAAGATAGCCGAGAAAAAAGGAGGTGTGGAGGGTACTTCTGGCGTGAAAACCGTCCAAAGTTTGAATATTCACTCTATGAAGATAGATGTGGAGATGTTTAATGACACTAATAATTTTGGTCTTTGGAGATGTAAAGTCTTAGATGCACTCAACGCAAAATTTAGAAGATACTTTGGAGTTGGATGGAAAACTAGATGATATTGAGGAGAAGGTTTGGAAGAAGATGAACCGAACGACGTGTGGTGTGATTAGGTCTTGTTTAATACAAGATTTGAAATATGATGTGATTAATAAAACTTCGGGTAAGAAGATTTAGGAGATCCTAGAGAGAAAGTATTTGATGAAGAGTGTGGAAAATCGCTTGCATTTGAAGAGGAGGCTTTATCGCTTCTAATTGAAGAATGGAACCTCTGTGCTCACATGAACAACTACATGAAGCTTCTTACAGATTTAGCGAATGTAGATGTTATGATTAAAGATGAGGATAATACATTGTTATTGTTGAGTTCCTTACCCGACGAGAAATATGAGACCTTCATTCTTACTCTTATTAATGGGAAGACATCTCTTTCGTATAGTGAGGTCACCGTTATACTTGTGAATTATCAGCTTAGGAAGAAGGATAAGGAGACTTCAATTGATATAGTAGCGGGGGTATTAGTCACAAGAGGGAAGAGTCTAAATAGTAGTAAGAGATCACAGTCTAAAGGAGCACACCCTGCAGTTGGTAAGAATCAGTGTGCCTTTTGTAAAGAAGATGGACATTAGAAAACCGAATGCCCAAAGTTAACAGATCGATCCGAGAAGAATTAGGGGAAAGCTATTCAAGCTTCAGAGGTGAATGTTTCTAAGGCTAGTGACGACAATTCAGATTCGGATTCTTCGGGCTACTCATTAGCACTAGTGTTAGTTTATTATGCTGACTCTAGGAAGTGGATGTTGGATTTGGATGCTTCTTACCATATTTGCCCTAGGAGGGATTGGTTTTCTAATTTTGAGGAGTTAAAAAGAGAGGATGCCGTGCTCATGAGTAATGATCATGAATGTTCTATTGGTGGTATCAGTACTGTTCGTATTAGAATGTGTGACGGGGTGATTCGAGAGTTGGATGAAGTGAGATTCGTTGCTCAGTTGAAGAAGAATATCATTTCACTTGGAGTTTTGGAGGCAACAGGCTATTGGGTGGCCTTAGATGATGCATCTTTGAAGGTCACATTTAGGTCCATGATTATGATGAAAGGTGTCAGAAAGAAAATTTTGTACTATTTGATTGGGAGCATGGTGATTGGTGGAGAACTGACGACTTCTTTGAATTTAGCTAGACTACGACGTTTGTTAATGCTAGGATATTTGATTGTTGATGCCGTGCATGGATTGTTGAGGAGTGCTTTAACCTGCAGATTGAAGTCCTATGAGGACATTGGTATGAGCAAGAAGACTGAGGTGGAGTTTGATACTTCTATTCACCGAGTCAAGGGTCTTCTAGGTGGTGTTCATTCAGGCATTTGGGGGCCTTCTAAGAAGGCATCATTGGGAGGTAATAGGTATTTGGTTTGCTGTGTTGTGACTGTTCTAGGCATTTATGGGTTGCAACCAAGTCTCATTGGTGTGAAGTCCTAGTAGTCAACAACAGGTGGAAGAAGTGTATTGACAGAAAAGTAATATGTCGTTCTGATTTTGGTAGGGGTTCTTTTCTACATTTGTGCCGAGCTCACGGCAGTTTGAGATATTTCATTGGAGAGGAAACATTGGGGCGACAAGATGAGGTGACAGATCTAATGAGTCGTTCATTGCTGGAGGAGGATCAGTGTTTGATGTCGAGCATTGATTTGCAAAGGAGTTCTGGTGTTGAGGTTTCGATATATTGGAGCCATCTTAGTCATAGGTTGTCGACTGTCGTGATTGGAGTATTTGGATCTGGTGGAGGTGCTTTAGATTTTGGGTTGCTTCGGATATTTGGTTGCCCAGAATATGGTCACATCAAGGATGTGAAATTTGATTTGAGCGCACATTTAGAATTCAGATGCGTGTTTGTTTATCAACTATGGGACTCTGATATTGTTCTGAGTAGCTATGTCACATTTGACTCTTGGAAGGTGGAGAGTGTTAGACAGATCGTTAGGATATGGTCACATCAAGGATGTGAAATTTGATTTGAGCGCACATTTAGAATTCAGATGCGTGTTTGTTTATCAACTATGAGACTCTGATATTGTTCTGAGTAGCTATGTCACATTTGACTCTTGGAAGGTGGAGAGTGTTAGACAGATCGTTAGGATATCGTAGCGGGTGGAGAGTGATGCTACTCTACGTTGGATGGAGATTACTCTACGTACTCCAGATTATTCTGTATTGTTTGGGATTCCAGCTGAGGTGACACAGATTAGGGATCATGTTGATGTGGATATAGATGATGAGTTTGTTGATTCGAGTGCAGCTAGTGGACACGGTTCTGATTTGGCTATGGCCGTTGGTTCATCTTAGGTGGAGATGTTTGGTTCGTTTCATTTTGGGGCCATTGGGAGAGTTATCAGTTGCACATTTGTTGGTGATGTTGGAAAAGGGTTGAAAACCCTTTTAGTTGATTGAGAGCCTTTGGAGGCCATTTGGTGAACTATGCGAATGCTTGATTCCTTTAGGCAAGAGGATACGTAAGCAGTCATTTTATGATGTAGCCGATTTAGTGAGTTGATACCGACATTTGAAGTTTGTTCGCATTCTCGTTTGGGTTCTTGACTTGCTGTGGATTGAGTCTGTTGTCGTGGATTTGTTCTACTTCATACTGGACGCAACAAGTGGGACGTTTGGTTGGTATTAGTGTTAGCTCAGTTTTGTGAAGACTTTACCGAGGAAGAGAATAATAGAATTGGTGAAGAAATTGGAGAAGAACAGGTTTTGGAAGCAGGGAAACATTTTTGGTGATATTTGGCCGACCATGAGGCTAGGCCGGTCGACCGAATACGTGCACATACAAGGGATATAAATCTAAACTTGCTGCGGTAGACCGTCATGGTCGACCGCCAAACCCTGTAATTGAATTTTGGGTTCTATCGTTTGCCACGGTCGACCGCGATGGTTTCTGTGGTTGACCGCCAGTCGGGTCAGGCCCAAATTTAGTTTTCCTATTCTATTTGGGATTTGCGTTTTGTATAAATACAAACACGATTTTGGTGTTTCTAGAGCAGTGAATTGGGGTTGTTTTGAGCACAGATAAATAGTCTTTTCTGGACCTATTGGTTAGGGTTTTGTTTGAGAGATTGAGAGCTTTGTGTGAGAGATTAGTTTGTTGATTTGTAATCTCTATTTGTACTCTTCTTCTCTATTAGTGAAAACCCATCCCCTTCTTGCCCCGTGGACGTAGGCAACTTGCCAAACCATGTAAATTAATTTGTTTGATTTGTGTCGTTATTTTGGATTGTTTGGCTTTCTCTCTTGGCATTAATATTTGTTCTCGGCACCCTATCGGTTTTGGCCGCCGTGTACAACAATAATTTAGATAGACAAATTTGACCCCACAATGCAGAATACTTAACGCGTTAGCTACGGCACTGCATGGGGCGCTTACATGCGACTTTTTTTTTGCTTCTTTCTAGTACTCTGGGTTGTCATCTGTTGTGCTATAATATTGCTTACTGAGTTAGCTGTACCTTATGCTCCTTTTCTTAAAAATTATAATCTAAATAAATATAGATCACGCAGCGAAAATAAACTAAATTAAAAAATATCTCGAGCCATTGTTGTCTAGAACAATCTGTAGCTCAGAAAATTAGTTCAGAGATAATCTGAGCATATACATAAACAAAGAATAAAAGTTAGATCACTGTTAAAATAAATAAAACAAAAAAATACAGAAAGAGATAAATCTAATGGAGGAATTATGGATGTATTTATAGGCTAGGCTATGACCCTTATGTTATAACTAGAATTCTTAAAAGATAAGACTTCTTAAAAACAATCTCCATCCACTAGGAAAACTATTTAGATATGATTTTATCTTAATCCACCGCAACTTTTATAGAATAAGAATTTCAAATACCACAACAAATTAATATAATTTGTATCGTGCGAGCCACAACTTTATCCAGATACAACACCTTTGTTATGGAGAAATTTGTCCATAGTTTCTACTTCATTACATATTTTCTTTCTCATTTTACCTTTGGCTTCTTGTAGGCATCTCATGCAAAGTTTAATTCTGCCTCCATGATTATTATGAAGTCATTTTAATACTATTGTTGGGTTACTGGAATCTGTGGATACCAAGTAATCACAACCTTACACTTACACTGCTTTTTTTATGGAGTTTTACTTCAATGTTTCGATTTAGCTGAATTCAGGTATCTTCTAATATTGTTTTTTGTCTCATTTAAACTAAGATTCAGTTTGACTTTGTTTGTATTTCCCCAGCATCTTACTATATGCCTGCATTTTTCTTAACAGTATCTGTTATTCTGTTTACTAGTTTGGCCTGGTGACTTTTTGTAAATGTTTGATTAGTTTATGCAAAGCAGAAATTGAAGCAGTTGTCAAAATGGACGAACTCAAGCGACATAAACGAGCGGACATGGAAATATCACCTGCGTACTATTCATTTCGATGTATTATATTTCTGCACATAACAAAACCATACATCAATTACAATCTGTTTTGTGTTAATAGAACACAGAGAGAGAACATTTTATCTAAAGAGAAAAATAAAAATAAAATACGAGTATAATGAAATTGAAATAAGAGTTTTATTTATAATTTGATCCATATCATTGACTTCAACGTCTTTATCGTTACTCCAACCGTGGGATAAAAATAATATCATTGCCTTTTATCCTATAATAATATATCAAACGAATATAAAAGCAAATCCTTCGTTGAGCCAAGTCAAAGCGTATGAGTTCCTAAAATAATTGGCCCACTAATAATTCAGATTCAGCCACACCCCCAAATTCAAGTTATATTGCAGCAAAATGAGACGAGGTTACTCAAATCTATCTCAATTCCTACTAAACAATTTTTTGTAGGTTTTCTAATATTTATCTCTTAAAACCCCCATATTTGCAATATTATCTCCAAATTTCAGTAGTTACAAAATTATCTTTTAATCGTCTCAATTGGAAAAAATTACACCCATGATCAACTGTGTTACTTATCAAACAGTTTAGGTTTTTTCCCCCGCTTTACCCCTTTGTCAACTTAGCAATCTAACCCTGAAACCATCCACTGAATAGAAATGATCAAATGAATTAGGGATAGTTTCGCAAATACTAAGCTTTGGGAGGTAATTTTGCAAATACAAATGAATTAAGGAGTACGTATACAACTAAGACTACATTTTATAAGATGTGCTGACTTGTTCATTCGCATCATGCAAAGTGCAAACAAACTCAATAGACTTTTGCTCCATTGGACAGAAGAAGCAGGAATTGATCAAACAACCAACAACCCCTTCAATTAAAGCCCTGCCAACAATTTACAGGAACGCATACTATTTTTTACATAGATGGAATCCAGTCATCATGCAATTTCCTTGTTCTTCATCTTCTTCCTAATCTCTCCCCCATCATTTCTCCAGTCTCAGCAGCCATATGAAGGCTTGGGCATCTCAGACTGCACCAACCAACACAACTCAACCTCTCTCCTTGGTTACTTCTGCAATGGCTACAAATCCTGCCAATCTTTCCTCACTTTCAATTCTAGACCCCCATATCAATCAGTCTCATCCATCTCAACCCTCCTCAATTCAAACCCATCTCAGATCTCTCAACTCAACTCTGTCGCCCTCGACTTCTCCTTCCCTACAAACACGAAGGTGATCGTCCCCGTTGCCTGCTCCTGCTCAGGTGCATACTACCAGGCCAACTCCTCCTACGTTGTCAAGCATCTCGATACGGATTTCACTATTGCGAACAATACTCTTCAAGGTCTATCTACATGTCAAGCTCTTCATCAACAGAATAATTACACTTCTTCTTCGTATTTGTTTTCGGGTAACGAGATCACTGTTCCTTTGAGGTGCGCGTGTCCTACTCCTGCACAGAGAGACAATGGTGTTAAATACCTGTTGAGTTATTTGGTGGATGCAGAGGACACGGTCTTCCTGATTGGGCAAAAGTTTGGTGTCAATTTTACTTCCATTCTTGATGCTAATGGTCTCTCTCAAACAAATGCTAACATATATCCTTTCACAACTCTTCTCATTCCCTTGGAACTTCAGCCTAATGCTTCTCAGGTCTCAAAGCCTTCGACTCCTCCTCCTCCTCCTCTGATACCCTCTTCTTCTCCTTCAAATGGAAAGAAATCAAATCAAACAGTGGTATATGTGGGTGTCGGAATTGCAATTGTTTTGTCTCTCTTGATTCTCTCTCTGATTGCTTTCTACATTCTCCGCAAGGCCAAGAAGAAGCAAAAGGCCAGAAAAATCAGTCTCGCCAATGGCGCAGGAGTAATATGTGGAAAACCATCTGAAAAATCCTCATCAGAATTGTTCATAGATTTTGGTCCGTCTGAAAATTTCTTTTCGAGCATTTCAGATATTGGACAGTCTCTCAAAGTTTATAAATTTGAGGAGCTTCAGTTGGCAACTAAGAATTTTAGTAAGGACTGTAAGATCGAAGGATCAGTTTATCGAGGAGTCTTCAATGGAGACTTTGCTGCTGTAAAGATGATGAGCAGAGAGATATCAACAGAAATTCAAATACTAAAAAAGATCAACCATTTCAATCTGATTAGGCTTTCTGGATTATGTTCAAGTCACGGTCGCTGGTACCTTGTATATGAGTATGCTCAAAATGGATCGTTGAGCAATTGGATATTTGATAGAAGCGGTACAATGGCATTGAGTTGGATAAGGAGAGTACAAATAGCTCTAGATGTTGCTAATGGCCTCAATTATCTCCATAGTTACACCGACCCTCCTTATGTACACAAGGATGTCAAAAGCAGTAATGTTCTTTTGGACGGGAATTTCAGAGCCAAGGTTGCTAATTTTGGCCACGCAAGAGCAGCAGAAGGGAAAGAAGGCGAGTTTGAGCTCACGAGGCATATAATCGGGACTAAAGGATATATGGCCCCCGAGTATCTGGAGCACGGTTTGGTGTCTCCAAAGCTTGATGTATATTCCTTTGGTGTTGTCATGTTGGAGCTTTTCACAGGGAGAGATGCTTCAAGCTTGCAAAAAGGTGAGGATAGTTTCTCAGTAAAAGACTTTATTGCAGTACTGACAGAGGAGGAAGAAGAAGAAGAAGAAGAAAAGGTAAGAGAAAAGATTGGGAGTTTTATTGATCCACTAATGGAAAGGGAGTTTCCATTGGAGTCAGCAGTTTCCGTAGCTAGATTGATCGAAGGTTGCTTGAGAAAGGAGGCTGCAAGCAGGCTGAACATGGGAGATATTGTACAGTCTCTGTCGAAATTGTTTGCTTCTTAACTGAGCAATTCTTCTTCAAGAATTCTGTCAACATGCGAAAGCTTCGGAATTGGGAAACATCTTCAGACCTGAGAACCATCTTCAAGTAACTGATAAACTAAATCTTTACTCTTCCACTTTAGATGTAGGCTAAAACTATGTCATTCTTTTCTTGTTCATTGTAGCGAATTTGATTATATGCTTGTGGTTTGTCATTCTGTTATTGCACTGGTTCTTGTGTCCTACAACTGATTTGTGATTCTACTGCCAGTGGCTTGTGCTTGTATCAGGTTAAACTCCCAAATTTCTTAAAAAAATCAAATCCAGAGTTTTTTTTCCCTCCTCCTCTTCTATTGAGCCCTTGCTTAGGATCTGAATTGAAAATGCATTCATGGTTCAAATGCTATGAGATAGGGCATAATGCATTGCTAGCTACATCCTCGCTGGCGTTTTCCAAGTAGTAGGAGAAAAAAATAAAAGCTGTGACCTAGTTACAGTAGATCTAATTAGAATGTAACATGAAAATGAAACAGGTTTCTTAATTTTATATATTATGACAGTAACTGCTAGAGGATTCAGCTTATTTGCAGAATTCTGCAGTAACTACCTGTAATATATTTGAATGAACTAGCTTACACTGACAGGGAAGAATGAACTCAGCATAAATTGGTGAAATCATAAAGAAAAATATAGCTTAATTCTATAAGATTCTCCTAATCTAATTCCCAAAGTTTTCCTAATCTCATTATTAATTGGTGGGTGTCTATTCATTTCAATATTGTACTTAATCAAAGATACTTATGACTACGAGTTGACTAAATCATACACAAAATAAATGTTGAATGTTTGATTAAAGGGAAAAAAAGAAAAAAAAAACATGACAGCTGAAGTACAGAAAGTTGTTACGGTACAAGGCCAAATGGAAGCAAGAAGCAGTGAAGATATGCAGGCTCCAACATGGCAGCCACCTTCAGGGGATATACCATGGTGTTTATCGTAGCATTAGAAAGGCTAAAATATCATTCAATTCTAATGAATCTAATAGGGTAAAGGCTTCATATTTGGATCATTTCATTGGCCACATGAGAATAAAGCTGATATGGATATGAAGCTAATGACAAATTTTATGAAATTATCTGCTAATCATGAAAGTATATGCATGTATTAATATGCAAGGAAAACAATTATCAATGTGTTACAAACTTCATGAGATTATATCCTAATAATGCAAGTCTATAACCACACTAACAAGCAAGGAAGCTGCTGGTGATTCTGCTTTGCCCTAGTCTATGACCGCAATGGAATTAGTATTATACATGGGCTATCAAAACATGCAAATGTTCTCTCTAAAATTTGCTACAAAATGGACAAAAGAAAAGAAAATCCCAAACTAATTAAAAGTGTTTTACTCAGTTACACATGATCGCAATTTGTTTTCAAAAATAACATACATGACTGTATCTTTATTTAAAAAACATCCCTGAGATTGATATACTCTGCATTGAGAAAGTCACTTAGATAATATTTGCTTTTTAATTTGCTAGCATCGCTATACAAAACCAGGCACAGAATACTAGTTTATTTTTTCATTCCACAATTTTACTAGAAAATGAGGGAATCTATTCACACATCAATTGTTTTCTTCTTTTTTTTAAGTTGAACCAAACTAAAAAAATGGTGGAAAGTACTTTCACCCCATATTTTTTGGCGAAACAAACACAAGAAATAATTTTCATGAAAGTGAGGAAATACAAAAAAGTGAAGGAAAATGGTTTTTGGAAAATGAAGGAAATGAACCAAACATGCCCTTTGAGGAAAAGGTGGGGGAAAAATCTTTATACCTTGTAACTTTCACAAAATCTCGTCTCCAGTTGTAAATTTATTTGAATGACCTTCCCATGTTAACATATATGTATATGCATTTCCCCTGTGATGATGAGTTTATATATATATATATATATATATATACACACCTGCGTAATTGCTCTGATACCCTCCACTGAAAGACTGAACAAATATTAAAAGATAGCTGAAGACATTAGCCACCCCCTATGACATCCTACAATCAACGTACTATGCACAAAGTAATAGTTGCGATGATAGACTAAGTTATAATCTGATGCAGGTAGCCATAGAGGCCAACAAAATCCAATAATTTATAATCATCTTGCATATACTAATTAATCCATCACTTTTATTTTTTTCAAATATAAGAAGACAAAACATGTCAACTATATGATCTGGACTTGTCATGAAACATCTTTAATTGGTTCGGTCAGCCCAGCCTGACTATATGATCTGGTGCAGAAAAGAAGGAAAAGCTATACCAGGCTGACTTCTAGATGAAGCAGCCAACTTTCCGCAAATTTCTATACCTCCTTAGACCTTATACCACTTCTATCCAAGTTTTACATCAAAACCTTAATTGAGGTTTGCACCTAATTAAAGATATGGGTTGAGGATATACAATATGTTGTGCCTTAAACTACTGAAGTATAGTTTATTTATATAAATTCTACATCAACCGTAAGTCACAATACAATCCCGTCTAGTTTTGGTTGGAAACCTCTGGCTGCCTTTCCTATCAAGACTTGTATTAGTAGTGGAATGAAGGATATGTGAAATCTTTTGACCAAGTTTACATATATAATATTTGTTGGTTAATGACCATTTCAAATGAAGACTTGTCCCTATTTCTGGCATTAGTCATATGGTGTTGCAACTTTGGGAAATGATTGTAGACATGATAATACACATGTTACAAAAACTAGTTTTCAAAAAGCACTTCCCAAATGTGAAAACTCTTCATTTTTCAAAATAGTCCAAAACATGAAAATGAAACACACTTGTTTTGACATTTTGACTAAACCATGTTTTAAAACTTTATAAATTGATTTTATAGACTTAATAAAATATGTAAAAACTGATATTAAAGTCTATAAACTAATAAAATAATATTTTATCAAAAACACCTATATTTTGATAAAATCAACAAATACGTGTGTGTGATTAATATGAGCTTAAAGTATCTACACACAAGTATAAACCTAAAACTAAATTACCCAAGCTTGATAGATCTTCATTGAAGCTCTTCTTGGTAAACTTACAGATGAAGCTTGAACTTGGATCTTGAACTTGAATTGTATTGCTTCATACCGATATTCCGCCAACCTTCATTCGATATGATCGTGAATGCTCGATTCTATCTATCCTCCAACATGTTGTTTGTCTGCAATAAATACAAAACAAACATTAGACAAACAACCAGACAAACAACGTTAGATGTAAATTGTTTATAAATCATCATCAAAACAAAAGGACCCAAAAACAGATACGACACGAACACAGATACGAGATACAACAACATCTAAAAAAATAGGATACGAGGATACATTTTTTAATTATTATTATATATAGATGGAACGTAATACGAAAATTTCAATTTAGTATAAATGAGTAACTTTCTCCATCAGATTTATGATAATAATATGATGCTGGGCTGCTGCTCGAACTCAAAAATCGGAGGAGATAATGATGACATTGGTGGTGGTTGTGCTGGACGGGGAGGAGAAATGGAGGGTAGACTTGAGGAGTCGGAGGAAGGAGGAGTCGGTCGGTGGGAAGGATCGGGTCGGAAGAACGGATCGGTCGGCGAGATCGGATCGGAACAACGGAGGTGATCGAATCGAACAGGAGTGAGCTGAGAGATTGAGAGAGAGGATTAGGGTTAGGGTTAGGGTTTTTTCTTTTTTTCTTTCGTTTAAGTCAGGTGAGGATCGAATCAAACGAGAGATTTGAGAAATAAGGATGTGTTTTTTAATCGAATTGTTTGGGTTGGATTTTAATAACCAAACCCGTAACCCGAATGAATCGGCTTTCAGCGAATCCGAACCGTGTCCGAGCTCATTTGACCGTGTCCGAGCGTAATTTGACCGTTGACCCGTGTTGGACACGTATTGATCGTGTCCGACATGTGTCGTGCACGTGTTGTGACGAATCCGTGCCCAATTCGAGTCGGACACGGATTCATGGCCTCCGGGGGTGAATCCGTGCTTCAGAGCTGATGAGTTTATAAGTCCGGGTAGAAAGAGAAACATGGCAAAAGTCCGATACAAGTCTCTTTTCTATGGACCAACACCAACTGTAACGATGTAAAGCAAGTTATAGTGAAAAGTAATAAAGTTAAAAACTCTCTAATGAACATTCAATTATGANAACACCCCCCCCCCCCCCACCCAAAAAAAAAGTATTTTTTTTTTAAATGTTGGATGCTTTTATGTCAAAATAAGAAAACATGGTGATGTTGAAACATTGGCTTGAATCTGCTCTAAGATAGAATCACAATAGACAATGATGGGTTTGAATTAGGTAAACTTTGCTCGCAAATAACCTCGGTTCCTTATAGGTTGCAAAATCTGAATGCAAATGAAATTAAACTCAACATTTTATGTATACATGGTAATATCTGATAGGTAGTTAGGTTAGTAAGTTGACCTATCAACAACCACCAAACATATCTTCACTCGTTTTACACAAACTCTACTGTGTAGTTTTCCAAATGAAAATGCATTTTAAAGCAAAATCAGACAAAAAGAATAATGGTTTTTGTGAGGAAAACCCACCCCAATAGAACTTTTCCTTTGTCTTAAAGACAAAGGTCCCTCCTTATGCTACTAAACTTGGCTTACAATACCTTTCAAGCATGCACAAAGAGATATCCTTTTCTCTATGATCAATACTTCTTCCTCGATATTGCTCTCAAATGTCACGGTCCATATCCGCTTCCAAGCATCAGTATGAAACCCTTGCAAATTCAACCACATTGGAAGCCACCAACACTAACAAACTGACGTATGAATGTCATATATATAAGAATAAGAATGTAAAGCTTATCCTCTCATCTCACAAATATTCATTTCTAAGAAATAAAGGCTAAAAAGATGGTCTCATCTGTGTGTTCTTATCTCTTGTTTGCCTCTTTCTGTGCAACGCTTCACTTCTTTACTGCTGAACTGCAACTAAAAAGTACCAGTTTGATGTGAGTAGCCTAATGGATGTCTGTGATCAAACTATATTCTTTGTGCTGATCAATTCTTGATTCCTCATCTTTTTCATTTTTTTTCTGAAACTGATCAGGTTGTAGTGAAGAATGTACGTAGACTGTGCCATCCCAAACCAATCGTCACAGTTAACGGTAGGTTCCCTGGGCCAACCATTTATGCCCGAGAAGGGGATCGAATCATCATCAATGTTACAAACCATGCACAATATTCCGTGTCCATACGTTGGTATATAAAACACAACAGTCAAATTATGTCGATCAATATGTACTCCTCTAAGTGCAAATGATTAATTGTTCTCCTGTACAAAAATAGGCATGGGTTGAAGCAATTTCGCAATGGATGGGCCGATGGTCCAGCCTACATAACACAGTGCCCAATCCAGAGTGGCACTGTTGGAAATATTAGCTGTTTATAGACAATAACGAAAATCAGTTTAAGCAATTTAATAATTAACAGATAATCATTATTATAACACAGATATAAGAAATATATATCAAATGAAAAAGAAACAGAGTTAGAAATACGGCCTGATGATCGAAGCGTGCAAAGCACTGTCCCAAGAAACTAATTGCCCCCTCTGGTACAGGGCTACGCGGCAATAGATCTCGGAGATACGACGACCCTCGGTCAGGCGACCTCCTTCTCGTCGGCACGAGCTTCAAGAAGGTTTTGCGAATTCTTCTAGACTTTCAGGGAACCAGCGTAAACAGAGAACTATTTTGAAAAGAGAAGGAGAGAAGAGATCTGCTGATTTTTCACTGTATTAAACTATTCGGGTTTTGGTCCTTTTATAGGGTTAAACAGCCGTTATACAAAAACCCGTAGTTAATACGTTTTAATCACGTTAATAAAACTTAGCCGTTATTAAAAAACGCTTCCGTTACAAAATAAATTCACAAAATATTTATCACGTTTTTAATCACACTAATAAATTTTTACCGTTACAAAATATTTCTGTTACAAAATATTTATCACATGTTAATTGTTAAAAAATAAAAATTATATTTTAATTATTCAAAAATAAAAATGTAGCAGATTAAGGGCCCCTCAGTCCGAAGCTGCATTCGTGTCCGCAGGTCGTGTGCGCGCGCCACCCGACCCGACCCGAACCCGAGCCCGAGCCCGGCCCGGCCGGCGCGCGCGTGTATGGTGTGGAGCATAACCTTTATTTTCTTCTAGGCATAGGAGAGAAAGGAAAGGCTTATAAAGAGCCTATCTTCCCATCTCTTTTTCAATATGGGACTAAAGTTTTCCTCTTTTCCTCTACAAACCCAAGTTTTAAGTTACAACTCCAACAATCCCCCACATAACTTAAAACTTAAAATAATTCAGAAATAAAAGTAATATAAAAACAAATAAATAAGATTGCTGGTTCCCTTATACTATGTAATAGGTGGAGGTACCTTTCGGTTTGAACCTTCACTTAGTGACAGTTGTATAGATCCGTGAGAGCTTGGTGGACTTCGCCTTGAACCAGTCTCATTTATCGGATTTCTACAGAAAGCACACATAGTATAGTTTTGAAGAATTCTAAACGGGTTGCGCTATTATCGGCCTTGCGCAGGTATCTTTCATGTGTGTTACTAGGGAGCAGCCCTGATCCCATAGTCGCGGCCTCACAACTACACACATATAGGTGAATCCTAATAAGGATGCGAGCAAGTAAGCATCCTGCCTCATGGGTCTTGGATTCATTAAGAGTTAGACTCAACCTTTCACTTGCTTTTTATGAGCACTGATCACCCTAGGGATGGGAGCAAATAAATTCAGTGCTCCTCACAATTAATCACTCATTCAGTTTGTTTCTACCCATTGAACCTCTGCGAGGTGGGGTTGCCACTGCAGTGATTTTTCTTATGGGCTTAACCCCATCCCCCTCGATGATTCTAGGACCACTGCCCTAGATAAGCCTTTAGTTAAGTGATCTGTAAGATTTTTCTCTGATCTTACAAAATCTAAGGCTATTATATGGTTTTTCATCTTATATCTCAAGGATTTATGTCGCACTTTCAAGTGTCGATTCATCTTCACATTTGCATTCTCTTGATGGCATTTGTCAATCGCTGACCTGCAATCACAATGAATAGAAATGGCTGGTAATGGTTTTTGCATTAGTGGAATTTCAGTTAGTAAATCTTTCAACCATTCAGCTTCTATACTAGTAGTATCAAGAGCTATCATTTCTGATTCCATTGTACTTCTAGCCATTACAGTTTGTTTAGTAGATTTCCAGGACACAGCTCCTCCTCCTAAAAGGAACACAAATCCTGTGGTGGATTTTACATCTACTGAGTCACTAATCCAATTTGCATCTGAATAACCTTCTAGTACAGATGGATAACCTTTATAGTGTAAACCATAATTCATAGTTCCTTTTAGGTATCTCAAAACTCTTTCTAGAGCATCCCAGTGACTCTTATCAGGATTTGATGTATATCTACTAAGTCTATTTACTGCATAAGCAATGTCAGGTCTGGTGTAGTTTGTTAGGAATCCTAGTGATCCAATTATTTGTGCATATTCTCTTTGTAATTGAGGATGACCTGTATTTTTCTTTAGATGTACATTAGGATCATATGGAGTGGAAACAGGTTGACAGTTTGGATCATAAAAATTCTTAAGGATTTTCTCTATGTAGTGTGATTGTGATAGCACATATCCATTCTCATTTTTCATGATTTTAGTATTAAGAATTAGGTCAGCTTGACCTAAATCTTTCATGTCAAAATTTTGTGATAAAAAGTGTTTGATATCATTTATGATTTGTATGTCAGAACCAAAAATAAGAATGTCATCAACATATAGGCATAATATCACAATTTTGTTGTTTTTATCTATTTTATGATATACACACTCATCTGTTTGATTAATTACAAATCCATAAGATAGTATAATTTCATCAAATTTCATATGCCATTGTTTTGGGGCTTGTTTGAGACCATATAGTGATCTAATAAGCTTGCATACTTTCTTTTCTTGTCCAGAAGCTATAAATCCCTCAGGTTGATCCATATAAATTTCTTCATCTAAGTCTCCATTTAAAAATGCAGTTTTAACATCCATTTGATGTATTATTAATTTGTGAATGGATGCTAGAGCTATGAGGACTCTAATGGTAGTAATCCTAGCTACTGGAGAATAGACATCAAAATAATCAATACCAGACTTTTGGGTATATCCTTTAGCTACTAATCTGGCTTTATATTTATCTATTGTTCCATCAGGTCTAAGTTTCTTCTTAAACACCCATTTACATCCTATGGTTTTACATCCTGAAGGAAGATCAGTTAGTTCCCAAGTATGATTTTGAACTATAGATTGTATCTCATTATTTATAGCTTCCTTCCAAAATGGAGCATCTACTGATTTCATTGCATCTTCAAATGTAACTGGAGAATCTTCTACAAGTAATGCATAGAAATCTTCATGGACCTTTTCTATTCTAGTTCTTTTACTTCTCCTAGGCTCCTCTGGACTTTCTAGTGGTCTAATTTGTTTAGAACTAGTTTCACCTTGATTAGAACTAGGATCTGAATTATTAGAGCTAGGGCCTGTGTTGTTTATTCTGGTCTTGTAAGGAAAAATATTTTCAAAGTAATGTGCATCCCTAGCTTCAATTATGGTGTTGTTGGCTATCTCATTAATGTCAGAGTTGATTATTAAAAATCTATTTGCATTACTATCAGAAGCATAGCCAATAAAAATTCCATCTACAGTTTTAGGGCCAATCTTCTTTCTTTTATTCTCAGGTATTTTGACTTTTGCTAAGCACCCCCACACTTTTAGGTGATCTAAATTAGGGTTTCTATTCTTCCAAATTGTGTAAGGGGTTTTATCAGATTTCTTGAATGGAATTCTATTTAGTATATGACATGCAGTCATGAGAGCTTCTCCCCATAAATTTTCTGGCACACCAGAATTAATTAACATTGAGTTTACCATGTCCATTAGTGTTCTATTCTTTCTCTCAGCTACTCCATTAGATTGAGGTGTATATGGAGCTGTTATTTCATGAATAATTCCATTCTCTTCACAGAATTGTTTTAATTCATTAGAAGTGTACTCACCACCTCTATCTGATCTTAGTATTTTAATTTTCCTATCCAACTGATTCTCAACTTCTGCTTTGTATATTTTGAATTTGTTTATGACTTCATCTTTAGTCTTAATTAAGTAGAGGTAACAATATTTAGAGCAATCGTCTATAAAAGTTACAAAATATTTGTTACCCCCTCTAGTTGTTCTTCCTGAATCACAAACATCACTATGGATGAGTTCTAATATCTCAGAATCTCTATCAATAGTTTTAAATGGTTTCTTAGGAAGTTTGGCTTCTACACATATTTCACATTTTTCATCATCTTTTATATTAAGCTTTGGAATTATATTGAGATGCATCAATCTTTTAATTGAATTATAATTCACATGTCCTAATCTTTGATGCCAAGTGATGGAAGGTTCAATATTCAAAGCTATTGGAGATGCAAGAGTAGAATTCTTAACATTCAATTTAAAAAGACCATCACATAAGAAACCTTTTCCAATGAAGTTCAAACCCTTAGTTATTACAACTTTATTTGATTCAAAAACAAGCTTATAGCCTTGTTGCACTAACAAAGATCCACTAATTAAGTTTCTCCTAATGTCTGGTACATGATGGACATCCTGCAGGATCAAAGTCTTATCAGAAGTCAGCTTTAGGTTGATCCGACCTATTCCGGATACAGGAGCCACATTATTATTTCCCATTGTCACAGTTCCTCTACTTGAGACCTGATAGGTGGAAAACAAAGATTGATTAGAGCAAACGTGAATATTAGCTCCAGTGTCAATCCACCAATCATTTGCTTGAAAGGTCATGTTTACTTCAGGAGTGAAGAGAACAGACCTGAAAGCAGCCTCAGCTGGACTTGAAGTCACCATGTTTACTTGTGACTTATTAGGTGGAGGTCCTCCCTTCCTAGGCTTGGGTGGTTCAGTTTTCTTGAAAAAGCAGTCCTTAGCAAGATGGTTGGTTCTTCCACAAACAAAGCAGGCTCGACGTTCAGCTCCTTCCTTCTTTTGAAAGTGAACATGGTTCTTATTTTGATGATAGGGTTTCTTCTTAAATGTTTTATTTTGATTTTGGTGGAAGGGACGTTTCTTGTGTTGAGGAAAGGGTTTGGATTCAACATTGTTTACTTTGGGTTCTTTGGGTTCAGATTTTGTCACATTTT
The DNA here is from genome assembly GCF_001876935.1 of Asparagus officinalis. NCBI lineage: Eukaryota > Viridiplantae > Streptophyta > Magnoliopsida > Asparagales > Asparagaceae > Asparagus > Asparagus officinalis. The sequence continues at coordinate 61,416,549 of NC_033796.1, forward strand.
TCTCCCTGAGTCTATGTTGCTCTTCAATTCTAATAGAATTCAATACTTGCTCTAGGGTAAGATCTCCTTGGGTATGGTTAAGGTTTTTGGCAAAATCTGACCAGGACTCGGGAAGTTTGTCTATAAGACAGGCTATCTGAAACGTTTCATCTAAGATGGATCCATTCACTTTTAATTGGTGAACTATATGTTCAAATTCATGAATTTGCTCATTCATTGGTTTAGAATCTACCATTTTAAATTTGTTAAAATCAGAAGCTTTAAATCTTTTAATTCCCATATCATCTAAACCATACTTTTTCTCTAGGGTTTCCCACAGAACTTTAGCATTAGTGATAGTATAGTATATATCATATAATCTATCAGATAAAGCTCCTAAGATTCTATGTAGACAATGATACTCTATTTCTTGAGGTGTTCTTGGGATAGGAATGGAATCTGTGGAGGAAGATGAGGAAGATTGCCTAGTAACTGGTCTAGATGAAGATGGGTTATCTGGTTCTATGGCTGTTATTAGATGTAGGGTTGTTAACCAAAATCTCATTTGGTTTTGCCAACGACGAAAATTATTCCCATCAAACTTCTCTGGTTTAGCAGACATAACTTCACTTGTAGCCATAATCTGATGATGAATGAATATTTTTGTTATTATAATGCAGCAGAAATATATAAAGCATTCATTCAACAGAATAATCATGCATTGTAACATTTCGTTTTTAAGAATTGCAGACAACATTAACATAAAAACCAGAATGTTAATCATGTTACTATTCTAAACAGCACACAATTAGTTTCTTGGATTGTTGGGAATATTAGCTGTTTAGACAATAACGAAAATCAGTTTAAACAATTTGATAATTAACAGATAATTACTATTATAACGCAGATATAAGAAATATATCAAATGAAAAGTAAATAGAGGTTAGAAATACGGCCTGATGGTCGAGGCGTGCAAGCACTGTCCCAAGAAACTAATTGCCCCCTCTCGTACAGGGCTACGCGGCAAAAGCTCCCGGAGATACAACGACCCTCGGTCAGGCGACCTCCTTCTCGTCGGCACGAGCTTCAAGAAGGCTTTGCGAATTCTTCGTAAACTTTCAGGGAACCAGCAAATTGTAACAGTAAGTATTTTGAAAGAGAAGAACAGAGAAGGTGAAGAAGAGGTTGTTGCTTTTCGCTGTGTTAAACTCTGCGGATTTTAGATCCTTTTATAGGGAAAAACAGCCGTTACTTATAAACCCCGTAATTAACACGGTTTTAATCACGTTAATAAAACTTAGCCGTTATCAAAACATTTCCGTTACATAATTAATTCGCAAAATGTTTATCACGTTTTTAATCACACTAATAAATATTTTCCGTTACAAAATATTTCGGTTACAAAATATTTATCACATGTTAATTGTTCAAAAATAAAAATTATATTTTAATTATTTAAAAATAAAAATGTAGCAGATTAAGGGCCCATTAATCCGGAGCTGCATTCGTGTCCGCAGGTCGTGTGCGCGCGCCACCCGACCCGACCCGAACCCGAGCCCGAGCCCGGCCCGGCCGGCGCGCGCGTGTGTGGTGTGGAGCATAACCTTTGTTTTCTTCTAGGCATAGGAGAGAAAGGGAAGGCTTATAAGGACCCCTTTTTTCTATCCCATTTCCTATGTGGGACTAAACTTTCCCTCTTTTCCTCTACAAAGTCAAGTTTTAAGTTATCTTTTATTATATAATTCCAACAATCCCCCACATAACTTAAAACTTAAAATAGTTCAGAAATAACAATAAAAGAAATAAATACGATTGCTGGTTCCCTTATACTATGTAATAGGTGGAGGTACCTTTCGGTTTGAACCTTCACTTAGTGACAGTTGTATAGATCCGTGAGAGCTTGGTGGACTTCGCCTTGAACCAGTCTCATTTATCGGATTTCTACAGAAAGCACACATAGTACAGTTTTGAAGAATTCTAAACGGGTTGCGCTATTATCGGCCTTGCGCAGGTATCTTTCATGTGTGTTACTAGGGAGCAGCCCTGATCCCATAGTCGCGGCCTCACAACTACACACATATAGGTGAATCCTAATAAGGATGCGAGCAAGTAAGCATCCTGCCTCATGGGTCTTGGATTCATTAAGAGTTAGACTCAACCTTTCACTTGCTTTTTATGAGCACTGATCACCCTAGGGATGGGAGCAAATAAATTCAGTGCTCCTCACAATTAATCACTCATTCAGTTTGTTTCTACCCATTGAACCTCTGCGAGGTTGGGTTGCCACTGCAGTGATTTTTCTTATGGGCTTAACCCCATCCCCCTCGATGATTCTAGGACCACTGCCCTAGATAAGCCTTTAGTTAAGTGATCTGCAAGATTTTTCTCTGATCTTACAAAATCTAAGGCTATTATATGGTTTTTCATCTTATATCTCAAGGATTTATGTCGCACTTTCAAGTGTCGATTCATCTTCACATTTGCATTCTCTTGATGGCATTTGTCAATCGCTGACCTGCAATCACAATGAATAGAAATGGCTGGTAATGGTTTTTGCATTAGTGGAATTTCAGTTAGTAAATCTTTCAACCATTCAGCTTCTATACTAGTAGTATCAAGAGCTATCATTTCTGATTCCATTGTACTTCTAGCCATTACAGTTTGTTTAGTAGATTTCCAGGACACAGCTCCTCCTCCTAAAAGGAACACAAATCCTGTGGTGGATTTTACATCTACTGAGTCACTAATCCAATTTGCATCTGAATAACCTTCTAGTACAGATGGATAACCTTTATAGTGTAAACCATAATTCATAGTTCCTTTTAGGTATCTCAAAACTCTTTCTAGAGCATCCCAGTGACTCTTATCAGGATTTGATGTATATCTACTAAGTCTATTTACTGCATAAGCAATGTCAGGTCTGGTGTAGTTTGTTAGGAATCCTAATGATCCAATTATTTGTGCATATTCTCTTTGTAATTGAGGATGACCTGTATTTTTCTTTAGATGTACATTAGGATCATATGGAGTGGAAACAGGTTGACAGTTTGGATCATAAAAATTCTTGAGGATTTTTTCTATGTAATGTGATTGTGATAGCACATATCCATTCTCATTTTTCATGATTTTAGTATTAAGAATTAGGTCAGCTTGACCTAAATCTTTCATGTCAAAATTTTGTGATAAAAAGTGTTTGATATCATTTATGATTTGTATGTCAGAACCAAAAATAAGAATGTCATCAACATATAGGCATAATATCACAATTTTGTTGTTTTTATCTATTTTATGATATACACACTCATCTGTTTGATTAATTACAAATCCATAAGATAGTATAATTTCATCAAATTTCATATGCCATTGTTTTGGGGCTTGTTTGAGACCATATAGTGATCTAATAAGCTTGCATACTTTCTTTTCTTGTCCAGAAGCTATAAATCCCTCAGGTTGATCCATATAAATTTCTTCATCTAAGTCTCCATTTAAAAATGCAGTTTTAACATCCATTTGATGTATTATTAATTTGTGAATAGATGCTAGAGCTATAAGGACTCTAATGGTAGTAATCCTAGCTACTGGAGAATAGACATCAAAATAATCAATACCAGATTTTTGGGTATATCCTTTAGCTACTAATCTGGCCTTATATTTATCTATTGTTCCATCTGGTCTGAGTTTCTTCTTAAATACCCATTTACATCCTATAGTTTTACAACCTGAAGGAAGGTCAGTTAGTTCCCAAGTATGATTTTGAACTATAGATTGTATCTCATTATTTATAGCTTCCTTCCAAAATGGAGCATCTACTGATTTCATTGCATCTTCAAATGTAACTGGAGAATCTTCTACAAGTAATGCATAGAAATCTTCATGGACCTTTTCTATTCTAGTTCTTTTACTTCTCCTAGGCTCCTCTGGACTTTCTAGAGGTCTAATTTGTTTAGAACTAGTTTCACCTTGATTAGAACTAGGATCTGAATTACTAGAGCTAGGGCCTGTGTTGTTTACTCTGGTCTTGTAAGGAAAAATATTTTCAAAGTAATGTACATCCCTAGCTTCAAATATGGTGTTGTTGGCTATCTCATTAATGTCAGAGTTGATTATTAAAAATCTATTTGCATTACTATCAGAAGCATAGCCAATAAAAATTCCATCTACAGTTTTAGGGCCAATCTTCTTTCTTTTATTCTCAGGTATTTTGACTTTTGCTAAGCACCCCCACACTTTTAGGTGATCTAAATTAGGGTTTCTATTCTTCCAAATTGTGTAAGGGGTTTTATCAGATTTCTTGAATGGAATTCTATTTAGTATATGACATGCAGTCATGAGAGCTTCTCCCCATAAATTTTCTGGCACACCAGAATTAATTAACATTAAGTTTTCCATGTCCATTAGTGTTCTATTCTTTCTCTCAGCTACTCCATTAGATTGAGGTGTATATGGAGCAGTTATTTCATGAATAATTCCATTCTCTTCACAGAATTGTTTTAATTCATTAGAAGTGTACTCACCACCTCTATCTGATCTTAGTATTTTAATTTTCCTATCCAACTGATTCTCAACTTCTGCTTTGTATATTTTGAATTTGTTTATGACTTCATCTTTAGTCTTAATTAAGTAGAGGTAACAATATTTAGAGCAATCGTCTATAAAAGTTACAAAATATTTGTTACCCCCTCTAGTTGTTCTTCCTGAATCACAAACATCACTATGGATGAGTTCTAATATCTCAGAATCTCTATCAATAGTTTTAAATGGTTTCTTAGGAAGTTTGGCTTCTACACATATTTCACATTTTTCATCATCTTTTATATTAAGCTTTGGAATTATATTGAGATGCATCAATCTTTTAATTGAATTATAATTCACATGTCCTAATCTTTGATGCCAAGTGATGGAAGGTTCAATATTCAAAGCTATTGGAGATGCAAGAGTAGAATTCTTAACATTCAATTTAAAAAGACCATCACATAAGAAACCTTTTCCAATGAAGTTCAAACCCTTAGTTATTACAACTTTATTTGATTCAAAAACAAGCTTATAGCCTTGTTGCACTAACAAAGATCCACTAATTAAGTTTCTCCTAATGTCTGGTACATGATGGACATCCTGCAGGATCAAAGTCTTATCAGAAGTCAGCTTTAGGTTGATCCGACCTATTCCGGATACAGGAGCCACATTATTATTTCCCATTGTCACAGTTCCTCTACTTGAGACCTGATAGGTGGAAAACAAAGATTGATTAGAGCAAACGTGAATATTAGCTCCAGTGTCAATCCACCAATCATTTGCTTGAAAGGTCATGTTTACTTCAGGAGTGAAGAGAACAGACCTGAAAGCAGCCTCAGCTGGACTGGAAGTCACCATGTTTACTTGTGACTTATTAGGTGGAGGTCCTCCCTTCCTAGGCTTGGGTGGTTCAGTTTTCTTGAAAAAGCAGTCCTTAGCAAGATGGTTGGTTCTTCCACAAACGAAGCAGGCTCGACGTTCAGCTCCTTCCTTCTTTTGAAAGTGGATAGGGTTCTTATTTTGATGAAAGGATTTCTTCTTAAATGTTTTATTTTGATTTTGGTGGAAGGGACGTTTCTTGTGTTGGGGAAAGGGTTTGGATTCAACATTGTTTACTTTGGGTTCTTTGGGTTCAGATTTTGTCACATTTTTCTCCCTGAGTCTATGTTGCTCTTCAATTCTAATGGAATTCAACACTTGTTCTAGTGTAAGATCTCCTTGGGTATGGTTAAGGTTTTTGGCAAAATCTGACCAGGACTCGGGAAGTTTGTCTATAAGACATGCTATCTGAAATGTTTCATCTAGGATAGATCCATTCACTTTTAATTGGTGAACTATATGTTCGAATTCATGAATTTGCTCATTCATTGGTTTAGAATCTACCATTTTAAATTTGTTAAAATCAGAAGCTTTAAATCTTTTAATTCCCATATCATCTAAACCATACTTTTTCTCTAGGGTTTCCCACAGAACTTTAGCATTAGTGATAGTATAATATATATCATATAACCTATCAGATAAGGCTCCTAAGATTCTGTGTAGACAATGATATTCTATCTCTTGAGGTGTTCTCGGAATATGAATGGAATCTGAGGAGGAAGATGAGGAAGATTGCCTAGTAGTTGGTCTAGATGAAGATGGGTTGTCGGGTTCTATAGCAGTTATTAGATTTAAAGTTGTTAACCAAAATCTCATTTGGTTTTGCCAACGACGGAAATTATTCCCATCGAACTTCTCTGGCTTAGCTGACATGATTTCACTTGTTTCCATAATCTGATGATGAATGAATAGTTTTGTTATTATAATGCAACAGAAATATATAAAGCATTCACTCAACAGAATTATCATGCAGTGTAACATTTCGTTTTTAAGTATTGCAGACAACATTAACATAAACACCAGAATGCTAATCATGTTATGTTACTATTCTAAACAGCACAAATATTAGTTTCTTGGATTGTTGGAAATATTAGTTGTTTAGACAATAACGAAAATCAGTTTAAGCAATTTAATAATTAACAGATAAACACTATTATAACACAGATATAAGAAATATATATCAAATTAAAAAGAAACAGAGTTAGAAATACAGCCTGATGATCGAAGCGTGCAAAGCACTGTCCCAAGAAACTAATTGCCCCCTCTCGTACAGGGTTACGCGGCAATAGATCTCGGAGATACGACGACCCTCGGTCAGGCGACCTCCTTCTCGTCGGCACGAGCTTCAAGAAGGTTTTGCGAATTCTTCTAGACTTTCAGGGAACCAGCGTAAACAGAGAACTATTTTGAAAAGAGAAGGAGAGAAGAGATCTGCTGATTTTTCATTGTATTAAACTATTCGGGTTTTGGTCCTTTTATAGGGTTAAACAGCCGTTATACATAAACCCGTAGTTAATACGTTTTAATCACGTTAATAAAACTTAGCCGTTATTAAAAAATGCTTCCGTTACATAATAAATTCACAAAATATTTATCACGTTTTTAATCACACTAATAAATGTTTACCGTTACAAAATATTTCTGTTACAAAATATTTATCACATGTTAATTGTTAAAAAATAAAAATTATATTTTAATTATTCAAAAATAAAAATGTAGCAAATTAAGAGCCCCTCAGTCCGGAGCTGCATTCGTGTCCGCAAGTCGTGTGCGCGCGCCACCCGACCCGAACCCGGCCCGGCCGGCGCGCGCGTGTGTGGTGTGGAGCATAACCTTTGTTTTCTTCTAGGCATAGGAGAGAAAGGGAAGGCTTATAAAGAGCCTATCTTCCCATCTCTTTTCCAATGTGGGACTAAAGTTTTCCTCTTTTCCTCTACAAACCCAAGTTTTAAGTTACAACTCCAACAGGCACATCATACAACTACGATTTCACTGTAACAGGACAGAGAGGGACTTTGTGGTGGCATGCACACATATTGTGGCTTCGTGCGACTGTTTATGGTGCGATTGTGATCATGCCTAAACAAGGAGTTCTATTTCCATTCCCTCAACCCCATGGAGAAACTGTTCTCATCTTAGGTGAGAAAGAATATCATTGACGAATAAGCCAATAATACGCGGAAACTTGTATGTATATTGTTTTAGCTTGTGTTTTTCAGGAGAATGGTGGAACTCTGATGTTGAGGAATTGGTGAAGCAAGGAAATGCACTTGGGTTGCCACCTGACATGTCCGATGCTCACACGATCAATGGGAAGCCTGGGCCTCTCTTCCCTTGTTCAGATAAACGTAAGTAATCACTGCCAACTAGATTTTTATGCCTTGTTGCATGTTAAAAGAACTCAACGCTATATATGTGTGGTTATCAGACACATTCGTCACAGAAGTTGAATGGGGAAAAACTTACCTTCTGAGAATCGTCAATGCTGCACTCAATGACGAACTCTTCTTACCCATCGCCGGACATAACATGACAGTGGTGGAGATCGATGGAGTTTACTGCAAGCCATTCATTACTGATGCTATCCTTGTCACCCCTGGTCAGACGATGAATGTTCTTGTCACGGCTAACCAAGCCCCAGGCCGATACTTCATGGCTGCCAGGGATTTCAATGATGCTCCTGTTCCTGTTGACAAAAAAACTGCGACGGCCATACTCCATTACAAAGGCATACCGAATACTGTCATTCCGACATTGCCTCGACTTCCGGCACAGAACGACACTAAATTCGTCGACACATATTATGACAGTCTCCGGAGTCTGAACACACTGGAGTTCCCTGCGAATGTTCCTGAAAGCATCGACAGACATTTGTTTTACACGGTCGGGCTAGGAATGGACCCGTGCAAAACTTGCCTCAACGACTCACTGCATCGATGAACAATGTGACCTTTGTGATGCCGAAGATTGGACTGCTTCAAGCTCATTATTTTGATATTAACGGGGTTTTCAAACTAGATTTTCCAGACAAACCACCAAAGCCCTTCAACTACACTCGGTGCACCACTGACAACCAATCTGGGCACTTCACTAGGGACGAGACTTAGCAAGTTGGCATTCAACTCGAGTGTCGAGTTGGTGCTTCAAGATACAAATCTCCTGACAGTCAAGTCGCATCCCTTCCACCTCCATGGATTCAATTTCTTCGTTGTGGGGAGGGGAGTAGGAAACTTTGATCCTGCGAAAGATCAAGCAAAGTTTAACTTGGTTGACCCACCAGAGAGGAACACTGTCGGAGTTCCTCCAGGGGATTGGACCGTGATCAGGTTTCGAGCTGACAATCCAGGTGAAATGTTCACTTATGTAATAACGCAGCAACTACTACTGCTTGTCGCATTGCTAAATATTTTGATGATTTTAGGTGTTTGGTTCATGCATTGTCATCTGGAGCTGCACACAATGTGGGACAATGTGGGGACTGAAGATGGCGTTCGTGGTCGAGAATGGGAAAGGGCCGGAAGAGTCCATATTACCTCCTCCGGAAGATCTTCCACCATGCTAGTTGCAGAATCGAGGTTCACTGTTGAGGATCTGCGTTGTCGTTTGGCTCAGAAACCTGCTCAACCAGTCCTGTTCTTCCTTCACAGTGCACCACCAAGGACCAAAAGGAGAGCTCGCCGATCTCCTTCAACCCGTCACTCACAAAGAGAATCGCAGAAAAGGGGGTGAGAGCACAAAGCTCACAGGAGCACAAAACTCACAGAAGGGGGGAGATCGCACACAGCAGAGGAGAGCTCAAGCTCAGATCTTCACCTCACTATCTCTTCTTCTTCTTCATCCCTCTACCGAGCTACTACCAACCCATTACCCATATATAGGGAAGGGGGCAGCCGACACGGGAGAGGAGCTAGGGAAGAAAACGAAGGAGGGAGCCGACCTACGGATGGGAGCAAGCGGCGGCCATCAGATCACGAAGACTTAGGAGGAGGTGAGAACCATCGGGTAGGTGAAGAAAATAGAGGGGCTAGGGCACAAGTGGGGGAGCTGGGCATTTAGAGTAACGGGCCAACTTATTGTGCCAACAAAACAACCAACAATCTCCACCTTTGGCCCAAGGTAGTGCACATAGAAAAAACACGGAACTGCAGGACTCATCATCGCCAAATTATTACCTGTATAATCACAAAGAAGATACAAGCAATGGAAGAGAATACACTAAGTAAACTCAGATCACAAAGATCGGGGTAAAATCACCAAGCATACCAAGTCCACAAAGGACCGAACTCTACCAAACGGTCATCGAGTTCAAAGGGGAAAAAATCACAAAGCTACTAACAAGCACAAAGCAAGTTAATAGGCCACAAAGGCAACACACAAAGCAAAGGAAAATTACCCAAAATCAAAATTCAAGATTCTTTGACACGATATAAATTTTTCAGCAGGCAAACACTTAGTACCCATGTCAGCAGGATTAAATTCTGAGGGAATTTTCTCTAACTTGACAATACCCTTTTCAACTATATCCCGAATGTAATGAAATCTAACATCAATATGTTTAGTTCTATCATGAAAAACAGGATTTTTGCAAAGTTGAATAGCAGATTGACTATCAGAAAATACAACCACATTTTTATCAAGAAAACCAATTTCAGATATGAGGCCCCTAAGCCAGATAGCTTCTTTGAAAGCTTCAGTGGCAGCAACATACTCAGATTCAGTAGTAGATAAAGCAACAATGGGTTGTAATTGGGATTTCCAACTTATGCAAGAGCCACACAAAGTAAACACATAGGAAGTGGTAGATTTTCTATTATCCCTATTATTTGCATAATTGGAATCTACATAGCCAGCAAGTTTGACACCTTCAGAACACTTAGAAAAGGTTAATCCTACATCCACAGAGGATTTCAAATATCTTAAAAGCCATTTCAAGGCATTCTAATGAGGCATACCAGGGTTTGACATATATCTACTCAAGCAACTAACCGCATATGCAATGTCAGGCCTAGTACTAACCATGAGATACATGACAGATCATATAGCATTTGAATATGGCACCTTCTTCATATCATTTATTTCAGTTTCAGTATTGGGAGATTGATCCTTACTTAACACAAAATGAGAAGCAAGAGGCACATTCACAGATTTGGCATTAGACATAGCAAATTTACTCAAAATTTTTTCAGCATATGAACTTTGGTTTAAAACTAGAGTAGATTTGTTTTTGTCCCTAATAATATTCATGCCTAGGATTCTTTTAGCATCACGTAAGTCTTTCATATCAAAATTTTCACAAAGACATTTTTGAACATGCTCAATAGACTTCAAACAAGGACTAACAATCAACATGTCACCCACATAAATTACAAGAAATACAGGCACATAGTCTATATTCTTATAATATAGGCAATGATCAGCAGAACTCCTTTTGAACTTTAAAGATTGCATGCATTGATCAAATCTAATATTCCATTGCCTAGGTGATTGTTTTAAACCATACAAAGCCTTTTTTTAACAAACACACATGATCAGGCAATTTAGGGTCCACAAAGCCCTCAGGTTAGTGCATATAAATATTTTTATCAAGATCAACATGCAAGAAAGCAGTAGTTACATCCATTTATTTTAATTCCCAATTAAAATGAGCAACTAAAGCAAGCATAATTCTAACAGTAGTGAATTTGACAACAGGAGCAAAAATTTTAGCATAATCAATTCCCTCCTTTTGAGTAAATCCCTTAGCTACTAACCTAGCCTTAAACCTAACACTTTCAGATTCTTGTTTCACCTTAAACAGCCACTTACAGTCCACTACAGAACAACTAGCAGGTTTAGGAACAAGTTTCCATGTTTGGTTAATTTTTAGGGATTCCATCTCACTCTTCATAGCACTAATCCATTCTTCAGAATATTTTGACCTTAATGCTTCTTTATAAGTCTTAGGTTCATTGCACTCAAGGGATTCAAACACATTAAAGGCAAACTCAGACATATTACAATCAATCAAATTGCAATCTCTATATCTTTCAGGTTTCCTAATGGTTCTTTTATTTCTATCCCTAGTGAGTTGATAATCATTCAAATCATGCATGTTATCTATTTCCTGCATATCATGCTCCACCTCATTTGGAATAATCTCATCTTGATTTTCAATAATTATATCATTCAATTTTTCTTCAGGAAATGATTTGGGTTGATTAATAATAGTGTTTTGCTCCACCTCATTTGGAGCATCATTTTTAGGAATAGGAACATGTAAAGGTAAACAAGGAAATTCATTTTCATTAAAGACAATGTCTCTGCTTATCACTACCTTAAACCCCGGTTCACTCTTATTCCAAAGCCTATAACCTTTTACCCCTTCAGGATATCCTAAGAAAACACATTTCTTAGATCTAGGTTCTAACTTATCAATCTTTTGATGCACATAGCCAGCACTCCCGAAAATTCTCAAATTATTTAAATCAAGAGGTTTGCCCGTGAACACAAATTCAGGGCATTTCCCTCCTAAGGGAACAGAAGGAGACCTATTAATCAAATAGGCTGCAGTACAAACAGCTTCTCCCCAGAACTTCTTGGAGAGCCCAGATGTGGCCAACATAGCCCTCACCCTCTCTAAGAGAGTTCTATTCATCCTTTCAGCAACCCCATTCTGCTGGGGTGTATAGGGAACAGATTTATGCCTTTTAATACCCCAAGTAGTACACAAATCATTCAATTGTTTGTTACAAAACTCAAGACCATTGTCTGTCCTAAGAGTTTTAATTTTCTTTCCCGTTTGGTTTTCAATCATAATTTTCTAGTTTTTAAATTTATCAAAAACTTCAGATTTTTGTTTCATGAGTAAAACCCAAACTTTCCTAGAATAATCATCAATTATGGAAAGAAAATATTGGTTCCCTCCATGTGTAGGCACACTAGAGGGACCCCACATATCAGCATGCAAATATTCAAGAATACTAGTGCACTTAGACTGATTAGGAAAAGAAGAAGTAGGAAAAGTAACCCTATGTTGTTTTCCTAGCACACAAGATTCACAGAAAGGGATGGGGGATATTTTATCACTACCAAAGTGACCTCCTTTATGCAAAATTTCTAATCCTTTATTACTCATGTGACCTAATCTATTATGCCATAAAACAGATTTATCACCTATCACAGAGTTAACAGAATCAAGCACAGGTTCAGCATGACAAATATACAAATTGTTTTGTTTTTCAGCAGTAAAAACAACAAGAGACCCTTTTTGAATTTTCATAACCCCTTTACCCCATTTTCCCTCCAAACCATCATTTTCTAGAGATGCACAAGAAATCAAGTTATAACGTAAATCAGGAACATGCCTAACATCCTTCAAAGTAAACACAGAACCAGAGGAAAACCTAAGGCATACATCACCAGTTCCTAAAACATTGCATTTCTTTTCATTTGCCATTGACACAAAGCCATTCTCTATTTTCTTGTAGTTTGAAAACAAGGTTTTAAAAGGAGTCATATGAAAAGTACAACCAGAGTCTACTAACCAATCTGATTTACACAAAGGATCAGATAACACAGAGTTCAAATATGCATAATCACACAGATTATTAATCATGAAAATCTCACCCATTTTTCCCTCACAGACAGCCATATTAGCATGTTCATTTTGCTGATTTTTCTTAGGCTTAGGACAATCTTTAATAAAGTGACCAGTTTCATGACAATTATAGCATTTTTTAGCTTTAAACCTGGACTTACATCTACCTCTTCCATTTTCAAATTTTTTCTTACTTGATTCCCCATTACTAGCATTCTTTTGGTAATTAAACCTATTCTGAGGCCTACCCCTCACATGCATAACCTCACCAGAATTTTTATTTCCCCCAGAATGTTTTAAATCTAATTCCTTACTCTTAAGACCATTGACCACAACATCAAGGGTAACCTCATCTCTACCATATTTAATAGCAGATTTCACATCACTATATGAGTCAGGAATAGCATTTAGAAGGGCAATAGGAGTATAATCATCTATATGTTTATCACCAGTTAACTTAATATCTGAAATAAGTTTTGTGAAAACATCTAGGTTCTCCTCAATGTCCTTAGACATATCCAATCTAAATTTGAAAATTTTTTCAAGCAAAAACATTTTACTGGGCAAAGAGGTTTCAGTATAGAGTTCTTCAAGTTTATCCCAAAGAGTTTTAGCACAGTCCAAAATTCCAACTTTTCTAATCACAGAGTCAGATAAGTTCAAATAAATTATGGAACAAGCATTTTCGTTCATTTCCGCTCGTTTATTTTCAGTGTCAGAGGTTAAATAAGTCTGACCAACAGCCCTAACGGACTTCTATTGAATTAAGATGCATTTTATTTTTTGTTTCCAAATGCTAAAATCAGATTTTCCGTTGAACGGAGCCATACCATATTGAATCATACTATATTGATTAGCAGCGGACATTTTTCACACAGAAAAACAAATAGCAAAAAATAGCACGATTTTGGTAATTATCCGGCTCGAAACGTGTGAAGCAACTAGCACGAACAAATGAGAAGAACGATGAGCACAAAGTTCTTGTTTCAATCTCTTTGATCTTTCACACGAGCACTCCCAAAAAACAGTATTTTAATTTCCCAAAAAAATTAACAGACCCAAAATTTTTCCCAAAGATTTACTGTAATTTTTCAACAAAGCCAGAGATTAATCAGATTGAATGCACAGGAACTTAACTGTAATTATTCAAACAGATTGAATGCAGAGGAACAGCAAAAATGGCGATGCAGACAAGATCAAGCTAATAACTACAGAAACAGATTTCCGTCACCTCACCTGAGCGAAACCCTAGGGGAGGGTTTCGACCTTACCCTTGCGGCTGTCCGGCGGCGGCGACTGGCGGCGGCGACTGGCGGTTTTGAGCGACGACGAGTCACCGCGGCGGCGACCGGCGGTTTTGAGCGACGACGAGTCACCGAAGTCTCTGATACCACTGTTGAGTATCTGCGTTGTCGTTTGGCTCAGAAACCTGCTCAACCAGTCATGTTCTTCCTTCACAGTGCACCACCAAGGACCAAAAGGAGAGCTCGTCGATCTCCTTCAACCCGTCACTCACAAAGAGAATCGCAGAAAAGGGGGTGAGAGCACAAAGCTCACAGGAGCACAAAACTCACAGAAGGGGGGAGATCGCACACAGCAGAGGAGAGCTCAAGCTCAGATCTTCACCTCACTATCTCTTCTTCTTCTTCATCCCTCTACCGAGCTACTACCAACCCATTACCCATATATAGGGAAGGGGGCAGCCGACACGGGAGAGGAGCTAGGGAAGAAAACGAAGGAGGGAGCCGACCTACGGATGGGAGCAAGCGGCGGCCATCAGATCACGAAGACTTAGGAGGAGGTGAGAACCATCGGGTAGGTGAAGAAAATAGAGGGGCTAGGGCACAAATGGGGGAGCTGGGCATTTAGAGTAACGGGCCAACTTATTGGGCCAACAAAACAACCAACAATTGAGTAGTACGATTATGATGTTCAAAGGTGAACAAAGTCATCGTACTGTCAACTTCATTTGTTTTGAGATTGGGTTGAGGTTCTGTTGTAGAGACCGCCTCTGGTTTGAATAAGATGTTGCACTCACAGTGATTTTGCAATTCCACCTCTCTTTTATCAATCACTGATTTGAGTAACGAAGTGAGAAATTTATTTGTATTTCATCATGTATGTATTTTTCTTTCTTCCTAAGTGCCCATTAACAATGGCTATGAGAGTTATGACTTCAACTGTAGAATATCACACTTCAAAAATCATTACATGGCAAAAATACCAAATTGGTATATTTTGTTTACCCTTAATGACAGTTTGCTATATTTTTTTTGGGCGACATATTGGTATATTATTTTTTCTCCGGCGACAAATGAGCCTCAAATTTGGCCGGACCCAAATTTCCAACGAAATTTCTCACGTGACGCCTCACGTGGTGCGAACGTGGCTTCCAGCGTCATAAATCAGCTTTAAATCCCAAACTCTAACCCCTCAATCTCCTTCCTTCTCCTCCTCCACCTCTCCCTCTCCTCCCTCCTCCGCTTCTCTTGCCTCTCTGACGCCTCCCAGACCTTCAACCTCTTCAAATCCTCCCTCAATTTTCAATGTAGTGAGCTTTAGTACCTTGATTTCTAGGTTTTTTTATGGAGAAGGGGATGGTTTTGGATG
This sequence comes from Asparagus officinalis, assembly GCF_001876935.1. Taxonomy (NCBI): domain Eukaryota; kingdom Viridiplantae; phylum Streptophyta; class Magnoliopsida; order Asparagales; family Asparagaceae; genus Asparagus; species Asparagus officinalis. Next base: position 61,432,105 of record NC_033796.1, read on the forward strand.
AGATTGGTTGCAATTATTTGTCACTGGGAGCCACGCTGGCAGCCACGTTCGCATCATGTGAGGTGTCACGTGAATAATTTCGTCAGAAATTTGAGTCCGTCCAAATTTGAGGCCCATTTGTCGCCAGAGAACAAATAATATACCAATATGTCGCTAGAGAAATAATAATATAGTCGCCGAAAAAAAAAACCAAATTGTCACTATGGATAAAGAAAATATACTAATTTGATATTTTTGCCCATAATTACTAGAATCAACATATACATATCGGAAATAATAACCGTTTGAGTTGGTAATTATTGTATTGCAATCAAGAAATAAACATCGTCGTCGTCCAACAAAATCAAGGAGTAATCAGGAGAAATCCAATGGAAATTTCAAGCTTTTGTAGCTAGAATGAGAAACCGCAGTAAATTGACCTAAAAGATTAATGCATTTTAACTACACCACAGTAAATTTCCCCAAAAAAATTAAAAATAAATAAATAAAATAAAAATAAATGGCAACTCACATAGACTAGCGATTTCCTTTGGGGTTCCCTCTGATGGATCGCTTGGGATCTAGCGTGTTCGAGGCCGTGATCTTCTTCTTTAGGACTCCTAGCTTCAGAAGGAGATCGCTAAAATTACGGTTTAGGGTTGGTTAGAGACTATCGTACTGCATTTGCAGACGGGTTCAGTTCCTTTTGTCCCACATCGGCTGGATTGAAGGATTAAAGGCAGTTAATCTACCATCGCTAAACAGCATTCATCGCCGAGCTCAGAAGAGCGATGAAGTAGGAGGTTGGATGCTCGCTTAGATTGGGTGACTGTTGTCGAGGAGGCTTGAAGACTTCTGCACGTGGAAAACGATACATACGACCCTACGGAACTACATACGGAAAACTATATTGCATAGTCGGAATTATGTGCTCCGACTGATCCCCTTGGCATCTATAATATGCATAGATGATCAAAAACTACATCGCTACACATACAATACACGAACTACAAGGAAAACTGAACGGAACAAATATGCGTACTCCAACATAAATACATACATACATCAAAAAAGTCCAGCTCCAACTGATCCCTCTCTAATCGCACACCCAACCTTTTTTGATTTGTTGTGCAAATGTTTCACACCATCTCCATCTAGCACCCTGTAACTATTTAAGATCAACTTCTAATATTTATTTTACCTTAAATTTCTGATAATCAAATATCTGCTAATCCTAATCAAATTATAATTATCCATGATTAAAAAAATTTCATAATCATATCCCTCCTTTGTATAAAAATTGCTCCTGAAAGTTATCCTATTAGAACTTGACAAGTCAACTTCTAATTCTAAGAATCCTATTGAAATTAAAATTATCCATAATTAAAAAAATTCTAATAATCAAAATCCAACTTTCTAATCCTCTTTACCTAAGAATACTTATCGAGCTTAAACTATCTATAATCGAAAAAAATTTATCAATCAAAGACCTACTTTATATAAAAGGGTTTTTCAAAATTTGAAAATTAGCAAATTTCCTATAAAAAATCTAAAAATTACAAACAATCCTATAAATTTCCAAAAATTATGTGCCTTAAGAACCAAAACTTAGAAATAGCTCCTAATATATTTAAATATTCAAAAAGTCTAGTAACAGATTAGACATTGGTAAACAACCTCTTAAGATTAAAAAACTACAAATAAGCCCCTAAAAATGCTAAAAATTATAAATTGCATCACAAAATTTAGAAAATTATAAACCGCCCCCCTTTTAAAATCTATATATTACAAACATCCCTAGAAAGTAAAAAAATATACAAAAGTCAAGAGTTCACAAGTACAAGTGGCAACCTCTACCTATTTAATATCATCTTCTAATTTTATTTTACTTTAAATTTTAACTATCCATAATTAAAAAATCTCATTATCATGTCAATCCTTTGTATATAAATTGTTGCTCCTAAAGATTATCTGATTAGAAACTGAGAAGTTAACATCAAATCCTAAGATCCTATAAAATTGAAATTATCCATAATAAAAAAATTCTAATAATCAAAATCATCCTTTCTAATCCTTAGGTTCTAAGGATCCTTATCAAATTAAAACTACATATAACTGTAAAATTTTATTGATCAAAGCCCTTCTTTATAAAAGGATTTTTCAAAATTACAAAATTATCAACTATCTTATTGAAAATCTAAAAATTACAAGCAAGCCTATAAAACTCCAAAAATTATAAACTATACTCTAATATCCAAAAATTGGAAATAGCATCTTGAAAATTTTAAGTTTTCAAAAAGGCTAGTAAAAAATAAAAAATTAGCAAATGGCCCTTTAACATTCAAAAACTATAAATAAACCCCTAAAAATCCAAAAATTATAAATTGCTTCGTAAAATTCAAAAAAATTAAATTATAAACTGGCCCCATTTAAAATCCATAGGTTACAAACAACTCCTAGAAAGTAAAAAAATAAAAAAAAATACAAAAGCCCATTGATAAGTCTAAAAGTACATATAACCCCCTGAAATTTTATAAAAAATCACTTTAATACATTACACACAACCCATTAATAGTTTTTAAATTTTAAATATCCCTTTGATAATTTTACAAATAGCTCTTTGAAACCTTTATAACAAGCCCCGTGATAGTTCCTTTTATAACAAACATCCTATGTAAAGTTTTAAATATCATGAACAACTATCTAAAATTTCTACTAATGATAGGGGTAAATAATAGACAAGTTACAAGCACACAACTATCAACCTATAGTATAGAAACATGTTGATCCAATGAGGAAGGGGTTGTAGAAAATAATCAAAATTTGATTCTTAAGTTGTGTGTGTGACAATTAGGAGTGATAGAAGTAATTGTAGAGAAATAAAAAGAGTGATTGTGACTCTATGCAAATAAAACAAAAATAGATTAATAGGGGAGGAAGAAAGATGAAGAAAATAAAGGAAAATAAAATCAAGAAACAAATAAAAAAGTTAAGAATAAAAAGAAAAATCAAGAAAGTAAAAGATAGATGATTCAATTAGAGATATGAGAAATCTAGAATTGAATCCACTAGCCAATTTCGCTTATACAGTATGAACTATTCTCTTTTTTATCATATTTTATTTTAGATTTATTGAGCATAGACTATCAAACCACTTAAAAAAAGTATAATCTATCATATTATTATCAAAGTAAAATTAATATTCATGAAAAGAACAATAACTAGATAATAATTCTAGAATTCATAAGCATAACCTATTAAACCACTCAAGATAAACATAGATTATAAAATTCTTTAAAAGTGTGTGTTTGTGGGAAAATTTGCAGTAAAAAGACAATGAAGGAAAATTTGATTTGTATTCCTTTAATCTCAGTTACAATTGGATTTCCTGATTACAAAAGAGAAGAGAATGATCTGGATTCTCCCCTTTGTTTAATTCTGGGTTCTTCACGGTGACGATGGAGTGCCTCCTTCGAATGCTTGTGTCGAATTTGCTCTCCGTTGACGATCCGAACGTCTTGGTTCACTGGAACATGATCTTCTCCTCACGGTTTGACGCTGTGAAGAACTTGCGAAGCAAGTTTTAGAACTCTGAATGAGTTGGAAACTCTTGAAGAAGAGTTGATTTGAACCGAGAATCGATTCTCAAGCCAAGGCCAAAGGCTTCAAGGAATGCTCCAAAGGATGAATGGCGATCTCTCAATCTATGATGCTCCAAGATCTCCCCCTTTGCTGCCAAGAAGTTTCAACAGCCCGACCCGAACTGAATTGATTTTCAGTTATTTATAGGGGATTAAGGGGTGTAACTACCCCCTTAATTCGCTCCTAAGTGAGGCTAATGGGATTTAACCGCCCCTTAAATCACTCTTGAGTGGAGTTGTGATCCCCTCATATCGTGGGAAACGGTTTTGGAACCGTTTAGCTCGTGTTTGAACGAGTCAAATGAAGGCCCGCGTTTTGGCATGAATTCTGTGTCCAAACGCAATGCCTAAAAGCTTGAACGCAGCATTTGGAAGCTTGGACGCAGCGTTTGGAAGCTTATTTGCAGCGATTTAAGAGCTGCGTTTGGCAGCGGATCTGAGCTACGTTTACAGCAATTTGGAAGCTGCGTTTGTACGATTTAAGAGCTGCGTTTGGCAGCGGATCTGAGTAACGATTTAAGAGCTGCGTTTGGCAGCGGATCTGAGTTGCGTTTGGAGCTGGATGTGACCTGCGTTTACAGCGTTTGAAGGCTGCGTTTATAGCGATTTGGAAGCTACGTTGGCGGCCGAATCTGAGCTGCGTTTGCAGCTTTTGGAGCTGCGTTTGCAACTTTTGGAGCCGCATTTGAGCTGCGTTCATGACTATGAACGCGGCACATCTTGATGCTGGTACGCGGGGAAGACTTCCACGTCTTGATTTAAAGAGACCGTCGATTTGTAGTCTCTTTCTATCGAAGTTTTGCAAAGATCGTCATTTCGTAATCTTTACTTTAGCTCTTTGATATGCAAGAGTCGTCAGATTGTAACTCTCGATGTTGATTGTGAAGGCTGTTAAACTAGAGCTCTCATCGGTTGTCGTGAAGGTCGTCAGATTGTAACCTTCAGCGATCTACGTAAAAGTCTTCAAATTGTAGCCTTCTGGAAGTCGTCAGATTGTAACTTCCATCATCGGTGTTTGATGGGGATCAGCTATCTATTGTGATTTTTAGACAGCCTACAGAACCCCCTCCAAAGTTTTCGAAAGTTCGTGGTTGACTGGGACGAATTTTCGGAATACTTTGGATCTCAACTCTGATCTTGGAGCTGTTGATTCCTTGTGGTAAAGGATTTGTTCTCTGCACTTGCTTCGAAGGCATCATGGTTGAAGGGATTTGCCACGTAGGACCTGTGTGAAGGTATGCGCCATAATCCTGCTTCTGGAATGTGGAGGTGGACCCTGCATTTTGAACTTGAGATGCGGGTCTTACCCTTGCATGTTGAATTTGGAACACGGGTGTGACCTCGGCGTTCAGTTTTTGCATCGCGGGTCTGACCTCAACGTTTTGACTTAAGACATAGAAGTGGCTTTCGTGTATTTTTGACTAAATCTTTAAGACTTGTCTTTGGCTCATCCGTTTTAAGTCTCGGCTCACATCCATTAAGCTGATGGACCTGCAAACGTGCATAGGATTTTTGGCAAACTCTCAGCCATCAACGGATTTGATAAGCCTTTACCGACTACCGTTTGAATCGCGCTAGCATGTGGATTGTCTAAGTCCGTTCCAAATGTAACGTTGTGCTAAGAGAATGAACCCTCCTAGACTTGATGCTATGATTTTGAATATATAGACTTTGTCATTTTCACGGGAAAAGACTAACCGGCAATGCGTGTTAGGCGTAGGCTTATCTCTAATTAGGAATCGAGATAAAGTCCCCCATGCGTAAAAGGCATGGATTTTGGTGCTACAATGTTGAATACGTAGACTTTGTCGTTATTTCTTCCTGTGTTACTTGAAACACTGAAAGAAAGTTGGAAGCGCCAAAGGTGTAATATTAACTTAGCATGAATTTTCACTTAGAGTGAAATTCAGAAATTTTCTTTATTATCACTAGGATAATTCCAGAAAATATTTAATCCGTTGGGGATTTTATAATGACAACTTGCTATTCTTGTTGAAAAAGGATTAACAAGTTCATTGGGGGGTTTGACTGTTAGAGGAATTTTGTCAGAGGTGTGATATTAACATGACAGGAAGATGTTGCGATCAGGGCAACTTTGAGGACTTATCGCTCTATTGGGGAGAGTCGATAAGTTAATTGTCAGAGGTTTGGTGTTAACATGACGAGAATTTGTTGCGATCGGAGCAACTTTGACTTATCATCCTATTGACGAGGATTGATAAGTGGGTTGTCAGAGGTATAATGTTAACGTGACAAGATTGTGTACTTGTAATTTGAACAAGAATTTGGGGACTAGCGTCTCGCTGGGGAGAATTGCTAAGTGAGTTTATCATCAGAAGCGATGAATTTTGATACTAAGATTTTAAAGACTTAGTGTCTTGTTGGGGAAGATTGCGATTTGAGTAATTTTGAGGACTTATCATCCTATTGACAAGGATTGATAAGTTGATTGTCAGAGGTGTATTGTTAACGTGACAAATTGGGAGTGATGCAAACTGAATTCATACTCCGTGGGGGTGATGATCGTTAGAAGTATAATATTAACTCGACAATGTGAAAGATTCGTTACTCTTAATCCAGTGGATTCCAAGTAACCAACCCCCAGTCTTGATTAAGACTTAGCAGGGGAATAAAAAGAAATAGACAAGGCACATCACCTAGTGGGGCACTATCCATGAAGTCGGAATAGAGGCACATCACCTGGTAGGCCATTATCTGATGAGTTTGACTATCAGAGGTAACTGTTAACGTGATAGTTTTGTGGATCCGCCATCCTACTTGAAGAGGATTGGTGGGGGAATTTGGAGGAAAAGGACTATCAGAGGTGACGGTTAACGTAATAGTTTTGGTGGACCCGCCATCCTACTTGAAGATGATTGGTGGGAGAATTTGGAGAAACTAAACTATCAGAGGTGACGGTTAACGTGATAGTTTTAGTGGACCCGCCATCCTACTTGAAGAGGATTGGTGGGGGAATTTGGAGGAAAAGGACTATCAGAGGTGATCATTAACATGATAGTTATGGTGGACCCACCAACTTGATAGTTTTAGCAGATTTCATGGTTGACAGAGGTATTCTATTGAACATGACAACTCAGAAAATTTGTTACTCATAATTCAATGAACTACAAATAAACCAACCCCCAGTCTTGAACAAGTGCAGAGAGAAAAAGGGTGGACATGGCACATTGCCTAACGGGCCACTATCTAATTAGGCTGACTATCAGAGGTAATTGTTAACGTGATAGTTGTTGGACCTGCCATCCTACTGAAGAGGAGGATTAGCTTTAGTGGCCGTAGTATCTTCCGGTTCTGACTGGGAAGAGTGAGCTTGGTCCGATTGCTCAGGAGAAGGTTGGGCTTGGTCCGATTGCTCAGGTTGATCCTGCCTACTATAATCTTTTGGGCCTGTTCGCCTTGAGCGATTAGTTGTCTCCAAGAACGACATTCTGCAACTCCGATTCTGGCTAGAAGGTCGGTCTGCAAGTTGTGTCGACAGGTCTCTACTAAAGTAGACTGTGTCATACCTGACGAACATCGGAGAGCCATGGTTCGGAACCTCTTGACGAAGGCTTTGACGGACTCCCTCTTCATTTGGTTAGTGGCGAGAAGGGTATGGATGGAGACTTCTGTATCCTCTTCAAAGAATCTTGACAGAAAGAGTCTCTCTAAATCTGCCCACCTTTGGATACATCCGGCAGGTAGTTTCCTGAACCATTCAAAGGCAACTCCCTTGAGGGTTCCAATGAATAATCGAGCCAGTATGGCGTCGTTTGATATCACATTCCCAGTCTGTGACTTGAAATGATAGATATGTTGGTTCGGTGATCCCGTGCCGTCAAAAGTTTGTAGCATCAGGACTTCGAATTTTGGAGGATAAGGGGCTGCATCCCATTCGGCAGGATAGGGTCTGACAACTCCCTCTTCTTGGAGCTCGCTTCTATTAGAAATGGTATTGAGGCGGGCTTCTAATTCTTCCATTTTAGCAGATTGGAGATTCTACTCGTTCTCAGTCTCTCTTCCTTCATCAGAGGAAGATTCTAGGTTGTGGGCTTCTTGGTCAGAAGCCGTGTCATCAACCACTTTTTCCTTCCCTTTGCTTGTGTGAGGTCGGGATGAAGAAGTTTTTCCTCTCCGGGAGGATTCTTGCCTAGGTGGCGAATCTGTCTTCTGAGATTTGGCCTTGTCTGTGACAATTTGAGACAACAGGTCTAGGAGTTCATTGAGGGTCTTCTGCTATAATTTGAGCATGGCGTCTTGCTCCGCAACCCTCTTTGAAAGATCTTCAGAATGTTCTGCCATGTGGGTGAAGCTCTCATGCCCAATGAAAGAGCTTGATGATTGAGACTCCACAATGGCTGAGTGTTCATCATCGGAATTAGTTCCTTGGGCTAACCTCAGATAGTTGATAGGGGGAATTGCTCCTGTTCGCGTCCGAGTGCGTTGGTAGATCCCTTCAAACTCGTTAGCGATTTCTCTGACGGTCGGTGAACGTCTTGTCTCAGAGTCATCGGAACTAGGACCCGAGTCTTTCCCTCTGCCGATCACATTGATAGTGACCTCAGAATATTCGGTCTCTGGAGACTTCTTCCTGTGGAAACGTCGTCGTTGGTTGGGCAAAGTAACATTCGTAAATTGATCGAACACCAACGGTTTGGCCGCATATGAGCAGCATTGACATCCCGAGAGGACCATAGAAATCAGTCGTTCATATTGGAATAAACGAATGACTTGTTGCATCGGTCTTGCTCTCGATATGAACTCTCTCAAATCTATTATGAAGATTTGAGGAGAATTACTCACTGATCGTAAGGTTTGAATTGGAACCCCCAGTCCATGATTGGACATGACTGGCTCTTGGTAAACATGGATCTGGTTGAGATGACTTGAATCCATGAACTTCTTATATCCGTCCATCAATCTAGTCGCGCTACGCAGAGTATTCGGGGGTATCGCTGCCCGGTCAGTGAGCCGGGGGTCCAGGGGGCGGCTTTGGATTTGGAACTTGGGACGCAAGGGTCGCGTTTGGCACCTGAGACGCGAAGGTCGTGTTTGGCACCTGAGACGCGAAGGTCGCGTTTGGCACTTGAAACGCGAAGGTCACATTTTGGTTTGGCGACATGAGGGTCGCGTTCTTCATTGTCGACGCGAGGGTCGTGTTTTAACTTAGAAATACGAAGTTGAAGTTCGCGTTCAACGAAGGCTTGAAGTTCGCGTTTTGGCTGTAAAACGCGTCATTGAGGGCCGCGTTCAGTCTGGTTCTCGCGAAGCTCATGTTTGGGCTCAGGGTCGCGTTTAGGCTCACAAACGCGTTGGTTAGAGGATTGACTTTCTTGGAGTTGTGCCGAATCTAAGTCTTCTCCTTCATAGAGGGGACTGTATGAACAGTGCAACCCCAGGGTAGACAGCCCTTTGATGAGTCGGCCACAACTGGAGCTTTAGTCTCCTTAGAAACTTTGTGGATCTTACGCATAGCCTTGGGACTAAGGGATCCAGAAGAGATAGCCTCCTCAAACTTGGATTGATCAAACTCTACCACGAGAGTTTCGACGGTTGTTCCAGTGAGATGAACATTGAATTGCGCCACCACTTCTTCATCAGAGAAGCTAGTTTCCCCAGCAGAGTCGCCATCTTTTGTTTGTGGGAAAATTTGCAGTAAAAAGACAATGAAGGAAAATTTGATTTGTATTCCTTTAATCTCAATTACAATTGGATTTCCTGATTATAAAAGAGAAGAGAATGATCTGGATTCTCCCCTTTGTTTAATTCTGGGTTCTTCACGGTGGCGATGGAGTGCCTCCTTCGAATGCTTGCGTCGAATTTGCTCTCCGTTGACGATCCGAACGTCTTGGTTCACTGGAACATGATCTTCTCCTCACGGTTTGACGCTGTGGAGAACTTGCGAAGCAAGTTTTAGAACTCCGAATGAGTTGGAAACTCTTGAAGAAGAGTTGATTTGAACCGAGAATCGATTCTCAAGCCAAGGCCAAAGGCTTCAAGGAATGCTCCAAAGATGAATGTCGATCTCTCAATCTATGATGCTCCAAGATCTCCCCCTTTGCTACCAAGAAGTTTCAACAGCCCCACCCGAACTGAATTGATTTTCAGTTATTTATAGGGGATTAAGGGGTGTAACTGCCCCCCTTAATTCGCTCCTAAGTGGGGCTAATAGGATGTAACAGCCCCTTAAATCACTCCTGAGTGGAGTTGTGATCCCCTCATATCGTGGGAAATGGTTTTGGAACCGTTTAGCTCGTGTTTGAACGAGTCAAACGCAGGCCCGTGTTCTGGCATGAATTCTGTGTCCAAACGCAATGCCTAAAATCTTGAACGCAACATTTGGAAGCTCGGACGCAGCGTTTGAAAGCTTATTTGCAGCGATTTAAGAGCTGCGTTTGGCAGCGGATCTGAGCTGCGTTTACAGCAATTTGGAAGCTGCGTTTGTACGATTTAAGAGTTGCGTTTGGCAGCGGATCTGAGCTGCGTTTGGAGCTGGATGTGACATGCGTTTACAACGTTTGAAGGCTGCGTTTATAGCGATTTGGAAGCTGCGTTGGCGGCCGAATCTGAGCTGCGTTTGCAGCTTTTGGAGCTGTGTTTGCAACTTTTGGAGCCGCATTTGAGCTGCGTTCATGGCTATGAATGCGGCACATCTTGATGCTGGTACGCGGGGAGGACTTCCACGTCTTGATTTGAAGAGACCGTCGATTTGTAGTCTCTTTCTATCGAAGTTTTGCAAAGATCGTCATTTCGTAATCTTTACTTTAGCTCTTTGATATGCAAGAGTCGTCAGATTGTAACTCTCGATGTTGATTGTGAAGACTGTTAAACTAGAGCTCTCATCGGTTGTCGTGAAGGTCGTCAGATTGTAACCTTCAGCGATCTACGTGAAAGTCTTCAAATTGTAGCCTTCTGGAAGTCGTCAGATTGTAACTTCCATCATCGGTGTTTGATGGGGATCAGCTATCTATTGTGATTTTTAGACAGCCTACAGTGTGGGTGTAGGATCTGAAATAGATACACTTGAACACTAGAGGGGGGGTGAATAGTGTTCTTTTAAAATTATTGCAAAGTAGATAATAAATTGCAAAGAAAAAAATGGCAATCTCAGAAATTTGCAAACACAAACACAAGGATTTTATACTGGTTCCACCAAACTGGTGTACATCCAGTCCCCAAGCAAATCCCGCTTGAGAGTTTTCACTATGATTTTGAATAAACTTACAAAATCAAATGATGACAACAATTGAATATTTCCAGTCATATGTTTAGAGCAACCACTATCTAAAATCCACCTATCTTTCTTGGGTACCTGAAAAAATAAACATTTACATTTTGGTACCCATACTATGTTGGGTCCTTTAAATTAGCCTTTAGGAAACCAAACCCATGAAGAGTTTGATTTACTTAAATAATTAGATGATAAACAAATATTTTTAATAAAATCAGAAATATAAAAATTCTTATTAAAAGAAGATAATTCTTTTGGAACCCAAATAGAAAAGAATTTTGATTTCTTTTTATACAAATTTTCATATTTATAATCATGCAAATCACAAGAAGGTTTTACAAAAATTGTATTCTTTGATTTGTTTTTATTAATTTGAAAACCTAATCCTTTTGTCTTTTGTGATTCTCTTTGAAAAGAAAGAATATTATTAAGATTTTCTTTTCCTTTATTAAATTTGCTTACATTTAAACATATATCTTCATATCTTGATTTAAAAGAAGAAATATCTTTATCTAAACTATTAATTCGAATATTTAACTTATTACATTCTGATTTTAAATATTTATTTTCATTAGATAAATTATCATTTTCTTTTAGTAAAGAAAAATTTTCTTCTTTTAATTCAACTAATTGAGAATTAGTATAAGTAGAGGAATTTAAATCTGAAATTTCTTCACGTAACCTTTTATTCTCACCTTTAAGAAAATTATGTGAAATTTTTAATCTTATAAAAGTTTCATATAATTCATTAAAAGCATCTAAAAGCTCTTCATTTTCACTTACATCATCTTGTGCCATGAAACACATGTGAGCACTTTCCTTTTCTTCAATTTCTTCATCTGAGGATGATTCATCACTATCATCCCAAGTGACCGCCATTGCTTTCCTCTTCTTGTTATTTTGAATATTGTTGAAGTTGTTGAAATAACTTGATTTTTGTTTATTCTTCAACATTGGACAATCTTTCTTCATATGCCCTGGTTTATTACACTTAAAACAAAGAGGGTTAGTTGAATTTGAATTCTTAAATTTAAAATTACCTCTTTTGATGAATTTTCGAAATTTTCGTGCAAACATGCCCATTTCTTCATCATTATCATCTGAATCTTCTTTATCTGAAGTAGTATTAAATGCAAGAACTTTCTTGTTCTTAGATTCTTCATCATTCTTCCTATCTTCAAGTTGTACTTCATATGCCATAAGATTACCAATAAGATTTTCAACCGTAAGAGTTGACAAATCATTGGCTTCTTCAATAGCGGTAACTTTCTTTTCCCATTGTGGAGTAAGTGAACGAAGTATCTTTCTTACCATCTCCACTTGAGTATATGTTTTTCCAAGACCAATAAGAGAATTTGTGATGTCGGTGAATCTTGTGAACATTTCTCCAATAGTCTCATTTTCCTTCATCTTGAATAATTCAAATCTGTGCACAAGAACAGAAATTTTAGATTCTTTAACTTTAGTAGTACCTTCATGAGTTACCTCGAGTGTGTGCCAAATATCATATGCGGATGTGGCCGTTGACACCCTATTGAACTCATTCTTGTCAAGTGCACAAAATAAGGCATTCATTGCTTTAGAATCCAAATTCGCATTGTTCCTTTGAGATGTAGTCCATTCCGCGAAAGGAGTTGTTGGTTTCTCATATTTTGTTTCAACGACGTTCCAAAGTTCGTAGCCAAGAGATTGGAGATAGATCTTCATCCTACACTTCCAGTAGTTGTAGTTCGTGCCATCGAACATTGGAGGACGATTTGTAGAGTGACCTTCCTTGAATTGTGATGTATTTGACAATGCCATCTTTCACCTTGCTCTGATACCAAATGTAGGATCTGAAATAGATACACTTGAACACTAGAGGGGGGGTGAATAGTGTTCTTTTAAAATTATTGCAAAGTAGATAATAAATTGCAAAGAAAAAATGGCAATCTCAGAAATTTGCAAACACAAACACAAGGATTTTATACTGGTTCCACCAAACTGGTGTACATCCAGTCCCCAAGCAAATCCCGCTTGAGAGTTTTCACTATGATTTTGAATAAACTTACAAAATCAAATGCAAACCTGACCAATTTGCAAGTTCCTGCAAATTGCAACACCAATTGACAAACTCCTTGTCAATTTGAACACCAATCTCTAACCCAAGAGACTAACCCTCTCACAACCGAGAGAAAACTTGTTGAAGAAGAACACAATGATCCTATAAGCCTTGAATGTGTAATAATGTGCAGCAGTGGCTTAGGATTCTTTTAATCTTTGTAAAATTGCCTAATTGATTTGTTTTTGATGAAAGTATATAGGCAATTTCAGAAACTCTTCTTTTTCAGAAAATCAGAATGTTTTTCACTTAGGAAATTGCTCAAGAATCAAAGCTTATGGGTATGTATATTTCTCCAATTTTTCTGAACAAATAACCTATATATACCCCTTGAAAAGACAAGTTTTTAAAGTTTGAAAACGTTTAAAAACGGCCAAAAACTGTCAGATATTCAAATCTGAAAACTGAAAAAACTGTCTCTTGTAGTCGACTACTGTAGTCATTAGTCGACTACACTGAGTTCAGACAGACTCTGTGTTTTCGGAAAATGTTCTCAGTAGTCGACTATAATGATAATTAGTCGACTACACTGAGTTCAGACAGAAACTTGAAAATTTATATTTTTCTTCAGTAGTCGACTACTGTAGTCATTAGTCGACTACACTGTAAAAAGACAGAAACTTATGTTTCTGTCAAACATTTCAGTAGTCGACTATAATCTCTATTAGTCGACTATACTGTAAAAAGACAGAAACTTGTATTTGAGTTATATACATGAGTAATCGACTACTATCCTAATTAGTCGACTATTAAGATCAAAAATTCAGAAATAATGAGTTTTTATAATTAAGTTTTAACTATTATTCTAATGGTTAACATAGGGGATTTCTATAGTTAACCAACACACTAAGCCTGTGTTAGTGTATTCTAAAAATGTGTGTGTGTGCGTGTGTGTGATCAAGGCTTGTACAAATATTCTAAGCAAAGAAAAATTCAAATACATTATCTTTTGTTCTTCATTTTCTTCACTTCAAAATGCCTTGATATTCACTTGCACTTGTACATATTCTGATATTGAAATCTGCATATGAAAGTTAGTGCACACAAAATATAAATTGTTATCATCAAAACATTATCATGGAGAAATGATATTCAACAGTGGGTTCTATTAAAACTAGGAGTCATATCTTGTCCATGTCCTTTGTATCATATTCTCGGATGTACCGTATTAATTAGGAGGAGGCTTTTGCAGTAGTTTCCAAAATCACATCTATTCCAAACATTTATTGTTATTGCGGCTAGTTGACATTAGGATGTACATCAAGTGAATGTGAAGATTGCATTCTCAATGGTGAACTTATAGAGACCATTTACATATAGCCACCATCGGGGTTTCATGCTCCTCCCTCTCATGCATGTCATCTTCGACCTGCTCTCTATGGCCTCAAACAGGCACCTTGTGATTGGTTCAAGTGCTTTCAAAAATCTATTCTCTCTATTAGATTTATGGAAATCTTTGCTGATTACTCAATGTTTTATCGATGGTATGATTACTAATGGGGACAATGTATGTACTATTTAAAATCTCAACCGTTATTTTTAGAGTCATTTTGAGAAGATGGATCTCATACATTTATGTTACTTTCTTGAGATTGAGATTACAATCTTCCCGCAGCTATCAGTTGTCTCAGCGGAAGTATATTTTATATTTTATTGAGGGAGCCACTCTTACTTATGCCTCCCTTGTGACTTCTTGTCCTATTACTACTCTCATTGAGCTTCACTTAAAGCTTCGTCAGTCAGATGGTGATCCTCTATCGAACCACACCCGATATTGAAAACTTATCATTGCCTTAATTCACTCATATCCTACTTGTCCAAATATTTATGATGTTTACACTCTCAATCAATTTATGACCACACCAACAACAATTCACCATATAGCCCTGATCAGAATACTTCACTACCTTCAGGGTTGTATGACTCACTCCTTATTATTTCCATCTGATTTACCTCTAGCGCTACTGGCATACACTGATTCTGGGTAGGCTAATGATTCTGATACTCGACGATCTACCACTTGGTACTGCATCTTTCTTGGTTCATCTCTTATCTCTTGGCATAGAAAATGCTAGCACAGAATTTCACGGTCTAATACTGAGGTAGAATATCGTGCTATGGTAGACACTACTCTTGAGATTCATTGTCTATGTCATCTTCTATAGAGTATTAGTGTCTCTATTCCTTCTTTTGTTCCTCTATTTTGTGACAATAAAGGTGTTATCCATGTATTATAGTGTTTCATAAGCGCACTAAACAAATTGTGGTGGACTGCCATATTGTCCAACAGGATTATAGTCCTCATCATATCTCTCCTCCTCACATAACATCAAAAGATCAACTTAGGGAATGTTCATTAAGGTACAAACTACTACTCAACTACTTTATTTTTTGTTCAAACTTTTAGTGTTTGATCCACGTTAAAGTTTACGAGGTGGTCTTAAGATAGTTCATATCTAGGTATGTGCAGGTCCAATATTGGCCCACTCAGACTCGTGTCTTGTCTAGAAGTGTGAGTTCTATTACAACTAGAAATTATGTCTTGTCTGTATATTTTGTATCATATTCTCTTATCATGATAAGTACACATAGTATTTTTTTCATAATTATTATTTCTGTTGGGACTCATTTTGGCTTTCAGCCAATAATTTAGTCTCAGGAAAATTCGAGAGTAAATAGGGTCCAATTGCAATCCCTACTTACACCAACAAGAAGCCGTTGACTTTGGCTGATCCAGGAAAAAAAAGAAGTCGTTGCCTTTGGAATCTTCTCAAACTAGTAGACGAGGTATATAGAGCTCTAAAAACACCCAACTAACTTACACAAAATCAAGATTATGGCACTCTCTTAGAATCTGCTGAGTTCCCTTCTTATTGGACTTCTCTTTGCTTACTCTGCATCTGTGCAACTCAATGATTCAGATATACTATATAATTTATTTATTTCGTTCAAAAATTCTAGGTATATTGATCCTATCCTTATTTTCATACTAGTTGGAATGCGTGTGTCGTGATTAAATATTTAATTATTTATTTTAAGTTTATTTATTTACTATAACATGGTTACAAAAAAACTTTATAATTATCATATTATATTAAATTGTTTTGGATATTTCCATATGTAAAACCTTGTTACTTTTAACATTTTGTCTTTTAAATAAATATTGACGTCTAAGGTTTTAAAATATTAATGATTTAAGATTAATTAGTAATTTGATTGTATCATTTCAAATATTAATAATGTAAGTGACCCTATACGAAAAAAATATTATTATTAACTAAATAAATAAATTCTTGAATTCGTCAAAGA
This sequence comes from Asparagus officinalis, assembly GCF_001876935.1. Classification (NCBI taxonomy): domain Eukaryota; kingdom Viridiplantae; phylum Streptophyta; class Magnoliopsida; order Asparagales; family Asparagaceae; genus Asparagus; species Asparagus officinalis. The sequence goes on from NC_033796.1 coordinate 61,448,366, forward strand.
AAAAGAATATGTTTTATCTAGTCATTAAGGATTTTGTCCAGTTATAAAAAACCACTTTCACCTAATGTTTACTTCCACTTATTTTTTATCCGACGACTGAGTACTATAGATATTCAAGAACTTTTTTCTAGAATTTTCTAAGTTAGAATGTTCAAATTCAATCAAGAAAGAAAATATGAATTATGTGATCAGTTCCAAAATCTGATATTGTACTCTTTTTACATCTTCCCAACTACTAATTGATCTGTCAAAACGGTTACTCTCTAGTTTTAGAAAATTATAAAATATAGTCTGATAATGATGTATACATATTATGCACTTATATTGATTGTATTTTAACAAAATAATTCATAACGATCCAATGTCAAACAACATCCAAAATTTTAGCTTAAGGAGTTACAAGAATTCAATATCCACAACAATACTCATATCCAAGCTACGAGCTTCATAAATTTATAAGAATGTGAGTAATGTAAAATGACAACTTAATTTATCTTGTCAAATAATTTATTACAAATTATGAAAGACAAGGGGAATCAGAAGGATCACATATATATCCCAAATAAATATTAAATTTCTCGTAGGAATCTTATAGCAAAAGGTTTTCAGAGTTGATGTGTAGGATAAATTTAAGAACAAATAACTCAAACCAGTTCACTAAGTGATAGACTTGCTATAAACTCCACTCTTGTAAAATTGATGTCATATGTGCCTTAAGTTGTGCTTTTGTTTAAGGGTTAATTTTAGAAAATTCCCCCCTCAACTATGGGGATTGAAAATAATAATAATAATAAATAAATAAAATCGAGTAAATTTCTGGCAAGTTTTGGGTGTTCTATAGGTAATCTATCTCAACTTAAAAAAATTAATTTAACCCCTATGGACTTTTCTCACTTAAATTTAGCCTCTAAAAATTAATATCATTGAGTTTTATCTATTATGTGACAATTACTTGACTTGGAAAGACCAAAATATCCAATTATAAAAGAATTACCTTGATTTTTGCCAGACGAAAGAAAAAGAGGTGATATAGAGGGAAAAAGAATTGTAAATTATGGTCCTTTTATTATCAGTTGAGAGTTTCTTTTTAACAAAAATTTCTTTCTTTAAGAGGACATTTTGTCCACATCACATATTCAAGTAACTATGTTAACGGGGTTTGTCGACGGAAGTATTAAATATTAGAGGAGTTTTTATGAGACACGCTATAGTTGAAAGGTGTTTTTTAAAATTGCACCAAAATTTAGAGGAGTTTGTAGACTGTCTAAAAATCACAACAGATAGTTGATCTCCCATCAAACACCGATGGTGGAAGTTATAATCTGACGATTTTCAGAAGGCTATAATTTAAAGACTTTTACGTAGATCGATGAAGGTTATAATCTGGCGACCTTTACAACAACCGATGAAAGCTCTAGTTCAATAGCCTTCACAATCAACATCGAGAGTTACAATCTAACGACTCTCATATTTTCAAGGAGCCAAGATAAAGATTACAAGATGAAGGTCTTTGCAACACTCTAGCAAAAGAGACCATAAATTGATGGTCTCTTCACATCAAAAACGCAGAGGTCATCCCTGCGTTTCACCATCAAAACGCAGAGGTCATCCCTGTGTTATAACATCAAAATGCAGAAGTCATATCCACGTTCCAGAGTCAAAACACAGAGGTCATGTGTAAAACCCCGTATTTTGTTAGAAGTATATGTGAACTATTAGTGATAAATAGTTCTATTTGTGGTAATTTTGTTAGAAGTATATGTGAACTATTAGTGATAAATAGTTCTATTTGTGGTAAATGACTTGAGGTCATGGATATACTTGGTAACAAGTTTCTAGACATGTATAAGTGTGGTTTCATAGAGTTCGTACATTGGTTTTGGTTGAATAACAAAACATGTACGAATCTGGAAATAAGTGTCTGCTCAGTCGACTTATGAGTCGACTCATGAGTCGACTAATGAGTCGACTGATGAGTCGACCTATGAGTCGACTGACGGACTGATTTCTAGATTTTCTTTTATTTGCGGGTTGGGTTGGTTTTGTTTCGGGTTTGACCACTTATATAAAATCTCTCCTACCCGAAACCAACCCGAAAACCCATCAGTTATCAGAGAAACCCTAGCCCCTCTCTCCCCTCAAAACCCTAGTTCGTTTTTGGTGATTTTTGGGGGATTTTTCAGAGGATTTCAGCGGGATTTAACAAGGTGCAGCATAGGAGATCTTTCTCTCTCGGATTCAGGAGTTGGTCAGCATACCAAAGGCGAGTAACATCTCGCCCAACCCTACACCCACTGTTTGTATATCTTATTGAGTTTTCTTTTGGATTTATTGAGCCTAAATCAATATTTTGCGTATAAAAGTATATCTCTATAGTATTTGATGCGAGAAATCAATTGTTTTAATTAATAAAAGTTCACCAACGTTTTGTAACCTAGATCCAGATCTGGAATTCGTGTTAAACATGGTTTCTTGTGATTTATTGTTTTCAAAACGTTTTTAAACATGAGTGAATATGTTTAGGGTTTTAATGCAAGATAATCATGCAAATATTTCGTTTTAGTTTAATACATGTGTGTAAGAATCGTGTTTACATTGCTAAGACTGATGAAGATGATCTTTAGGTTAGAATTTCTTTTTTTACAAATAATTATGTATGCAGAAAACAGGGGATTTCCTGCTCAGTCGATCAATCAGTCGACTGATGGGTCGACCAATGAGTCGATTGACGGGAAATTTCCAGCAACCTTTTTTTTGTTTTTCTGTTCTGTCTGGTCGATCGATAAGTCGACTAATAATCCCAGTCGACTCATGAGTCGACTGACGAGGAAATTTTCTAGTTTTCCTTGGTTTGGATCTGTTTGGTATGGTTTGGTCTGTTTCAGTTCAACTGAAACTACTTATGTATGTTTACTGTTATTGCATGCTCTTATGTGAATGAGGAGTCACCTCGAATATATGGCATTCGACATTTTAGATTTTATTTTGCATCTCTTCATGTGAGATGTCATGCGGACACCAGTTTAGGTTTACACACCGAGTCACGTGCGAGATTAGTAAATATGCACCTGTTCATATATTTCATCTAGTCTATGTGTTGGGCAATTATGATGTGTAGTTCATGTGTTGGACATTTATCACATTCAGTCCATGTGTTGGACAGTTTTCATATGCACTCCATGTGTTGGACACTAATTACATCAGTTTAGACCTTGAGAGTTTACATTGACACTTACATAGGCTGGATACGACATTTATACGAGTTGTGACACGACACCGTAATTAAGTCTGAGATGAGTTTGCCTTCTTTTATTAATGTTTCTTGTATTAGATTTTGGGTTTGGTATTTAGGAATGTACAAATTGAGATACAAGGTATATACATGAGGGTTTTCTTGTTTGGATTATTTCGCTTGACGTACCTATGCTTGTGTTGTAACTTTCTAAATACTAAAATCCTCTTATACATAGGTACTTACAATCTGAGCTACATAGTATATATATGAGGGTTTCCTTGTTTGTATTATTTCGCTCGACGTACTTATGCTCACATTGTAATTACCTAAATAGGATTTGTGATTTTATATATATGTTATAATTGTATTTTCTGTATACAATGGGCCCTTTCTTTTGGGGTTGGTTGTGATGTTGCTCGCTTGCGCTTTGACGCTCGTTGTCCCTCCCCCTTTCAGGTATGAGCCCGGAGCCTGGAGAGTCGCAGGTTAATGGCGAGGCACTTTAGCTTCAGCTATTCTATTATAGTTATATTTTACTTTTGAGCTCCACTGTAGGATTTGTTTAGATATTTTGAGAGTTTATTCTAGAAGTTGTAAAGGATGTGTGCCTTACTTCCTTTTATTCAGACATTTGTATTTGAGACTTGTTAAGAAGTTCCAGTCTATTCACTTCAAACATTGACTTGTACTTTAGTATGTTAGATGATGAAGTATTAATTTGATCACTATTATTTCATCAGTTGACTCTTGTATTATCTTTTACTTACTTTTGTACTTATACCTATTATTTGACTCTACTAGAGAGATAGTAATTATGATGGTAAAACATGTTATTGTACGGAGTGGTGCATGGCAGGTTTGACATTCTTGATTTCACCTTGGACTACAGCCTTGTGTGAACCCAGAGGTGTCACAGTTGGTATCAAAGCTCTAGTTCCAGTATCCTTAGGATCATCCTGTGTCGAGTCGTGGAGCTAGGATAGAGTTTCTTAGGATTCATGTATAGAGTCCGTAAGAAGTCCCTAGTATGAGTAAGACGATATATGCGTATATCTCAAAATTTAAGGATATTTTTTTTATTATGACAACTATTTTGTGTAAACTTAAAGTATTTGAGTGAATACTAAATTGTTGTGAAAATCATATTATGATATGCTATGTATGTGTATATGTTTATTTGGACTCATAAACTCTTGTTTTCTTATGATCAGAGAGAGATAGCAGGACGTGATAGACCTCGTACTCGGAGAGCTGGACAAGCAGAGTCGCAGCAGGCTCTACCTGAGCCACAGCAAGCTCAACCCGAGCCACAGCAGGCACCACCTGAGCCGCAGCAGGCTCCCTAGTATCTTATTGATCTTATGGCTCCCATTGTAGTTAGGATGGCAGCAATTGAGGAGCTTGTGGTGAGTCATATCGCGCCACTGACACCACCACCGACACCACCACCAGCAGCAGCAGATCAGCCGTAGGGGATACCAGCAGATTCTATCAGTGAGAGACCCCCAGAGACCGCACCTGTAGTTATTCCATCAGCAGTCCCAGATAGAGTAGCAGAACAGGAGGCTTGGCTCCGTATGGTTGAGAGGTATCAAAAGATGAGAGCACCGGAGTTCCAGGGGTCAGCAGATCCTCTTACAGCCCATAAGTGGAAGGAGGATGTGAGTAACATCCTCGATATACTTAATGTGGATTCAGTCCAGAAGCAGCGATTGGCGTCCTACAGTCTGAAGGGAGACATCGGGAGATGGTATAGGCTTCAGTTCACTCCAGAGCACCGGATGACCTTCACGTGGGAGAACTTTGTTTATTTCTTCGATGGGCAGTATATTTCTTCTACAGCACGGACTGGGAAGGAGCTTGAGTTGTCCCTGCTGACTCAGGGGGATATGTCAGTGGCAGATTTTTAGAGTAGATTTATGGAGTTGCTGCACTTCACGGGCATGTGGCAGACGGGAGAGCGCCAGGCTCAGATGTTCTTAGTAGGGCTCCGCCCTAATCTCCGTCGTTACCTCATCTCGGGGAAGTTCTATTCAGTTCGAGAGGTAGTAGAAGCCGCCACCTCACAGGAGATTGAGACTACCATGTTCTAGAAGGATAAAGAAGGGAAGACCAAGGCAGGATAGACCGGGGATAAGGGGAAGAACAAGAGACCTTTTTCTGGATCCCAGCAGTAGCAGCAAGGTCCTCATAAGAAGGGACCCCAGCATGATCAGAGAGCGCATCAGCAGCGCAAGTTCCAGGGAGTTTGCTATAACTGCCGCAATGTCGGGCATAAGGCATCGGAGTGTCGCGACGTACCAGTAGGAGCTCAGTAGGGCAAGGGCCCGAACTAGCAGCAGCAGCGACAGCAGGGCAGAGTTCAGGGCCAGCAGGCGAGACTTGAGGCATCGCCAGCAGCACAAAAGACTAAGGGGTAGATTTGGGCAGTTCAGGAGGTTCCTCAGGGGTAGATAGTACAGTATTATCTAGTACTAGTAGCAGAGCAGTCTCCGACCACAGGCAGAGTATATGCGGTAGTACCTCGTGATCATGGAGCTAGCGGAGCAGTAGTGGAGGGTATGTTTCTTGTGAATTCTTTTCCCGCCCGCATTCTCTTCGATTCGGGAGCTTCGCATTCCTTTATTTCGTATGATTTTATGTCTAGACTCCAGCTTGTAGCTCAGCCATTAGACACCCCTTTATCAGTTTCCACCCCTTTAGGTGAGATATCGCTTCTGGAGAGCGTTTGTAGGAGGTGTACTATCAGTTTAGATGAGTCAGAGTTCATTATCGATTTGATAGTGTTGCATATGTCTGAGTTCGATGTCATCCTTGGTATGGATTGGTTATCTTCCTACCATATTAGTATTGACTGCTTTGCGAAGACAGTCAATTTGACGGCGTCCAATGGGTCTGAGATGATTGTGGCAACCTCTCAGGGCAACCGTTTTGCGGAGTCATTTCTGGCGTACATCAAGGAGGTGATGTGACGGGATCAGGGTGTTGATTTATTAGAGACTAGAGTTGTCTCAGAGTATCAGGATGTCTTTCAGGACATACCTGGATTACCTCCTATGAGAGAGATTGAGTTCTGTATTGAGTTGCAGCCAGGCACAGCCCCGATATCCTACACACCCTATCTCATGGCACCAGCTGAGATGAGGGAGCTTCAGACCCAGTTGGACGAGTTGTTAGCTCAGGGATTTATTCGTCGGAGTCATTCTCCGTAGGACGCGCCAGTTCTCTTCGTAAAGAAGAAGGACGGTAGTATGAGATTGTGCATTAATTATAGAGAGTTGAACAAGGTCACTATCCGGAATAGGTACCAATTACCTAGGATTGATGACTTATTCGACCAGTTGCAGGGAGCACAGTTCTTCTCGAAGATTGATCTTCATTCTGGTTATCATCAGTTATGGGTTCGGGAGATGGATATCCCCAAGACCGCTTTTCTTACTCGATATGGATCTTTCGAGTTCATGGTCATACCATTCGGACTGACCAATGCACCCACGGTATTCATGGACTTAATGAACCAGGTTTTCCGTCCCTTCTTAGATCAGTTCGTGATTGTTTTTATCGATGACATCCTCATTTATTCGATATCGGAGGCAGACTACGAGGAGCACCTACGATTAGCTTTGAGGACTCTGCAGGAGCATCAGTTATATGCCAAGTTTAGAAAGTATGAATTTTGGATTTCAGAAGTCAGATTTCTCGACCACGTCATCAGTAGAGAGGGCATAGCAGTGGACCCGACTAATGTTACAGCAGTTCTTGATTGGGAACCGCCGAAGACGGTGACAGAGATTCATAGCTTCTTAGGCTTAGCCGGTTATTATAGGAAGTTCATCCAGGATTTCTCAAAGATTTCGATGCCACTTACGCGCCTAACAAAGAAGGGTGTACAGTTCATTTGGAGTGCGGAGTGCCAGAAGGCCTTTGATATCTTGAAGACTAAGTTGACTTCAACACCAGTTTTGACTATTCCGAGTAGCAACAGGACGTTCGTCGTCTACACAGATGCATCGTTGGTAGGCTTAGGAGGTGTATTGATGCAGGCTCAGAGGGTAGTAGCATATATCTCACGGCAGTTGAGGGTACATGAGCAGAACTATCCCACTCATGATTTGGAGTTAGCAGCAGTAGCATTTGCATGAAGTCATGGAGACACTACTTGTATGGAGTACAGTTTGAGCTGTTCACAGACCATCAGAGTCTGAAGTTGGAGTACAGTTTGAGCTGTTCACAGACCATCAGAGTCTGAAGTATCTTTTCTCTCAGAAAGAACTCAACCAGAGATAGAGGAGATGGATTGAGTTTATCAAGGACTACGAGTTCGCGATTCAGTATCACCCGGGGAAAGCGAATGTCGTAGCAGATGCTTTGAGTAAGAAGCGTCGATATCGAGTTTCAGCTTTGAGGTGTTCATTGTATAGAGATCTTCTTACTCTTAGCCAGTTTGATTTTAGACCCGAGATTGGTGGAGCCAGTGCATTTTTTGGAGCAGTGTCAGTTCAGCTATATTGGAGTACCAGAGTAGTCAGAGCTCAGATGGAAGACTCTTGAATTCAAATCCGAAAGGAGGAGATTTCCAAAGAGCCTAAGGCTGATTGGACCATTAGAGCAGATGGAGGTCTACGAATGAAGGGTAGGCTAATTATGCCATCCAGTGCCAAGCTGAAGAGAGAGTTATTTGATGAGGCATATCGTACTAGGTACACAGTACATCCAGGGACCACTAAGATGTACAAGGACTTGAAAAGACACTTCTGGTGGAGTGATATGTGTGGAGAGATTACAGAGTATGTGGCTAAGTGTTTTACCTGTCAGCAGGTGAAGGTAGAGCATCAGAGACCAGCAGGAAAACTTCAGCCTTTACCCATCCGAGCGGAAATTCCAAAGTCGAAGAAGGGGAATGATTCTGTTTGGGTGATAGTAGACCGGTTGACGAAGTCAGCACATTTTATTCCAGTGAGGACTACTTATACCGTCGAGGCATATGCGAGGATATTTATTCGGGAGATAGTTCGGCTTCATGGAGTTCCAGACATGATCGTGTCGGATCGAGGTTCAGTGTTCACTTCGCATTTTTGGAGGAGTTTCCAAGATTCGTTTGGCAAGAGACTATCTTACAGTAGTGTTTTCCACCCACAGACAGATGGTCAGACGGAGAGAGTGAATTAGGTGTTGGAAGACATGTTGCGAGCTTGTGTCATTGACTTTCTGGGTAGCTGGGAGGAGCATATTCCACTGATAGAGTTCGCTTATAACAATAGTTATCAAGTGACGATCGGTATGGCCCCATATGAGGCATTGTATGGGAGACCTTGTAGATCACCGATATGTTAGGCAGAGCCGGAGGATAGCTTAATGCTTGGACCAGAGCTAGTGAGACAGACTACTGAGAAGGTAGCATTGATCAGAGGGAGGATTTTAGCTGCCCAGAGTCGGCAGAAGAGCTATGCAGATAAGAGACAAAGACCCATGGAGTTTCAGGTTGGAGATGCAGTTATGCTGAAGGTATCGCCTATGAAAGGCGTTTAGCGATTCGGGAGGCGGGAAAGCTTGCACCGACGTATATTGGATCCTTCCGGATTTTGGAGCGCATTGGAGCTGTGTCATACAGACTAGATCTCCCAGCATCGATGTCTAGTATACACAATGTATTTCATGTTTCTATGCTCAAGAAGCACTTGCATGATGAGGAGCAGCAGAGAGTATTGGATGCACCTGAGATTGAGCTTCAGGATGATTTATCTACTATTGAGATTCCAGTTGCTATACTTTCCAGAGAGGACAAGAGGCTTAGAAACAAGGTAATTCCTTTGGTAAAAGTCCAGTGGAACCGAAGAGGCGTTGAGGAGATTTCTTGGGAGCGCGAGGAGGACATGCGTCGCGACTACCCACACATGTTTGAGCAGGTAAAATGAATTTGTGTATGACTTATATATATAATTTATGATTTGCATGTATGACGATGTTTATACTTAACACTAAAATGAGAGTATTATCACTTATCTCCTAAGTACTTAGAACATATGGTATATATATGAGGGGTTCCTTGTTTGGATTTTTCGCTCGATGTACTTGTTCCTTTTAGTTAGGGGTTAAGTGGGAATATTTACATTTTAGATGGTTAAGTGTAGACATCGTAGATAATTTTCGGGAGCACGAATATATATGACGTGCAACTTCCTGCACCTATTGAGGAAGCGGATTGATTTATGTATGTGACTATATGTGTAGTTATATTTAGATTTAACGCCAGAATGAGGATATTTCCGCTTTATTCCTAATCTCATGGAACACATGGTATATATATGGGGGGTTCCTTGTTTGGATTTTTTGCCCGACATACTAGTTCCATTTGATTAAGGATTGAGTGGGAATATGGTTATTCTGGATTGTTAAATATAAATATCGTTATTTGCCTATCTAGAGTAATGTATTGATTTGATTATGATTTCTGAATTTTGAGTACGAAATTCTTTTTAAGGGGGGAAGAATGTAAAACCCTGTATTTTTTAGAAGTATATGTGAAATATTAGTGATAAATAGTTCTATTTATGGTAAATGACTTGAGGTCATGGATATACTTGGTAACAAGTTTCTAGGCATGTATAAGTGTGGTTTCATAGAGTTCGTGCATTGGTTTTGGCTGAATAACAAAACATGCACGAATCTGGAAATAAGTGTCTGCTCAGTCGACTTATGAGTCGACTAATGAGTCGACTGATGGGTCGACCTATGAGTCGACTGACGGGCTGATTTCCAGATTTTCTTTTATTTGTGGGTTGGGTTGGTTTTGTTTCGGGTTTGACCACTTATATAAAATCTCTCCTACCCGAAACCAACCCGAAAACCCATCAGTTATCAGAGAAACCCTAGCTCCTCTCTCCCCTCAAAACCCTAGTTTGTTTTTGGCAATTTTTGGGGGATTTTTTGGAGGATTTCAGCGGAATTTGACGAGGTGCAGCATAGGAGATCTTTCTCTCTCGGATTCAGGAGTTGGTCAACATACCAAAGGCGAGTAACATCTCGCCCAACCCTACACCCACTGTTTGTATATCTTATTGAGTTTTTTTTGGATTTATTAAGCCTAAATCAATATTTTACGTATAAAAGTATATCTCTATAGTATTTGCTGCGAGAAATCAATTGTTTTAATTAATAAAAGTTCACCAATGTTTTGTAACCTAGATCCAAATCTGGAATTCATTTTAAACATGGTTTCTTGTGATATATTGTTTTCAAAATGTTTTTAAACATGAGTGAATATGTTTAGGGTTTTAATGCAAGATAATCATGCAAATATTTCCTTTTAGTTTAATACATGTGTGTAAGAATCGTGTTTACATTGCTAAGACTGATGAAGATGATCTTTAGGTTAATTTTTTTTTACAAATAATTATGTATGTAGAAAACAAGGGATTTCCTGCTCAGTCGACCAATCAGTCAACTTATTAGTCGACCAATGAGTCGACTGACGGGAAATTTCCAGCAACCTTTTTTTTGTTTTTCTGTTCTGTCTGGTCGATCGATAAGTCGACTAATAATCCCAGTCGACTCATGAGTCGACTGACGAGGAAATTTTCCAGTTTTCCTCGGTTTGGATCTGTTTGGTATGGTTTGGTCTGTTTCAGTTCAACTGAAACTACTTATGTATGTTTATTGTTATTGCATGCTCTTATGTGAATGAAGAGTCACCTCGAATATATGGCATTCAACATTTTAGATTTTATTTCGCATCTCTTCATGTGAGATGTCATGCGGACACCAGTTTAGGTTTACACACCGAGTCACGTGTGAGATTAGTGAATATGCACCTGTTCATATATTTCATATAGTCCATGTGTTGGGCAATTATGATGTGTAGTTTATGTGTTGGATATTTATCACATTCAGTCCATGTGTTGGACAGTTTTCATATGCACTCCATGTGTTGGATACTAATTACATCAGTTTATACCTTGAGAGTTTACACTGACACTTACATAGGCTGGATACGACATTTATTCGAGTTGTGACACGACACCGTAATTAAGTCTGAGATGAGTTTGCCTTCTTTTTTTAATGTTTCTTGTATTAGATTTTGGGTTTGGTATTTAGGGATGTACAATTTGAGATACAAGGTATATATGGTATTTAGGGATGTACAATTTGAGATACAAGGTATATACATGAGGGTTTCCTTGTTTGGATTATTTCGTTCGACGTACCTATGCTCGTGTTGTAACTTTCTAAATACTAAAATCCTCTTATACATAGGTACTTACAATTTGAGCTACATAGTATATACATGAGGGTTTCCTTATTTGGATTATTTCACTCGACGTACTTATGCTCACATTGTAATTACCTAAATAGGATTTGTGATTTTATATATATGTTATAACTGTATTTTCTGTATACAACGAGCCCTTTCCTTTGGGGTTGGTTGTGATGTTGCTCGCTAGCGCTTTGACGCTCGTTGTCCCTCCCCCTTTCAGGTAATGAGCCCGGAGCCCGGAGAGTCGCAGGTTAATTGCGAGACACTTTAGCTTCAGCTATTCTATTATAGTTATATTTTACTTTTGAGCTCCACTGTAGGATTTGTTTAGACATTTTGAGAGTTTATTTTAGAAGTTGTAAAGGTTGTGTGCCTTACTTCCTTTTATTCAGACATTTGTATTTGAGACTTATTGAGAAGTTCCAGTTTATTCACTTCAAACATTGACTTGTACTTTAGTATGTTAGATGATAAAGTATTTAATTTGATCTCTATTATTTCATCAGTTGACTTTTGTATTATCTTTTACTTGCTTTTGTACATATACCTGTTATTTGACTCTACTAGAGAGATAGTAATTGTGATGGTGAAACATTTTTTTGCACGGAGTGGTGCATGGTAGGTTTGACATTCTTAGTTTCACCTTAGACTGCAGACTTGTGTGAACCCAGGGGCGTCACATCATGCCCAACATTCTAGTTGAAAACGTAAAGGTCATCCCCAGCATTCAAGTCCAGACACAGAGTTCGTGGACTCAAAACGCAGAGTACATACAGAGCCTAACTCTGCGTCCCATGTCCAAAATGCAGAGTTCATCTCTACGTTCCAACTTTGCATCTCAGGTCCAAAACACAGAGTTTATGCAGAGCCTAACTCTGCGTCTCAGGTCCAAAACGTGGAGTTCATCTCTGCGTCCTAACTCTGCGTTTCAAATTTATAACGCAGCGCGACCTGTGCGTTTACCCACAAAAATAGGCCCAACTCTGTGTTTTTAGTCTAAAACGCAGAGTTCGGGCCCTAGATGCTATTTTTCAGCATTTGACTCGTTCAAAGCACGAACTGAACGGTTTCAAAATCGTTTTTCCCATTATTTAGGGAACAGTTTAAGGGGGCAGTTACACCCCATTCAGCCCCACTTAGGAGCGAATTAAGGAGGCAGTTACACCCCTTAATCCCCTATAAATAGGAGTAAACTCAACTGAGTTCGGATCTTTGGATCTTAGAGTATCTGGGAGATCTAGAGATCGGCTTCTTCGGATCATCTTTGAGCTTCCTGCAGCAGATCATCTTTGAGCTTCCTACAGCAACAAAGTTCTTGGAGCATTCCCTTGGCTTATAAACCGATTTCGGTTAAATCAACTCTTTCATAGAGTTTTAAACTTGTTCAGAGTTATCAACTCATTAAGAGTTTCAAACTTGCTTTGCAAGTTCTTCACAACGTCAAATCGTGAGGAAAAGATATCGTTCTAGTGAATCAAGATGTTTGGATCGTCAACGGAGAGCAAACTCGACGTGGGCATTCGAGGGAGACACTTCATCGCGATCGTGAAGAACCTAGAATTAAAAAAAGGAGAGAATTCAAATCAATTATCTTCACTTTTGTAATCAGGAAATCCAAATTATAATTGAGATTGAGAGAATACAAATCGAATATATTTCTTTTAATTTTTCTTTTCACTACAAATTTCCCACCAAACAGGGCTATTTATAAAACCCCTCATAATAAAGGGATTTTGTCAAATTGAATCAGTTGAGTGGGCTTTTTAAGACAACCCTCGTAGAGAGGTTTTTTTAAAAAATTAACTCTTATTTTAAATATGGCTTATTTATAATCTTTCCCTCAAAATTTTAGTAGTTCAATATTAGTCCTTAAAATTATGAGTAATTACAAAATTTTGAGGGAACAACATAGAATTATTGAATATTTAAAATCAAAGGACTAATAGCTAAATAATCTTTACATATTTGTACTTATAGGCATTGCATTAAATATCGAGTGATATATTGCTATATCGGCCAATATATCAGGTTAAGGACTTTATCTCGATAATATTTTATATATTTTTTTTTGTTTGGTGATTTTTTTGATACATCGACCATTACCGAATATAAGATTTGATATATCCCTTTGAAGATATCAAGAAAATCGTATTATTTTTAATTTGATTATGGACTCGGGTTTGGATCGTGTTTGGATCGTGTTTGGAAAACAAAATCAGAACCCTCAAAACCCACAAAGGCCACAATTCTTCTCCCAAATTTCTCCACTCTCGACTCTCCCAAATCTTAAGCATATATCTCGATGCTTATTCTTATGTTTAAAATTCATTAATATGTTAGATTTCATATTATAATGTCATGTTTTGTATGAATATTATCTCATATGACACCCAATATTATATACCTATCCCTGATTTCTTCAATTCGATATCATGGAATTTATTTGTTCAATATTTATCTAATGTCCGACTCTTTGCAGCAATCCTTCGAAAGCAACTTCTAAAGTTTTCTAAGCGAAATATATGATTTCAGGAAATAATTCAAAATCTTGAAACTCATTCAAAATATGGTGCTTTAATTTTTTTTTCACATTTCCTCTACTATATAATTATAAGCTAAGCATCTGGCCTCGTATTGTATGACGAATATTATTTATCAATGGGATCATATACTATTGTTTGTGGATCACAAAAGTTTTAAATCTTTTATAGGCTTAACTTGTGACGCCCCTGGGTTCACACAAGGCTGCAGTCCGAGGTGAAACCAGGAATGTCAAACCTGCCATGCACCACACCGTGCAGTAATACGTTTCACCATCACAATTACTATCACTCTAGTGGAATCAACAACAGGTATAGGTACAAAGCAAGTAAAAAGTAATACACAAAGGACTGATGAACTGATAATGATCAAATAAATATCTCATCATCCAACAAATGGAAATACATAGTCAATGTCTGAATAAATAGACTGGAGTTCCCACAATATTCAAATACATAAAATCTGAACAAAGGAAAGCAAGGCACACCGCCTTTACAAGTCTACTGTGGAACTCCAAAAGAAAATATATAACTAGCTAGACAGCTGAAGCTAAAATGCATCGCCATCAACCTGCGACTCTCCGGGCTCCTGGCTCGTTACCTGAAATGGGGAGGGACAATGAGCGTCAAAGCGCTAGCGAGTAACATCACAACCAACCCCAAGGGAATAGGGCTCGTTGTATGAGAAAATACAGATAATACATAATAGATCTAAAATCATTGATCTAACTAAAAGAGGGTTTTAGTATTTAGAAATTTACAACACGAGAATAGGTACGTCGAACGAAATAATCCAAACAAGGAAACCCTCATGTATATACCTTATATCTCAAATTGTAAACCCCTAATTACCAAACCCAAAGTCTAATACAGAAACAATAATAAAGAGAAAAGTAACCCGTCTCAGAACATAAGCTACTGCATCCTATCATAACCAAATAAGTGCCAAAGGTCTAAAACTTCATAAGTGTCATGTCCTGAGTCAGATAAGTGTCATACTCATAACTTAACAAATGGTTTACACATGGTCAAGTGGGTAAATGTCCACACGAGGATTGAAATGGATTATAGTCCAACACGAGGACTTTAATGGATTATAGTCCAACACGAAGACTGAAATAATGTAGTTTTGCCCGATACCTGGACCAAATAGCAATTATCGAGGAGATATGTGAAAAGTTATACTTATACAAGTCTCACACGCTTCTCGGCATGTGATTCTAAATTTAGTACTCTCAAGTCATCTATCATGCTCAGATATATGGCAAAAACCAAAACTAGTATTAGATAATCGAGGCAAAACCCCCGAGCACATGAAACATACAGCAAATCTAACAGTGCACAAAACTGGGCGGCGGTCGACCGACCCGGTCGACCACATACGGATATGAACCTCACTCTTCAGCAGATACATTCACGGTCGACCGGCGCGGTCGACCGCCAAGATGTCGTGGTCGACCGCCCCGGTCGACCGCGCAAAGAGCAGACGGGCTCTGCCCTTGCTGCGCGCCCAGCGGTCGACCGATGCGGTCGACCGCGAGGCAGACAGAACCCAGATCTGGGTTTTCTGTCAGCTTCTAAACCTAAAAATTTCTTTTCTCCCTTGAGTTAAGCAGCAACATAGCATATTTAAATTGTCATATAACAGATAAATAAAGGAAGCTTACACATTTAGAAATCATTACCAAGATCCCAAACATAATTAAACATGATCTATGTATAGTTAAAACAATAGAACAGAAATTTTCTCCTTTTAAAACGTATTCAGATCTAGATCTCTATCATAAAATTCGTCGGTGAGTTTATAAACTGAAAACATTAACAAGGGTCCTGAATCTGCAGGAGAACAATCCCCTTCGCTGAATCCCTCCAAAAATCCGCTGAAAATCCTTCGAAACTCCTCCAAAATCGCCAAGAAAAGATCTAGGGTTTGGGAGAGAAGAGGGGGGCTGCTAGGGTTTAGAAAACAGAAGAAAAAGGGGTGTTTTCGGGTAGAAGATGTTATATATGAGCGGTCAAACCCGAAATAAAACCTGAAATCCGAACAGACCCGAAACTGAAAAAAAAAATAGAAAACAACCTTTGGTATTTTGGTCATAACTTTCGCATCCAACCTCAGAATGAGGTGATCTATGACTTGTTGGAAAGCTCTTGAAGATACCTACAACTTTTGTCTTTTAAGTTTTCCAAATTCCAACTACATCTGTGAGCAAAAAAACAAAATCTCTCCGCTAGTCATAAATTTCCAGATTTATACATCGAGCATGAGTTGTGCATTTGCTCTTATATATACATTTATACATTGAATTGATCTCAAACCAATTCTTAGCATACTCAAATATCATAATATGTTATTTATAAATATATAACATATTTATTATTATTTATCACAAAATATTCAAATTTTTGGGGTTTTACATTCTTCCCCCCTTAAAAGAATTTCGTCCTCGAAATTCAGAAATCATACTTCAGCAAATAATAATAGTAGAAAAGCACGTAGAGGGTCTAATTTAACCCACAAACATAAACATCTCAGAATATTTACTCTTGATAAGCATATAGGGATATTTATATTTAACAATCTAGGATGACTATATTCCCACTCAACCCTTAATCGAATGGAACTAGTACGTTGGAAGAAAAATCCAAACAATGAACCCCCCATATATATACCATGTGTTCCAAAAATAAATTAAGAATTAAGCAGAAATATCCTCATTCTAGCATTAAATCTAAATATAACCACACAAATAATCGCACACATAAATCAATCCACTTCCTCAATAGGTGCAGAAAGTCACGCGACCTAACATATTTGCGCTCCCGAAAATCATCTTCGATGTCTACACTTATCCATCTAAAATGTAAATACCCCCCACTTAACACCTAACTAAATGGAACAAGTACATCGAGTGAAAAATCCAAACAAGGAACCCCTCATATATATACCATATGTTCCAAGTACTTAGGAGATAAGTGGTAATACTCTCATTTTAGTGTTAAGTATAAACATCGCCATACATGCAACCATAAGCCATAAACAAGTCATACAAAAATTTAATTTACTAGATCAAACAGGTGTGGGTAGTCGCGATGTATTCCCTCCTCGCGCTCCCAAAAAAAAACCTCCTCAACTCCTTTCCGGTTTCGCTGAATTGTCACAAAGGGAAAACATCTTGTTTCTAAATTTCTTGTCTTCTCTAGCAAGCGCACAAACTTGGATTTCAATCGTAGTCAGATCATTCTAAAGCTAAATCTTCAGTACGTTCATCATTCGCTGCTGTTCTACATCATGAAAGTGCTTCCTACGCATAGAAAAATGAAATGCATTATGTATACTAGACATCGATGCTGGAAGATCTAGTCTGTATGACACAGCTTCAATGCTCTCCAAAATCTGATACGGTCCAATGTATCTCGGCGTAAGCTTTTTCTATCTCTCGAATTGCTAAACACCTTTCACATGCGATACCTTCAGCCTAACCGAATCTCCAATCTGAAGCTCCAAGGATTTTCATCTCTTATTAGCATAGCTCTTTTGCCGACCCTAAACGGTTAGAATTCGATCTCTGGTAAATATTACTTCCTCAGTAATCTGTCTCATAAGCTCTGGCCCAAGCATTAAACTCTTCTCCGGCTCTACCCAACATACAGGCAATCGCAAGGCCTCCCGAACGATACTTCATACGGGGTCATACCGATTGTCACTTGATAATTATTGTTCTAAACAAACTCTATCAATGAAATATGATCCTCCCAGCTACCTTGAAGCTGAATATCTGATTTACTCTCTCCGTCTGACAATCCATCTTAATTTGATACTGTTGTATCTGGAACTCCACGAAGTTGAATAGTCTCCTGAATAAATATCCTCCCTAGAATAAAATGTGCTGACTTTATCAGTCTATCAACTATCACCCCAAACCGAATTATTCTCTTTCTTCGACTTCGATAACCCTACAATAAAGTCCATAGAATTGTCCGCCCACTTCTACTCCGAAATGGGTAAAGGCTGATGTGTTCCTGTCGGTCTCTGATGTTCCGCCTTCACTTGCTGACAGGTAAGACACTTAGCTACATACTCTAAAATCTTCCTACGCATATCACTCTACCAAAAGTGTCTCTTTAGGTACTTGTACATCTTAGTTGTTCCTGGGTGTACTGAATCGCGAATTCATAGTCCTCAATAAACTCAATCCACCGCCGCTGTCTCTGGTTGAATTCCTTCTGGGGGAAAAGATACTTCAAACTCTGGTGGTTGGTGAACAACTCAAACTGCACTCCATACAAGTAATGTCTCGTGACTTCAGTGTAAATACCACTGCTGCTAACTCCAAATCATGAGTGGGGTAGTTCTGCTTGTGCACCCTAAATTTCCATGAGATATATACTTCTACCCTCTGAGTATGCATCAAGACGCATCTTAAACCTGCTAATGATGTATCTGTGTAAACAACGTATGTCCTGTCGCTGCTCGGAATAGTCAAAACCGGCGCTGTAGTCAACTTAGCCTTTAAAGTATCAAAGGCCTTCTGGCACCCCGTGCTCCAAATGAACTGTACACCCTTCTTCGTAAGGCATGTAAGTGGTGTCGAAATCTTCAAGAAGTCCTGGATGAACTTCCTGTAATAACCGGCTAAACCCAAGAAGCTCCGAATCTCTGTCACCGTCTTCAGCGGTTCCAAATTAAGAACTGCTGTAACATTAGCCGGATCCACTGCTATGCCCTCTCTGCTGACGATGTGGCCGAGAAATCTGTCTCCTGAAAGCCAAAACTCGCATTTGCTAAATTTGGCATAGAACTGATACTCCTGTAGAGTCTGCAAAGCTAACCGGGGACGCTACTCGTGTTCTGCCTCCGATCTCGAATATATGAGAATATCATCGATAAAGACAATCACAAACTGATCCAAGAAGGGACGGAAAACCCGATTCATCAAATCCATGAATACCATGGGTACATCAGTTAACCCAAATGACATGACCATGAACTCGAAAGATCCATATCGAGTCAGAAAATCGGTCTTGGGAATATCCATCTCCCGAATCCGCAAGTGATGATAACCAGAACGAAGATCAATCTTCGAGAAATGTTGCGTTTCGCGCAGTTGATCGAACAAGTCATAAATCCTATCAAGTCCGGATAGTGAACTTGTTCACATTATAAAAATCTACACATAATCATAAGTTACCGTCCTCATTCTCCCAAAGAGGATAAGTGTTCCCATAAATAAAAGATACTCCAGTGAGTAATACTCTAAGATAATAACTCATTTATCTAGCTCTATCTGTAGCTCCCTCACCTCAGCAGGTGTTGTACGATAGGGTGCTCGGGATATCGGTACTGTGCTCAGCTACAACTCGATGCAGAAAACAACCTCTCTCACTGAAGGAAATCTAGGTATGTCCTAAAATACATCCTGATACTCTGAGACAACTCCGGTCTCACATGAATCAGTACTCCGGTCCCTCAGCATCACCTACTCGACGTATACCAGAAATAACTCCACATTCCGGTCACCCTGTAAGGTTGCTACTATCTATACAAATCCAACGAATGCTCACAAGCTGACTATTTTAGTAAAATAGTCGATACTAACATGGTATGATGATAGCTAATCCATACCAAGAAAGAATGTCAAAATTTGATATCAACAACACGATCAACTCGATGACTAATTCAGACTCATCTAGTCTGATGACACATCTCCTACAGATAGAAGGGACACTCCCCCTAGAGGAGTAGAGACCTACAACGGAATATCTAAAGAATGTGCTACAAGCTGAAACCTATCAACGAAGGTATGAAAGATAAGAGATAAGCGAATTTCTAAATCAAACTAGATCCGAGCTAAATAATCACATTGTGCTCCTTTCTTATCTTGTCCTTGTTGCTGGGGTAAAATCATTCTCCCGTTGTTAGGTTTCTCTAGATTTTCGAAATGGTTCTCTTGCCATTGTCATTGTCACTATTCTGGATTTTGATTTCTTCCTTCACTATGGGTATATCTCCCTGCTTCACTTAGACTAGTGGTAATTGTTTGATGAAGAAACGACCTAAATTCTCCCAAATAGGTGATAATTGTTGTCTCGTCAAAAATCTGGATGTTGTTGCTATCCTCCGGCGATGGCCCTAAATGCTGAATATATATTTGACTTCTGCTTGGTTCCTAGCCGATGTTCAAGAAACTTTCATATACTCTTTTCCTTATAGGTTGCAATTGAAACTGGTGTGCCTTGAAATTTTGGTGCTCATACTGTCTGATATTTTTCTTATCCTTTCAGAGTTAAATCTCCTGCTCTGCGGCTCTATCAACAACTGATTGTGGTGGTGGTGTACTCATTGGTATTTCATCTTTACTTCCACGACGGGTACAACCGGTAATGAATCTCTTGAAAGTGGTGTTGCTGACGAAAACGGATACACTTCTTGCTCCTCGATTGTTGTAAGATCTTGCTGCTAACGGCGCCATGAAGTCGATCAAATACTGTGGAGCCTGCTGTGGCTCGGCTCTGCATGCCCAGCTCTCCAGGTATGAGTTTTACCTCGACCACATCCTCGTTTTGATATTTATAATATCAAAAGGAGAGGCATTAATTTCAACAGTAAGTGAATAGAAAAAATACCACGAACACACACACACCACACAACACACACACACACACACATAACACACACACACACACACACACACACACAGCACATATATATATATAAATATATATAGTATTTATATAATATATTATATATCTATAAAGCGTTACACAATACGAATTCATTAAAACATAGATCAATTCAGCGCAATTAGCCTTTCCAATCAACATAAAATAGTTGTCATAAAAAAAATTCTCAATTTTTTGAGATATACGCATATACCGTCCTCACTCATACTAGGAAATCCTTAGCGGACTCTATACATGAATCCTAAGAAACTCTATCCTAGCTCCACGACTCGACACAGGATGATCCTAAGGATACTAGAACTAGAGCTCTGATACCAACTATGACGCCCCTGGGTTCACACAAGGCTGCAGTCCGAGGTGAAACCAGGAATATCAAACCTGCCATGCACCACACCGTGCAATAACACGTTTCACCATCACAATTACTATCACTCTAATTGAATCAACAACAGGTGTAGGTACAAAGCAAGTAAAAAGTAATACACAAAGGACTGATGAACTGATAATGATCAAATAAATATCTCATCATCCAACAAATCGAAATACATAGTCAATGTCTGAATAAATAGACTGGAGTTCCCACAATATTCAAATACATAAAATCTGAACAAAGGAAAGCAAGGCACACCGCCTTTACAACATCTATGACATAGTTCTCAAATGACCAACAAAAATCTAAAGTGGAGCTCCAAATAAAACATAGCTAAAAATAAGCAACTGGACACTAAAGTGTGTCGCCCTCAACCTGCGACTCTCCGGGCTCCTGGCTCGTTACCTGAAAGGGGGAGGGACAACGAGCGTCAAAGCGCTAGCGAGCAACATCACAACCAACCCCAAGGGATAGGGCTCGTTGTATATGAAAATACAGTTTATAGTCCAACACGAGGACTTTAATGGATTATAGTCCAACACGAGGACTTTAATGGATTATAGTCCAACACGAGGACTTTAATGGATTATAGTCCAACACGAGGACTGAAATAATGTAGTTTTGCCCGATACCTGGACCAAATAGCAATTATCGAGGAGATATGTGAAAAGTTATACTTATACAAGTCTCACACGCTTCTCGGCATGTGATTCTAAATTTAGTACTCTCAAGTCATCTATCATGCTCAGATATATGGCAAAAACCAAAACTAGTATTAGATAATCGAGGCAAAACCCCCGAGCACATGAAACATACAGCAAATCTAACAGTGCACAAAACTGGGCGGCGGTCGACCGACCCGGTCGACCGCATACGGATATGAACCTCACTGTTCAGCAGATACATTCACGGTCGACCGGCGCGGTCGACCGCCAAGATGTCGCGGTCGACCGCCCCGATCGACCGCGCAAAGAGCAGACGGGCTCTGCCCTTGCTGCGCGCCCAGCGGTTGACCGATGCGGTCGACCGCGAGGCAGACAGAACCCGGATCTGGGTTTTCTGTCAGCTTCTAAACCTAAAAATTTCTTTTCTCCCTTGAGTTAAGCAGCAACATAGCATATTTAAATTGTCATATAACAGATAAATAAAGGAAGCTTACACATTTAGAAATCATTACCAAGATCCCAAACATAATTAAACATGATCTATGTATAGTTAAAACAATAGAACAGAAATTTTCTCCTTTTAAAACGTATTCAGATCTAGATCTCTATCATAAAATTCGTCGGTGAGTTTACAAACTGAAAACATTTATCTTTTATATCATGTGTCATAAGGGATCTATTGTATCTACAAAAATACGATTTTTTGGCTCATAAAACCAAGTAAAAACTCAAATTTTGCATGAAAACAAAAGGGATGTGGAGTTGGGCGAGAAGTTACTCGCCTCTGATGGGAACAAGGGTCCTGAATCTGCAGGAGAACAATCCCCTTCGCTGAATCCCTCCAAAAATCCGCTGAAAATCCTTCGAAACTCCTCCAAAATCGCCAAGAAAAGATCTAGGGTTTGGGAGAGAAGAGGGGGGCTGCTAAGGTTTAGAAAACAGAAGAAAAAGGGGTGTTTTCGGGTAGAAGATGTTATATATGAGCGGTCAAACCCGAAATAAAACCTGAAATCCGAACAGACCCGAAACTGAAAAAAATAACTAGAAAATAACCTTCAGTATTTTGGTCATAACTTTCGCATCCAACCTCAGAATGAGGTGATCTAAGACTTGTTGGAAATCTCTTGAAGATACCTATAACTTTTGTCTTTTAAGTTTTTCCAAATTCTAACTACATCTGTGAGAAAAAAAAACAAAATCTCTCCGCTAATCATAAATTTCCAGATTTATACATCGAGCATGAGTTGTGCATTTGCTCTTATATATATACATTTATACATTGAATTGATCTCAAACCAATTCTTAGCATACTCAAATATCATAATATGTTATTTATAAATATATAACATATTTATTATTATTTATCATAAAATATTCAAATTTTTGGGGTTTTACATAACTGAACTTAAATACCTTATAGTTTACCAAAGTTATATTTATATACCTCCACTTGTATCTTGCTGCACATTTTTATTTTATTTTAGATAGCGTATCTTGCTGCATTTAAATATCCTAATGTTTTCTAGAATTTTATGTTTGTATCTTCTGTCATGTTACCTAAACATAAGAATGCTCTTTGTAGGTCTCCTATATGAGCGTCATGGTATAATTTTAGGATAATTTTATGTTTTCTACTCTTTCCATAAATACTTTATTAACATGCAATTATCCATTAATATATTATTATACATTACTAATAATTAATATGATGTAGAATTTTACAAAAACGTTGGAAGTTTTAAAGACCAAATTATACAAATTTAAAGTGACATTGTTAATTAATTTAGTTTAATTAGTATTAGAATGTAATATTAAAAAAGAGTAGGGGTAATATAGTCACTGAAAAAATTTTCCACTAACTCTCTCCTTTAAAGGGAAGTATGATTAGGAAAACGTGAGAATATTCTCTCAGATTTTCTCATATGATATTCACATGTCAATGCTAATGCTGTTGAATTTACTAAGAAAACTACTCGATTTTTGTTTTAAACCTACACTAATTTTATTTTAAAATATAATTGAAGTAGGTAGTAGTAAATTCAACGAAAGTTGGACAAAAGCAAGCTCTAATACGATATATTAGTATGTGGTGTAAAATGGGAACATCCAGAGGCATGTTGCCATGTTTGCATAATAAGAGGTACTGATGTGCCAAAAACAAGTGAACGTATGTTAAGTATAAAGTGGGGGTATTACTTAAGTGCTAAATTAACCCATATTTTCCTCCACATCTTTGAATAAACCGAAAATTTGGCAGGTACTCGGAGAAGTACAATTATGAAGAGGGGAATAAAAATTGTTTATGTGTACACAGAACTGATCACTGATGTCATGTTTAATGTCAGGAAACGTGATGGTTGTGGCTTCGACCTTTGGGCTTTCTATCTACTCCTTCGCGTTTGTTTTAGACAAGTAGTAACGAAGTTGCGATGAGAACATCGAAGCAAAAGGACAAATGTGAACACGTTTGCCTTTGTTCTGTTTCCTCTCTTAAATCGGAGCTGCATGATAAGAATCCCAAGAAAGCCAAAGCCCTGAACGACTCAGACGAACAGCAACCAACTTCGAAAGAATAACTACACGTAGGAACGTCGGCGATGCACTTCAACGCTGTAGACTCAAGGGTCAGATACGTGCTAAGCTGAAACGCAACACGTAAAGAGGAAACAAGAAGCTAGGCAGATAAGAACGGCAACAAATTTGGGACTAATAACACACCCGCAGAAGACAACAACATTCAGTAAGCTAACGTGAGCAGCATACTCCGGCAAGTCAGAGTCCCATGACGATCATTCTATCCAAATCATGACAAAATCTTTGATGCAGTCAAAACTACAGCCAAACAGATATATGAACCTCTGTCCTAATTTACTGCTGTATCGTACAACAACAATAATAATGTGGGACCATTTCGATGAAAGTGAAACAGCAAGTAAATAAAGTTTCGGTACAAATATCCCCCGACTAAAATTTAGAAGACTCGCGTGCAGATTATTCTGAGACAGGAGCATTCATTTTCCATGTAGCAGCCTACTTTGCTGACATGAAAATACTACACGCGACCACCCTAACTTTTGTTTCTTTTTTTCCTCACTTCCCTTCTCAACCCCAACTTTCAACTTTTCCAGCATGACCAAAGACGAATAATCCTAGCTCTTCAGCATACTCGCTCATTTGATTTGTGATTTCGAAATCCTTCAACTGGGTGAAATTCAATATTCATCCACGCATGTCCTGAATAAGTAATCTTCATCTTCGAGTTCATCATGTAGCATATTAAAGGATGGCCTAATAGAAACATGATTGCAGCATTCGTTGCTCTTTAGTGACCTTCTGCCCTGATGACAAAATTAATCCAGAAATAAATCTTAATATTATGAAATTTTTTTAAGGAAATGCTGCCAAAGGAGTCGGCAAAAGATAAGTGATGACCTTCTTGAGAGACCCATATAACATTTAAACAAGAGGAGAAGTAGCAATCAAAGATATAGGATTAATTTTTCTGAATCTGACCTTCTGCAAGGCGTAGAAGAAATAATGGAATCCATCTCCAAATGTATTCCATTCAATGGACCAGGTAAAAGATGGTGCTTCGAACAGCAGACGCCTGAAGTGTGGCTGTGAGCAAAAATTAGGCTTACAAATTGGTTTATAATGAAGATTATAAATACATTATATATGTATGTATACACCCACACACATACATATATACATATATATTACATTGTATATCATATCATGCATATTTAGTGAGAGAGATATGAGAGAAAGAAGAGAGAGTCGAGCTAGGCTGGTATTAATAGTATTGAAGATGCAGATACTATCATTTAAAATTATAATTTGAATTTCCAATTTGGAATTCCGTACCATTGCATGTGATGTAATTTTCAAGGACTAACTAGAAACAAAAATTCCAATAACTTCGTTGCGTTTTTAATTACATATCATGGGATAAAAATTTAATCCAAAAATTCTGAAACGTTGATTTTCAAATCATGTGATACATGGGTAGAACATGCTACAATCCTTCATAATTTACTTTCTTAGGTTGTTGATGAATAGTACATCACATCCTAAAGTATGGATTTCCAATTTGAAAATTAATTATTCAAGATTTGATTCGATCGTGTTCACGTCATGGATACTATTAATAATAGCCTAGCTCAATTTTGTGTATGCGGTGTGAGCGAGGGTACTTTGTGTGTGTGTGTGGGTGTGGACGTAGGTGTGGGTGGCATGCGCACACGGCGTGTCTTGCATATGTATTTGTTTTTGTGTGTAAAGTTCTTCAGTTTTATACCTGTCCGAAGGATATGGAAATGAATTTGCCGTCTGGTTTCAAAATTCTGTGAACACCCTCCAACATTTTCATCACCTTGCGTACTGTCTCAGGATGAGGTTTCCATGGGTCACCACTATCCACGAACAAGACATCCTTCATAAAAAAGAACATGTTGTTTACATAAGTTGTCTACAAGTACAGAAGAATCAGCATGGCATCTAATTGCAAGAACTGTTATAAGAAAATAGGATGCCAACATTCATCATATATTTTCTTGAATCAATCTTCCAATCCACATAAATATTTGCCATCTTAACAGGCCACCAGGATTCAAATGTGGAATCAGCCTCATCTCCACAAAATCACGACAGAGAAGAGTTAACAAAAACTTACCGAATTTTAATGATTGATTGTTGGTTTACATCAGCCCTCTACCATTACGTGCTGAATTGCAGTCAAGATATTAACTAAGGCCAGTTAGGTATAAATCTAACATGCCAGGACATTGGACACAAGGAAATTTTTATTATGCAAATACATAGCTCTATTCCTGCAGACTGAAAGAAATATACACGAGCAAAGAAAAATGGCAGTCCCTACTAACAATGTAAGTTGAAAAGCTGGAATTGACAAATCATGAGATAAGATATCACAAGAAAACAGCCAATAAACAAGAGTCCAATAGTTCCTCCTTTGCATACTAGCGTTAATAACTGTGAGTTGAAAGGAGTTAGTAAAATGTGAGAAACTTTCATTGCGCCTTGAACATCCTTGTGCCTTGAGTATTAAGAAGATGAGATGGTAAAGGAGCTGGAAAAATCAGGAGAGCAGCACTTGCTGCTTGCGCTTATTATGTGTGGCAGATGAGAAATGAGGTTGTGTTCATTAACATACAACCTGATGTTGGGAAAAACTGGAAGCAAGTCCTATTCTCTTTAAAAATTAAACTGAGTAGGATTGTGAGGATGCGTGAAATCCCTCCAACAGAGCATGGTGTGCAAGGCACAGAATTCAGCCGGAGTTTAGTCAAAAACAAAGAGATTTTTCTTGGGGTCAGATATCAT
Organism: Asparagus officinalis; assembly: GCF_001876935.1. Taxonomy (NCBI): domain Eukaryota; kingdom Viridiplantae; phylum Streptophyta; class Magnoliopsida; order Asparagales; family Asparagaceae; genus Asparagus; species Asparagus officinalis. The sequence goes on from NC_033796.1 coordinate 61,475,460, forward strand.
AGGGTCTGTATTTAGCAGTTTTTTTGTATTAATTTCAGAGGCTAAGTATAGAGCCATAGGCCATTTGTGTTGATGAGTCTGTAGAGAAGAGTTGTATAACATAGTGTGCATTTTGGTTTGTTCAAATGATAGGATACTGCCTATCATTTATTTGCAAATATGGAGTGTGCAACCACTGTTTGCTTCGGTAATGAAAAATCTAACATTTCTTGTCAAAAAAATGCGAGAAACTAAATGTGTGGAACTTATACTCTGGAAATAAGCTGCATAAAGAAGGAAAGAACAAGCGTTATTGCACTTTAACACTAGGAAGTTTCATCCATTTTTAACTTTGATACCACGACGTTTAATTTTGCCCAAATGATAACCCTAGAGTTTCACCTTTACACTTTTGTACCTTTTGTTACATGGCCATCAAAGTTTCTGTTTAAAAGGCATAATTTGATTATGACATGATTTTTTTTTTTGGACTTTTATACCCCTAAATTGAAAGGGGAGAATCCCTTCCTTCCTTTCCATCTATTTAAACAAAGACCCGGTTACAATAAAACCCTACTCATTTCATCATTTGCCCCAACCTTTTCTCCTTCACTTTGTACATGCTGTTATCATGATTGTGAGTTGTTTTTCTCAAATTTCCACTGAATATAATGTTCTCTTCAAATACATAACCAAATCACCAAGTATTAAACATAACTAAGAAAGTGGACAATTAATAAATTGATCATACTTCTGCGAAAGCCTAAATGTTTATCCCCAATTTTAACCTAATTTAGTAATCGTACTTTGAGAATTCAGAAAAATTGGGAAGAAACCAAAATTGCAAAAAATATAAAGTACTTGTGTAATTTTATCCCCCTCTGTTGAATTAATGAGATTAACTGCAGTTTAAAAGATTTGGAGTATCATTCAGGCAAAGTTAAGCTTTAATATATCAAAGAACTAAACCATGCTGACACAATTCACTCAAAGAAACACACTAAGCAAAGCATGGTAGTAAATAGAAGAGAAGAACATGTCTCATATCTCAAGTAAGGGATTACGTTTTTGAGGAAAGACAAGCTTGAAAGGAGAAACAAGCCCTTGCAAAGAGAGAACATCGCTAATTTGTCCTAGTGGACAAATCAATCATGACGAACCTCCGCCACTTTCAGTAGTCTCCATGCACCTTGAAGTCAAATATTGCATAACAAGTATATGACAATGTGATCCAATGTTTGATCTGAAAATTTGTTTGCTTATTATAGATGGAGAAATTCAAACCCAGAATAACCGGTATGGAAAAGGAATGTTATGCTATATGAGTTAACCTCACTGTAAATAAGAATCTATAGCAAAGGGAAATCAGTTGAATTCTTTGACCAATTGTATAATGTGCTAATGTGTTTCTGATGTAGTAAACATGTTGTAATCTCATTTAGAGCACGTTATCTAACCATCCACATTGTTTGAAGAAGTGAAAAAGATAACCGTGTGAATTCCCTGTGAGGAAACAAGATAACAAGTAAGAAAATGAGAGGGGAAAAAAGATAATACCCCCAACTTATATGCTGTTTTTATGTCTTACCATGGTTCCTTTCTCAATGACAACATCGAAGCATTCATTTGTAAAGGGTAGGTCTAGCATATCCGCCTGAAGCACTTTGATATCTACACATAAAATGCATTACAAGTCAAAAAAGATGGGATAAAAATAAGGGTAAAGTTCACAAAATTAAATAGAACTTCGCTGGGTTTTGCATAAAACTACCAAAAAACTATTTTAAGGGTTATTATGATATGAAAAATTCCTCAAGGACCCAAAATATGGGACCAATAGAGGGGACAAGTGAGTTGTCCCCCTCCTATTGGATAATGAGTTGGTCATCATTAATGATGGCCAACTCATTATCCAATAGGAGGGGAACACCTCACTTGTCCCCTCTATTGGTCCTATATTTTGGGTCCCTGTAGCAAAGCTCTTACGATATTAGTCCCCTCAAATCTTTAATATTATGATATTAGTTCCCCAAATCCTTGAAATTTTAAATTAGTACCCAAATCTCATAACTATGTTGAAATTAGTTCCCCTAGTTTGGGGTTGTTGGATTTGGGATGGAATATTCCTTTTCTTTAACTTTTGGAGTGGATTGACCATTATACCCCCTGATTATGAAACCAAACTCATTACCCACTTAGCTCATACAGTTTTATAACCCCAAACATGTTTCATTGCAAACCCAAACTCATTTCAACCATCATCTCCCTCTTCCCCTCTCCTCTCCCCAATCATCAAAAGCTAAGATCATCTCCTCACTGCACCAACATTTCCCATACATGCCACTAAGGGAATTCAGAAAACAAGCATCCAAGTTACCAAATTGCAATGGATTGCGTCTCTTCACTCAATCTCGTTGAACATCTCAAGGTTTCAGTGGCTTAAAGGGAAATAATGGTGCTCCAGCACTTTAAAATGGTTTTTTTGGGTGCAGGTCAAGTGTTTGATGATTGAGCAAGAGAGGTGCCAATTATGCCATTGGCAATGATGCAGATGTTGGGGTTGGGCTCTGTGGTGGCTTGAAGGGAGGAGAGGAGGATCAAGGTGATATAGAGGAAGAGAAGTTTGAGATTGAGCTTGGACTAGTTCCACAGGGAGAAGTGAGATGAGCACTTGAGCTTTAGCCTTTAGTTGTTCATGCTCTTTTAACTTTAAGAATGCGAGAGACAGATGTATCTGTAATATATCAATATCAGTCATGTTCAGGAGGTGAGGTCTCAGATGAGGAGGTAGCCGGACGAGCAGGACAGGATGGCAAAGGAGGTTGGGATGTTGAAGAAGAAAGGAGAAAGAGGGGATGATATTGGTAATTACCCATCTATGGTTAATAATAATCCAACCATGGTTGAGTGATTCCGATGGATTACATAACAAAGGGACTAAATTCAAATATCAATATTTTGGGAGACCAATATTAAAATATTAAAGATTTGAGGGACAAATATTGAAATAACCCTTTTTTATTAGAGAAAACTACCATAACATTTTCACTAAACTACACATTGGTTAGTAAGTTATCATGTGCTTCGCATGTTACATGTTTTCCCTCTCCTGTTGTCAAGCATAGTTTAGACCTTTTATTCAAACCATTAACATGATTAGCACAAATTTTCAATAGTCCATGGTAATTTTTTGCAGTCTTCAAATTCATGATTATTTTTTTCTAACAATGAAAAGATTATTGCTAGTTATTATGCAAACACACCCCCACACCCCCCCCCCCCCATAAAACAAGGAAAAATTATTGTTAGTTATGCAACAGCCAACCCATCCCGACCCCCCTGCACCCCCCAAAAAAAACCCAAATAATACAAACAAAAAGTTCCATGAATTAGTGAACTTTACACCCAAAAAAATCAAACTACGATGTAAATTAACTCAAAAAAGGAGGGAAAACTAGAAAGAGAAAACAGGTGAGACCTTTGATGCCTTTATCGGATAATCGATTTTGCATCCTGTGAACAGCGACAGAAGAGAGGTCGATGCAAGTGAGCTGGGTGATTCCATCGCTCAGCAGATCTTCACACAGCCTTGAATTCCCACAACCCAATTCCAGAACCTATTATTAGATCAATGATGATTATTGAGAAACAATAGGTTTCACCTTCAATTAGTAGCTACATTACCCAAAAAAAAAAGCCCTCTACCCGACTGATAAAAAAATCTCTGATCTTTTATAAGTGACAATTAAACCATCATCATTTGGATGTAAAAATTGACTTCTAATTCAACAATAATGCATATGGTTATCCAAGAGCTCATACAATTGTCATGTTAGTTTTCCCGTTCAAGTTAAGTTTGTAGAGATTGGAACTGAGGGGGCGAAGTTCTCAGTTTTGAAACCTTAAGAGGGGTGTTTTGTCAATCACGCAACCCTCAAGGGGGTTTTCTGTAATTTACCCTTAATTAGTAAATGAGATGAGAGGAGAAAACCTTACAGAATGAGAGGGGTTGATGTGGCGGCGGATGAGGTGTTGGAAATGGGAGTAATCTTTCAACCATTCGTAATGATCTTCCACTGCGAATCGCTCGTCCCTGTCATTCCATTTTTAGTAAAAAAAAAAAAATTAAAGTAGGAGGGGAAAAGTTTGGGTTTTTTTAAGGAAAATAAGTTTAGGGTTTTTGTTGTCTTTTGAAAGAAAGCAAAGATACCAGTAGTGAGGATCTAAGTAGGAGGAAGCGGACTTGGGAGCTGGGTCGATAGCTGACGACGCCATGGAACTGCAACTGCTATTGCTTTCTTCAACCATGGCCAACTGGAGAATCCTTAGATCGAGCTCCCGCTAAAAATTATTCATATAAGAAAGACGAGGAAGAGGAAATTGAGATTTAATTAGTAAAATTAAAGTTAAAATATCAAAAAAAAGAAGGTTATTTTTATCTTAGTCCCTCTAATCTTCAACGATTCCGTATTATCCGTCAAATCTACGAAAGTACTCATTTAGTCCATCAAAACCTAGGGTTACTACAACTTGGTCTCTCAATGACGAAAATAACCTAGCTAGGCGTTTTTTTTAAGGGTTATTTGCAATTTAATACTTTACAATTTACACCTTTTAAACTTTGATACCCAGAGTTTTTTGACACTTGATACCTAAAATTTGCACATTTTTCAACTTTGATAACCCAAATTTTTTTACACTTAGACGTCTCAAAGCTTACGCAATTTTAACTTCCATACCCCGAAGTTCCACACTTTTTAAATTTGACACTTCAAAGTTAACACATTTTTAACTTTGATACCTTAAAATTTGGGGTAACAAAGTGTCAAAAATAAATGTTTGAGATGTCGCAGTTAAAAGGTGTAAAGTTTTTTTAACAAAGTGTCATAAAATTTTAAGGTATCAAATTTAAAAAGCTTATAAACGTTAGGTTATTGTTATAGTATTCTTGCCCATGGACATACGGCGTATTAGCAAACAAACAGATGTATCCTTATACGTCTTGCCCGCTCAACTGGATGGCCCAAATCCCCAGAGTCTGACTCGGTCAATTCGTCAAGTCGACATTCTTCCATGCCGACACGAAAGGCGATGTTAGTTGATCCTCTCGTCCTGGACGGCTCGCCAAGAGTCAACTCGACTACTCGTTCAGAATACCTCTTGAAACCGTCTCGAAACGGCGTTACTTCTCGACGAAGCTATCCTCACTGGCTACCTGTCTGCATCGCCATGACAGGCTCATTATTTCTCTAGCCCCGATAGTCTTCATGATTCATCGAACCACGAAAAAAAGGTTCATGATATTTAGTGAACTTTACACCCAAAAAATCAAACTACGACGTAAATTAACTCAAAAAAGGAGGGAAAACTAGAAAGAGAAAACAGGTGAGACCTTTGATGCCTTTATCGGATAATCGATTTTGCATCCTGTGAACAGCGACAGAAGAAAAAAAGGTTCATGATATTTAGTGAACTTTACACCCAAAAAATCAAACTACGACGTAAATTAACTCAAAAAAGGAGGGAAAACTAGAAAGAGAAAACAGGTGAGACCTTTGATGCCTTTATCGGATAATCGATTTTGCATCCTGTGAACAGCGACAGAAGAGAGGTCGATGCAAGTGAGCTGGGTGATTCCATCGCTCAGCAGATCTTCACACAGCCTTGAATTCCCACAACCCAATTCCAGAACCTATTATTAGATCAATGATGATTATTGAGAAACAATAGGTTTCACCTTCAATTAGTAGCTACATTACCCAAAAAAAAAAGCCCTCTACCCGACTGATAAAAAAATCTCTGATCTTTTATAAGTGACAATTAAACCATCATCATTTGGATGTAAAAATTGACTTCTAATTCAACAATAATGCATATGGTTATCCAAGAGCTCATACAATTGTCATGTTAGTTTTCCCGTTCAAGTTAAGTTTGTAGAGATTGGAACTGAGGGGGCGAAGTTCTCAGTTTTGAAACCTTAAGAGGGGTGTTTTGTCAATCACGCAACCCTCAAGGGGGTTTTCTGTAATTTACCCTTAATTAGTAAATGAGATGAGAGGAGAAAACCTTACAGAATGAGAGGGGTTGATGTGGCGGCGGATGAGGTGTTGGAAATGGGAGTAATCTTTCAACCATTCGTAATGATCTTCCACTGCGAATCGCTCGTCCCTGTCATTCCATTTTTAGTAAAAAAAAAAAAATTAAAGTAGGAGGGGAAAAGTTTGGGTTTTTTTAAGGAAAATAAGTTTAGGGTTTTTGTTGTCTTTTGAAAGAAAGCAAAGATACCAGTAGTGAGGATCTAAGTAGGAGGAAGCGGACTTGGGAGCTGGGTCGATAGCTGACGACGCCATGGAACTGCAACTGCTATTGCTTTCTTCAACCATGGCCAACTGGAGAATCCTTAGATCGAGCTCCCGCTAAAAATTATTCATATAAGAAAGACGAGGAAGAGGAAATTGAGATTTAATTAGTAAAATTAAAGTTAAAATATCAAAAAAAAGAAGGTTATTTTTATCTTAGTCCCTCTAATCTTCAACGATTCCGTATTATCCGTCAAATCTACGAAAGTACTCATTTAGTCCATCAAAACCTAGGGTTACTACAACTTGGTCTCTCAATGACGAAAATAACCTAGCTAGGCGTTTTTTTTAAGGGTTATTTGCAATTTAATACTTTACAATTTACACCTTTTAAACTTTGATACCCAGAGTTTTTTGACACTTGATACCTAAAATTTGCACATTTTTCAACTTTGATAACCCAAATTTTTTTACACTTAGACGTCTCAAAGCTTACGCAATTTTAACTTCCATACCCCGAAGTTCCACACTTTTTAAATTTGACACTTCAAAGTTAACACATTTTTAACTTTGATACCTTAAAATTTGGGGTAACAAAGTGTCAAAAATAAATGTTTGAGATGTCGCAGTTAAAAGGTGTAAAGTTTTTTTAACAAAGTGTCATAAAATTTTAAGGTATCAAATTTAAAAAGCTTATAAACGTTAGGTTATTGTTATAGTATTCTTGCCCATGGACATACGGCGTATTAGCAAACAAACAGATGTATCCTTATACGTCTTGCCCGCTCAACTGGATGGCCCAAATCCCCAGAGTCTGACTCGGTCAATTCGTCAAGTCGACATTCTTCCATGCCGACACGAAAGGCGATGTTAGTTGATCCTCTCGTCCTGGACGGCTCGCCAAGAGTCAACTCGACTACTCGTTCAGAATACCTCTTGAAACCGTCTCGAAACGGCGTTACTTCTCGACGAAGCTATCCTCACTGGCTACCTGTCTGCATCGCCATGACAGGCTCATTATTTCTCTAGCCCCGATAGTCTTCATGATTCATCGAACCACGTGGGTCACTGTCCCGCCATTGATCACTTCTCATTTAATGTCGAAGTGATATACCCTCTAGTCGCCAGCCGGCACCTGTAAAGCAAAAGCTGACTCAGCTTCCAACCCGCACTTCGCCATCGCCTTTCATCGAACCACGTGGGCCACTATCCCGCCATTGATCACTTCTCATTTAATGTCGAAGTGATATACCCTCTAGTCGCCAGCCGGCACCTGTAAAGCAAAAGCTGACTCAGCTTCCAACCCGCACTTCGCCATCGCCTCACTATGCTCGGCCGAAGTGACCAATTTACCCTTCGTGCTTCGGATATAAATACAGGTATCGTTCGAACTCGGAAAGGGGACTGGAAAAAACATAAATCTGACTTTGGAACATATTACTGCATACAAGAACACACGGTTCTTACTTTCCCCACTCAAGTTCATCAGCTAACTTGATCGTCGGCGGTACAATGGGGGAACTAATCCCCGCCCTCTTACGAGTTTCTACATGTGCAGATTGATCAGCACCCCAATTCAAGAAACCAAACATAAAGTCAGGGAAGGAAGCGACCCCTCTTCAATACTGAATCGAACCTATCCTCTTCTGGATACGATTGAGTGTTTGATCTTAGTCATCAACAGTTTGGCGCCCACCGTAGGCTACTTTTCTTTTTTAAGAAAACATGTCATGTTCCGAGCAAGGGTCTGACCAGTCTCGCCCTGTAGAACACCACAGTTATGTTACTCAAGGTCAACTCGAGAACACTACTCGCAAGCTTGCTCAATCCTTTCAGGAGCAACTCGTCATCTTTACTAACAAAGTCCTTGATCGGCTTGGTCGGCTTCCACAGCCACAACAAGTTTCATCGACTCACTGCCTGCAGACTGAAGATCGGAGATCGGAGACTCTTCTCCACCCTGGAGCATGGCGAGAGGTCCCACCTCGGACTCCTCACATAGTTGTTAAGCAGTCAGGTAGCATTAGACGATCGGGCTCGCTCTCCTGTAGCATACTTTGCCAAGAAGAGCCTCGTCGACAACTTTTCCCTCAACAAGAAAGCACTGGTGAGAGTTCTGGTCCTAGCCATCCTAGAGACCACAATAGAGGAACCTACAGGGCCCATCATCACCACCATACATCTCCAACCTCCTCTACCATCGTAAGGGCCTCTGGTTATGATCGAGTGTACCGGCCGATCGCTGACGCCATCAAGGGAACACCCCCCTCTCTGACGACATAATGAATTACCCGTTCGAGAAGTTTAAAATGCCTCACATAGGAATATATATATAGGCGAAGGAGACCCTTCCAAGCATGTTCAAAACTATTATGATATAATGAGCATGCTCCAAGTTTCAGAAGCAATCCTCTGTCGATGCTTCCCGATCACTCTTGCAGGGAGTGCTAAGTATTGGTGGAATGCTCTTGGAAGGAAATCCATCAGCAGCTTTCGTCAGCTCAGCCAGAAGTTCATCCATCACTTCCTAGCTGATACCAAGTAGAAGCCCCCCCATGTGTTGATTCAGATGAGGCAGGGGCCTGAGGAGAGCCTCCGAGCCTATTTCAAAAGATTTTAGGTGAAGAGACTGGAGGTCAATGACCCAGGAAGTGCAGTCGCCATGTCCACACTCGTTGCGGGCTTGCAGAGCAATGAGTTGGCCGACTCACTTACCAAGAAGCCCATTGACAACTATGAGCAGTTGATGGCTAAGGCACATAGGTACATTGATATGGAGGACGCCCGAGCATATAAGGCATTAAACAGGAGCTTAGAGACCTCTGCTGCCATAACTTCAACATCACTAAGGGCTCCAGTCATTCGTCAACCCTGACAGCCACACCGGTCTTAGCGCCAACTCTAAAATCAGGGAGAGGCCTCCCTGCAAGGCAAGAATGGCCCAAAGACCCCCCAAGATTCGACCATCGCTCTAACTGGACCAATAGGAGGGACCGGCAGAGGGGTCATGAGACAAAAGCAAACCTCACCATCTTCGACATCTCTCTCATCAAAGCTCTCGCCATAGTCCAGAGAGAGGGACACCTCAAAGAGCCCGCCCCTAGAATGAAGTCGAATCTAAAGAACCGTGATACCCTGTAGTTTTGTTAATATCATCAGGATCACGATCATCTCACTAATGATTGTCGCATCCTCAAGAGGGATATTGAGGATTTAATAGAAATGGAGTATTTGAAGAATCTTATCACTCGACGAGATCGTTGGGAATCCGACCCGCCTCGAGCCGAAATGAGGTCCCATTCGTGGTCACCTCGTCCTCGACTGCAACAAGACAATCGACCCCTGTAACCTAGCCACAAAGGGGTCATCAATACCATCAGTGGTGGTCTCACTATGGGAGGATCTTCTAATAACGCCCGAAAGAAATATGCCAAGAGGGCGTTGTGAGTCTACAAAGTCGACAAAAGGATAAAGACCGACAAACCCATATCTTTTAGGAACGCCGATCTACGAGGTGTGGAGATGCCCCATGATGATCCTATTGTCATCACGGCTAGGATCGACGACTACTGGGTGACACGAATCATGGTCGACATAAGAAGCTAGGTAGATATCATGTATGTCGATGCCTTCAACAAAATGGGCATTGATAGATCTCGCTTACTTCCCTACAGAGGACCCCTTATCGGCTTCATTGGGCACTCTCTTCTTCCAGAAGGGATGATCACTCTCCAACTAACGGTGGGAGAGTACCCCAGACAGGTTATCGTCCCTGTCCAATTCCTGATAAATGGATCTTAAGTCGGCCCAGGTCAAACCGCCCTCCACCTGTTAGGAGCCATTCCCTCAACTTATCACCAAATGCTCAAGTTCCCGACTCCCAACAGAGCCGGTGTTGCCAGGAGCAATCAACAAGAGGCTAGATCCTGCTATCAGCTCTCAGCTAAGGGTAAGGGCGTGCAGGACGCCCTACCCATCGAAAAAGCCTGCCTCTAACTAGAGAAAACAATGGAGCAGCAGAGGAAAACACCGGTGGAGGAGCTTTAGGAGATACCCATTAACCGAGAAAGATTGAAGACGGTTAAAATTAGGTCAAGCTTAGTCGAACCCTTACGAGGGACTTTGGTCAAATTCCTACATACGAATACTGATGTCTTTGCCTGGGGACCCAAAGACATGACGGGGGTTCCCCCTAAAGTCATTAGCTAAGAGCTAGCTGTTGACAAACATGCCAAGCTAGTTCGACAGAAGAAAAAACACCTCGGCCCAAAATGCCAAAAGGTGGCGGCTAACGAGGTCAGACGACTTCTTAGTGTCGGCTTCATCCGAGAAGTCCAATAACCGGAGTGGCTAGCTAATGTTGTCTTGGTGAAGAAAGCTATAGATAAATGGTGAATGTGTGTAGATTTCACCGACCTCAATAAAGCTTGTCTTAAAGATAGCTACCCTCTGCCTCGAATCGACCAATTAGTCGACGAGAGTGTGGGCCATGAGCTGCTCAGCTTCATGGACGTCTTCTCCGGCTATAACCAGAGGGGTATAAAGATCAACCCTAAGAAGATAGTCACCATTGAATGACTGCTAGAACCGTGCACACTAAAAGGCGTTCAAAAGTTGAATGGAAAGATTGCGGCTCTAGGTCGACTCCTCTCTAAATCTGCCTAGAGGAGCCTCCCTTTTTTTAAAATTCTAAGGGGAAGTAAGAACCTAAAGGAGAGTACGACCTGGACGGCAAAGTGTATTGTCACGTTTTAGGATCTCAAAGCCTATCTGAGTACTAAACCACTACTGAGCCAGCCCATGAGTGGAGAGACATTGTATCTATACATGACCGTCTCCCCTGAAGCTGTTAGCTCTGTTCTGGTTCGGGAGGAGGAGAATATTCAGAAGCATGTCTATTATGTGAGTCGGATCCTCAAGGCGGGCGAGTTTAATTACCCCCTCATAGAGAAGGTTGCATTTGCCCTTATCATCATTGCAAGGATACTTCGCCCATACTTTCAAGCTCATGCTATTATTGTGCAGACAAGCCTACCTTTAAAGAAAGCGCTACGTAGCCCTACAACTTCAGAAAGGATGGTTACATGGGCAGTCGAACTTAGCAAGCATGATGTTCAATTCAAACCCAAGATGATAATTAAAGCTCAAGCTTTGGCAGACTTCTTGATTGAATCAACCTCCCTAAATGATGAATTAGATGCACTTTTGCCATCTTATCAGCCAACACCTCCGGCACCTATAGCAGTCCAGGCATCTGTTCCACTAGCTCATCACGCCCAGGAGTATGATTTACCTGGGTACAACTCATGGTGGTTATTGAAAGTTGACGGATCTTCTAGAGAAACCGGTAACGAAGTTGGGGTAGTCTTGTGAAGCCCTGATGGGTTAGCGTATGAACAGTCCATTTCCTTTAATTATTTGGCATCCAACAATGAAGCTAAATATGAAGCCCTCCTTGCTGGTCTCCAAACGGCACAAGCACTAAAAGCAAAACGCCTTTATATTCTTGCTGACTCACAATTAGTCGTCCATCAAGTCAATGGGCGATATGCAGCTAAAAACTCGAGGATGGCCTTGTATCTTAAGGCTGCTAAAGAGCTTCTGACTTGCTTCTTAGAATTCAGAATATACCAAGTTCCTCACGCTCTTAATGCCCGACGGATTCCCTTTCTAAGATTGGGTCGACAAATTCAAGAATTAATTCAGGCCCTGTCTATACCAACACCCTTGAACAGCCTAGCATCTCCGAACCAGCCAAGATTGTTCTGGAGACAGAGGTGGCAGTAACACATTGTTGGCTGAATCCCATCATCCTTTATCTAACACAAGGTACTCTGTCTGAAGATTCGACAGAAGCCAGGCGCTTACAAAGGAATTCTCACAGCTACCTCCTGATCGATGAGCGACTCTATCGGATGTCCTATTCTAGCAGTGGTATCAGACCCTACCTGCGATGCCTTAGGCCATCAGAGGCCAACTATGTACTCAGAGAAATGCACGAAGGTACCTGCGGGAACCATCCTGGGGCCCGAACTCTTGCACAGAAACTCATCCACCAGGGATATTATTGGCCGACTATTCTCGTCGAGTCAAGACAACTCATCTCTCATTGCCAAAAATGCCAGATTTTCTCATCCATACCCTGAACGACAGCAACTAAGCTGACTTCCATCCTGAGCCCAATACCATTCGCCTAATGGGGATTGGATTTGCTGGGATGTCTCCCTCAAGCTTCAGGGCAAATGAGATTTCTTATCATGGCGATTGATTACTTCACTAAATAGATTGAAGCCGAATCGTTAACAAAGATTGGTGAGAGTAACGTCACGAATTTTGTATAGAAATCCATAGTTTGTCATTTTGGTGTACCTCGGTCCTTTGTGACCGACAATGGTACCCAATTCGATAGCAGAGGCTTCCACAACTTTTGCGAAGAATATAACATTCATCTCAAATTCTCTTCTGTCGCTCATCCACAGTCCAATGGCCTCGTAGAAGCTGCCAACAAGTGTATCTTACAAGCATTAAAGAAAAAAGTGGACACTGCGGTCAAGAATTGGGTTGAAGAATTGCCTAGTATTCTCTGGTAGTATCGTACAACTCACAAGAACTCGATCGGAGAAACACCATTTAAGCTAACCTATAGTGCGGAAGTAGTTACTCCTATCGAAGTCGGTGTGCTAACAATCCGACTGCGACACTTCGATGAGGAATCAAACTCAGAAGGACTACGGATTAGGCTTGACCTCCTGAACGAGACTCGAGAGAAAGTGCTTCAAACTCTAGTCACTAACCAGCAACTAATCGCCCGTTACTAAAACATCAAAATTCGACCAAGAAGATTCAGGGCTAGCAATCTTGTCCTTCATAAAGCTGTTTCAATAAGGACATCCGGAGAGGTAAGCTAGGCCTAACTCGAAAGGCCCTTATACAATCCTAGAGGAGCTGTGAGCCAGTACCTATCGTCTAGAGGTCCCAGATGGGAGAATCCTACAACATCCCTAGAATGTCGAGCACTTGAGGCGATACTTTTAGTAGCCCTATAAATTTTGTTTAATTTTAATAAAATTATTATTGAAACTAACTCTTGTCTCGTGCTATCATATTGCCCCCTCCATGTAGGGATATAAACTCCTTAGTACCTTTTCAGGAATAAACCCAAGGCACCAACCATATGGTCGACTCCCACAGTTGTCTCTCGACCATACAGGGATATTGAAGACCTAAGCACATATATAAGACCTAGGTACCAATTTTAAGTCATTGGTATCTTTTCAAGAATAAACCCAATGCACCAACCCTATGGTCGACTCCCACAGTCACCTCTCGACCATACGGGGATATTGAAGACCTAGGCACCTATGTAGGACCTAGGCACCAATTTTAAGCCATTGGTACCTTTTTAGGAATAAACCCAAGGCACCAATCCTATGATCGACTCCCATAGTCACCTCTCGACCATATAGGGATATTGAAGACCTAGTCACCTATGTAAGACCTACGCACCAATTTTAAGCCATTGGTACCTTTTTAGGAATAAACCTAAGGCACCAACTCTATGGTCGACTCCCACAGTCGCCTCTAGACCATACGGGGATATTGAAGACCTAGGCATCTATGTAAAACCTAGGCACATAGCCTCATGATTGTCATCCTATCTGAAAAGCCCTTAGTGCCTTTTCAGGAATAAACCCAAGGCATCAACCATATGGTCGACTCCCACAATCATCTTTTGACCATTATGGGTATATGAAGACCTAGGCATCTGCATAAGACCTAGACATCCAACCTCAAGGTTATCATAATGCCATATATAAATCTAAAGTGAGAAGTCTCAGTATTCGATCGTCCGTCGACAAAAAAATTAGAGCATAACTTGTCGAGCCCTTATCAGTCGAAGAACCAGATGCTTGGCCGGCATGATTTGTACCAAGATCCAGTCATCTCGACCTCCATACGGCTAGCCTATCACAGCAATAAGAGCAAAGCTACGAGCTTCAAGTTAGGAAATCCAAGCAGGAACGAAGTGAAGACAAGACTCAAAAATAGAAACAAAGTTTATTTTTATTCCAATAGTCGAACATCATTACAAGCTCTTTATAAAGAATAAAGGGAAAAGACGAAGGCAAGCCCTCAACTTTATTAACCCGAGGTAGCGGCTCGCCCCGGGGTAGAAGTCTCAGTGGTGGCAGCAGTCTCAGTGGCAGTAGCAATCTCGGTAGCGGCAGCTGTTCCCACGGCAACAACGGTCTTAATAGGGGTAGTGGTCTCGATGGCAGCACCCGGAAGAAGACACAGATGGATCTTCTTCCACTTCCTCCCCTACCTCATCTTCCCCATCACTCACCGTCAGTTCAAACCCCCCTCCGCTGAACTCAATCTCTTTTAGGAAATCAAGACAATGAGAGACTCGGGTAGGATAAAGATGGTCGGGTGATGGGAGAGAAAAGACAGGGACCAGTAAGGCAAGATGGTCGACATCGGATTTGCAAGCCAAAGCTACCTCCGTTCTGCCCATGACCCCCTGACACCAGTCCTCCACTACCTTCCTCCTATACTGCTCTGAGTCAAGATGAGCGAACCGATCCTCTAAGTCCTTAATGAGCGCCACAAACGCTTGGCCAGCCGACCGCTCTCCCTTGGGTTCTTCTCTCAAATGCTCGACCATATGCTCGACATTCACTCTAAGGCCCTTCTCAGTTTCAACCTCCGCCACCAAAGCCGATAACCGCCTATCTCACTCAGCAATTCCCTACTAAAGACAGCCTACTTCCTCTTTCAGCGGGGCTAACTCCCCCTGAAGCCTAGCAATGGAAACCACTTGGTCAACGCCATAGGATCGGGCCCCCTTAAGAGCCTTCTCCTTAGCGTCCACCTCTTGCCACCAACGAACTTTAACGCTATTTAGTTCAGCCTCCAAGGCATTGATTCTTTCGTCTGCCTTTTTCTTGGCCACCTTCTCTTCTTCTAGATCCTTCTACTACCTCCCTAGAGTGATGTGCATGTATTTGAGCCGCTCGTACATCTCATGTTCTAACAGAACCCCCCCTCCCCCCCAAACTAAGTGGGCCTTGAGAG
>NC_033796.1:61490825-61528482 GCF_001876935.1 Asparagus officinalis
CCTCTTTTCCCCCCCCCGCCACTAAAGCCAATAACCATCCATCTCGCTTGGAAATTCCTTTGCTGAAGACAACTCACTTCCTCTTTCAGTGAGGCTATCTCCCCTTGAAGCCTAGTAATAGAAGCCACTTGGTCGGCACTATAGGACCGGACCCCCTTAAGGGCCTTCTCCTTAGTGTCCACCTCTTTTTGCCAATAAACTTTAACGCAGTTAAGTTCGGCCTCTAAGGCATTGATTCTTTCCTCCACCTTTTTCTTGGCTACCTTCTCTTCTTCTAGCTCCTTCTGCCACCTCCCCGGAGCGTCGTACATATATTTGAGCCGCTCGTACAGCTCCTGTTCTAACAGAACCCCCCGAACCAAGTGGACCTTAAGAGCCAGATGCAAGCCATGGCTTGGCATCCTCTCCAATAATCCCTTATCCTTTAGGAGGGTGAATTATTGTACTGCTATAATTGGAGTTATCAAGGACCCTAAAACTAAACTATCCTTATCAAGAGAGGTTAGCAGGATGAACTTGTCATCCTCTGAGAGCTTCTCCCTAGCGAACAAGGACCCACAGGCACCCCCAATAACATAGCTTCCGCCACCTTCCAAGTTAGGGGGTCAACGTCAGAAGTCTAATGAGGAAAAAGCCAGATGCCTCTCTGCTTTCGACTGACTTCACCTACCTCAGATTCTGAGGGAGGGAGGGCATATTCTTCGCCTTCCCCAGCCGACCCGACTGGCCCTTTGTCAGGTCTATGAGATGACTCGAGCCTAGAATTTGGCTTGACCACTCTTTCAGTAGAAACCCCAGCGTCAGTAATTTTTGGCATTGAAGCCACTTCTTCAGTTGGTAGGGGTGGATCATCAACAGTGACGACGTCAGGTTGTCGCTGCTCCTCAGCCTGCCACTACTGTCACCCCTCAACCTGCTGATAGTCCATAGCTGGTTGAGCCTGCTGATGTCCCCTAGCCGATTAGACCCGAAATTGATTTCTAGGTTTCGTCGTAAACCTAATTGGTTACTTCCAATTACGTAAATCAATAGTTGCTAGCAGCCATATCAGACTATCTAGAAGATATATGGGAGAGGGAGCCTGGGGCTCGGCTAAGAGACCCCGTTGACCTGCTGGCGTCTCGACTCTTCTTAGCTAATTTCTTAACCTTCACTCGTCGCCTCTCCAGCTGAGCGACGACTTCGGTGACATTCAACTGGAGGCTAGCCTCTTCTGCTAGAACGAGGTACCCCCTCAGTCTCCTTTGGGTCCTGACACTAGAACTTGGCCCTTCGTCTCCTACCACCTCCCTATTACTCTCTTCGAGGGGGGGAACTAGCATCTCGGCCCTAAACTTGTCAACATCAGTGGACGAGATTCTCAAAATTTGTGCCACCCAGAGTGACGCTGCATCGAAGAGATTGATTCACTCCTGAGACCCAGCATAGTAGCGAATCTTATCTAGCTGTCACCTCTCCTCGGGCCTAGGTAGGAGCGCTTCAAAGCATCCCTGCTTACCTCGGGCTAGTTAGAACAGGAGAGCATGCCGTCAGCGTCAAATACCCAAACAAAATGATCCTTCTAATCTCTGTTGGAGTCGGGAGCATCTGTCACAAATTTGAAGTTCTCACTATAATGGAAAAAAGAGTGAGAATCCTTTTTTGTCGACTTAACACCGACCAATTTGCCCGAACAGGCACAAATTTGGCTCGACACCGACGCGGTGGCATATGACCACGAAACCTACCAACACCCTTATGGCGTTGGGGGTAAATTAGCAGGGGGAAACCCCTATAGTAGTGCACGCTTTCCTAATAAAAGGATGAAGTGGCAATCGGAACCCATACTCAAGGTAGGAAAGATAGAGCGGCACCCTATTTGGGCCATGGTGGTACACCGTTTCGTGTCTCGCTAGTGTAAACGCCCGGGGGATGTCATAGAGCTCATAATATTTATTGATCTTCTCGGCGTGAACCTTTGAATGAAATGACCTGAGGAGGGCGATCCTCTCCTCGTTGCGACCAATGAAAGATCTTTGAAAAGCCATCGAAAGTTTTTAGTTAGGAAATTTAAAGAGATTAGAGAGAAATAAACACTAAAAATTAGGAGGCATGAGTTCGTAAAGGATTCTCTATCGCGCCCAATGGGTTATTTATAGAATTCAAGAGACACGTGGAGTTATACGAATGGTCACCATGTTTCAAGATGAGCAGATGAGATTCAACTAGAAATCTCAAGTGGTTCACATGAATATCGAAGCGCTGTCCCCCTATACTCTGCACTGATCCACTCGAAAATCGAAGCAATGTTATTTACTCTCTAACAACTGGCAGTACTTTTACATTATTTCAAATAGCAACGTTCCGCTAGCCCAATAGAGACCTTTAGTAACTCATTGAGCTATCTTCTCGGCAAACCATCGGCCATGAACCCATCGACTCTCGATAGCCAACCGCTAGCGTCAGAAATCTTTCTATAATCTTTACTAAGGAATTTAAACACCGACTATCAAATAGTCAAAACCATCAGTATTACTGATCTTAAAAAACAACAAACATCAGATTGGTTGCTCAAGTTCGGAACATGTCTTTCGAAAAGAAGGCGAGTCGACTCTAGAACCGATGGATGAATTTTTAAGCTTAAATAAAGCCCAGCTCAGCAAACACATTGAAGCCATGCAACAAAGCAAAACAATAGAGGGAAGGCCAAAAGTATCTTTTCATTCATTCGACAAAATGTCTTACAAGGTACAGTGTATCTATAAAGTTAAGTATACAAAGGGGAATAGGATCTTGAATAAGCTAAGGGAAATCCATCCTGGCCCCTGGAGTCGGAGGTGGGGAAGTCCTGGGAACAACTGGTGGAGGGGTCGAGCAGCCCTCTTCGTTATCCGAATTATCTGAATCATCTGAATCATCCTCATCCTCATCCAGAATAAGCCCTCTGCCAATCTCCACCTGCCTTAACACATCCAAACAATTGGCTACCATCGAAGGGTTATGAAAGTGATCGGGCGGGTTCTTCATCTCGGCTGGGAGCTGAGCTGACAGATAGTCATACCCGGCTTTACAGGCTATTGCCACTTCAGTTTTTCCAGTCAAACTAAAGCAATAGTCATCAATGATTTCTTGGTGATAGGACATGAATTTAAGATGGGCATTCTCTTCCTGAAATTTATCTAGCTTGGTGCATTCCTCGCCCAACCTACGCCTTATGTGCGCGTCTGCCTCCTTCTCCACCTTAGCTAGCGCCTCGGCACACCCTTTTGCTCGGAGAGCTTCCTCCAACTGTTCCTTGAGCTTTTTAACCTCAAGAGCACTCGGGGCTGGCATCTTTATGGCTCTCTCCAAGCTGACCTCTCGTTCGGCTCAAAGAGTAACAACCTCCCCGAGGAGCCTATGATAGGCGGTCTAGACCTTATCCACTCATCGATATAGTTCCCCTTCCACCAAAGCACCCCGAACGAAATAGCTATGAAGACAATGATGGAGACCAATACTTGGGACCTGCTATAAATACTTATCATCTTTAGGAAGCCAAAATTTCTCTACCGCTTTTTGTTGATTCTGGCGTGAACCCAGAACAATCCCTCTAACGTCAAGATGTTCGACAGGGTCAAAATGAAATCCTGGTCCGGGCTCTCTCCCATGTCAGGCACCGCTCCCATCAAGCCCAATAAGGTAGTTCCTCATCTCGTCCTAACTCTTGCCACCAACATCGGTCACGCAATAAGGATAAGGATATTTCCATCCGGGAGGAGGCACTATCTCCTCCTCGACCGGTTCTTTCCCTGGACAAGTCGACTCATGATGGTGACCAGACGACTCTCCCTCCCCAGTGCCTCTTGTCTCGCCTCCCTCTCCTTGAGAAGCCTTGGCTTGTTCCCCTGAAGACGACTCCTTCGAATGAGCAACGTCCGTCTCGGTCGAACCGGCTTCCGCTTCCGCCCCTGCTCGGCCTCCCCTTGAGACATCTGCTCCATATGCCTCCGCCTTCATCTGAGGACGAGGGTGGATGCAGCCTCCTCCTCTTTAGCCTCTGTTGGGGTGGTATCTCAACGATGATATTTTATGGGTCTAGCCGACGACTCCTCGTAAGGATCGGCTATGGGAACAGTAGACACTGACGCTGCCTCCGTTTCCCTTGTGATGAGAACCGAAGCTGTCTCAAAGTCTTGATCAGTAGAGGACTCATGTGACACGCGTGACGACCCTCAGAACTGACTTATTAAGCAAATTCTCGAATCGACGAGAGCTGGCATAAGCATTGATCATCTCAAGCTCGTTCCTCTCAATCTCTGATAACACTCCCCCCAAGAGTGCTTTCCTCTTTATATCCGGCCATCTAGAGCAGCCTATTTCTAAGTTGTCCCAGATAACCTAAACAAATCGTTCTTTCCAATCTTTGTGAGACCCGGGAAGGTTGGTGATGAGTTTGGATTTTGTCGCCATTTGGAAGTGAAAATGAGTTTCTTTTGGGGTCACCTTCACGGTCACCAAACGATCAAAAACCTTCAGAGAGAGCTTAATCCTTAACCAACGGTATATGACCATGAACCCCACTAAGACCGCAATCGTATTCAGCTTCATCCGCGCCGGTGATACTCCTAGCACCTCAAATACTCACTTGATAAAAGTATGTAGAGGCAATCTTAAACCACACTCCAAATGCCTCACATAGAGTGGATGACGCCCTGGCCCATGGTCGTATATAGCCTCTGACGCTGTAGGAGCCAACAATTTATATCCCTCAGGGATGTCAAACTTCTTATTAAAGTCCCCTTTTCTATGGCAATGTCACTTTCGAGCGAATATTCTCTAAGAAGCTTCGTCGGTCATAGGGATCAGAAGCCATTGAAAGAAAGAAGAAGAAAAAAAATTGATCACTGGGAGAGATGAATGGAGAAGAGGAACTGTTCCTTAGAATAAATTTGGAAAAGCAATAACCGCCACTCCTTGAGCCTTATTCCTATTTAAGGACCGCCACGCCCATTCTTTGGATGCTAGAATATGAACCGTTGAATATAGTTGTATCCAACAGTCCAAATTTATTTACAGAATTCTAAGAGCCCACAAATATAAGAAATGTGTGCCATTCATTGAATAGCCCGCAGTCTGCTATGAAAAGCGAGGCTGCAGTAGTAAAGTAGAGGTATGATGACGTCGGCCACGTCAATTCAAAAGGGACTTTTTAGTTCTCATTTAACTCATCCACAAACATCTAAAAGCATTTTTTATTCTATTTTCACTCGGACCCGGCTAAAGCCGCCTTCAAGAGAAAGAGACTAACTGTTATAGTATTCATGCCCATTGACATACGGTGTATTGGTAAACAAATAGATGTATCCTTATACGTCTTGCTCGCTCAACTGGATGGCCCAGATCCCCCATAGTCTGACTCGGTCGATTCGTCAAGTTGACATTCTTCCATGCCGACATTAAAGGCGGTGTTAGTTGGTCCTCTCATCTTGGATGGCTCGCCAAGAGTCTACTCGACTACTCGTCCAGAACACCTCTTGAAACCGCCTCAAAACGATGTTACTTCTCGACGAAGCTATCCTCACTGGCTACCTATCCGCATCGCATTTAATGCATGACAGGCGCATTATTTCTCTGGCCCCGATAGTCTTCATGACTCATTGGACCACGTGGGCCACTGTCCCGCCGCTGATCACTTCTCATTTAATGCCGAAGTGATTTACCTTCCAGTCGTCAGCCTACACCTGTAAAGCAAAAGCTGACTCAGCTACCAACCCGCACTTCGTCACCGCCTCACTGTGCTCGATCAAAGCGACCAATTTACCCCTCATACTTTGGATATAAATGCATGTATCATTCGAACTCGGAAAGGGGACTGGAAAAACATAAATTTGACTTTGGAACATATTACTACATACAAGAACACATAGTTCTTACTTTCCCCACTCAAGTTCATTAGCTAACTTGATTGTCGGAGGTACAACGGGGGAACTAATCCCCGCCCTCTTACGAGTTTCTACATGTGCAGATTGATCAACACTCCTATTCAAGAACCAGATATAAAGTTAGGGAAGGAAGCGACCTCTCTTCAATACTGAACCGAACCTATCCTCTTCTTGATACGATTGACTGTTTGATCTTAGTCATTAACATGTATCAATGTGTTAAAAAACACTTTAGGATAGTAAAGTTAAAAAAGGTGTAAACTTCAGAGTAATAATCCTTTTTTTTAACAAGATGAGTTTTTATAGAGAAATTATAACTAAAGGCTATTTTGATCATTGAGGGACCAAATATCCATTAGGAATTGAGGGACTAATGAGTAATTACTGATATTTGAGAGACTAGTATATAATTATTAAATATGTGAGGGACTAATATCTAAATAACCCAATAAAATGAGGTATATTTTCATATTAATACCTTAATTTTTCAATAAATCTATTTTAGTTGTTCAAATCTACGTAATTGCTCATTAGTCCCTTAAGTCCTAGTATTATTGCAATTTGATCCCTGAATGACAAAAATATCTTAAGCTAATGTTTTTTTAAAGTTATTTGTAATTTGACGCTCTAAAGATTTACACCTTTCTAAACTTTGACTCCTAAAACTTTTATGATAGTTTGATATACTAAAGTTTGCAACCTTTTTAATTTTGATATCTCAAACTTTTTCAACACTTTGATACTCAAAGTTTACATATTTTTTAACTTTTATACAAAAGGAATTCACAATTTTAGCTTTGACACCATAAAGTTAGTGTCAAAATGTCAAAATAGAAATTTTAAGGTATCAAAGTTAAAAAGATATTAACTTTGTCATACAAAAGTTTTAAAAAAACTTTAATGTATCAAAGTTAAAAAACATGTAAGCCTTAGGTATCAAAGTGTTAAAACTTTTAGGGTATTAAAATTAAAAAAGTGTAAACTTTAGAGTACTAAAGTGTAGATATAAATGAGCATCATGGGTTTTACGGGAATTTTGGTTATTGAGGAACCAATTCACAGGACCTTTAAGAGTTAAGGGACTAACGAGCAGTTATTGAGAGTTGAGGGGCTAATATGAAATTTTGAAGATTTGAGAGACTAATGAACTACTTTATTAATTGACAGTAAATCCTAATCAATATTTTCAACTCATCATATTTGTGGCTTTTTTAAAAGAAAAGTAATATCCAAAAAACCACTAAAACGCATCACACATGACCACCTCTCCTACGAATGAACCGCAGCAGTGACTGAATTCCCCTAACCCAAACAATTCACGCCAAAAAATGGACATCATTCTTCACATTTGATCAAAGTAGTAGAAATCATAATGGATGTATCTTACTTCATCTCTATTGTGTTATTTGTAGACTGAATATCATAAAAACTCCCTTAATTTTGGACAATTATAAGAAAACCGCTGTTAAGTTTATGGGTAATCGGTAGGCCTGTCTATTCAGCTCGGCCCGGGTCTCGAAATCTAGGTCCGGGCCGAGCAAAATGGGTGGCCCGGACCCGGAACCGGACCCGGGGTGCCTGGGCCAGGCCCAGGTTCGTGTCCGGGCCAAACCGAGTCGGGCTCTGGGACGACCCGGATTTTTTTGGTTATGTTTTTTCTAATTTTTTTTTGGTAAAAAATTTGCTAAAAAAATTAGAATAATCTTATTTTATTTATATAAGCATGTATTAGTATATACTTACATATTATTATATGTAAATATATTGTATATACTTATAAGTTATAACTTGAGAGAGAGAATCACATAAGTATATATTATTTATTTATAAATACGTATTATATAGTTATATATGTATTTGTTACATACTTACATTATGTTTATTTAACTACAGTTATATACTTTACTTATATGACATACTTTTATATATACTAAATGCAATATACTTATATATAATTATACTTATGTACTTATGTATACTTGTATAACTGTAATTCTATAATATACACATATAATTATACTTATAACTACATTATATATACTTATATCTTAATATCTATACCATGCTAAGGGTATATATATATATATATATATATATATATATATATATATATATATATATATATATATATTATATATTATAATAATATCACATTAATAATTATACTTATAACTACATTATATATACTTATATCTTAATATCTATATCATGCTAAAGGGTATATATATATATTAATATAATATATATATATATATATATAATATATGTTTTATAATTATATATATATATATATATATATATATATATAAATATAATATACTTGTATACTACAAGTATAATATAATATATATATATAGAATATGGGTATGGCTTGGTACCAAGTAAATTTTGTGCTTGTAGTGATGTGCCACATCGCGCCGCATACACTCATTAAGCCCGGGCATATGTGAATGTGATCCACAATTTGAAATGAGTGGAGGGAGGAGTGACACAGCACCACACACACACACACACCACCCACACACACACAGTTCCACACACACACCATATATATATATATATAGTATATATATATAATATCATATATATATATAATATATATATATATATATATATATATATATATATATATAGGGAAAGTGAATCCTAAGGTGACACCCTATGGCTTCCCCACCTAAGGAGCGGGCGGCTAGAAATGCACATCATTTCGCTAAATTTTTTACGATACGCGATCGCGTTTGAACTTGATCTACACGTTCTTTAAGACCAAACACACCAAATTTTGGGTGAAACCCCGTTGTGTTTGACCATTCATTGAGCCGTGCAAAAGTTGCTATTCATTCGAAACCGTTAAAGAATTAGCAAACGGAGTGGATAAAAGGGTCACAAACACGAATGGTTCACCCCAAAATTGGTGTGTTGGGTTTAAGAACGTGTAGAATCAAGTGCAACGAAGCGGAATTTCGCAAAAAATTTTAGGGAAATGATGGTGATTTTAGGTCGCGTCCTTAGGTGGGAGCCCTAAGGTGTCACCTTCAGATTCACTTTTCGCGCATATATATATATATATATATATATATATATATATATATATATATATATATATATATATATATATATATATAAGATTACGAAGCCGTTTTCTAAAAAAACAGACACCCCTATTCATCGGAAAACCCCCTTTAACGAAAAAACTCATTTTTGTATAGAGGTATGATAAGTGGGATAACTTTTTACGGTTATCTCAGTTCTAATTTTGCTATAGTTCTAGCTGACTAACATTGTAAAAATTTGACTAACATTGTAAAAATTTGATCTTAGTTCTAGTTCTAATTGACTAACGCCATATTATTTTCATAAATTATCCTTGTTCTAGTTTTGAATTCTATGTGACTAACAACCTCCCTCCCCTACATATAATTACGTTAATAGGTGACAATAATCTCTATAACAATTTTACTTGCAGAAGTAATATACTAGCTCCTTTTAAAAATACTAGGAGATATACACGTGCAATGCTCGTGGTTATTTGTTCGGTTTATTTCTTTAGCATAAATTGATTGTTAAAGTGTTCTTTTAAATCTCAAATTGATGATGTAATATTATCTGTGAACTTTCTTAATACTTACATTTATGTACCTTCAACTTTTATTTTATGTGTCGTTGTGACCATAAGCAATGTAAGCTATAAATTATTGGAAAAGATTATTCGCTTATAAACCATGAGCAATATAAGCTACACATTATTCAAAAAGATTATTCGCTCATATAGCAATCAATTTCTTCAATGCCTCAAATATAATAATAACAGATGACATAAAATTCTTATAAAGTAAAAAAAGAAAAGGGAAAAAAAATCTTCTATCTTAATCCCTAATGACTATAAAATAAGAAAACCTATCTTCATTTAAGAAAACATCTCCATAAGTTTGCAAAGATAACCACATTGAACTATTAGGTTGCTCAATTCTTATTATTTTAAAATTAACTAGGATTTATGCACGTGCAATGTACGTGATTAAATATTATGATTAAGTATTTTCAACTTATTTCTTTATTAAAATTTGTTTCTCGGTTTCACTTTGATTATTTTTCTCACTTATGTTTTCAAACTTTACTATTGTAATTAATTTTTTTAATGTTTGTTTGAATGAGCTATATCAAATTTAAAATTTTTATGTAATAATTGAATTGACAAGAAATAACTATAATCTAAAGCTAATTTGAATTTTCACGTTATTTAGATCGACATGAAACCAAGCTTGACTTAAGAAGGTATAATATTGTAAAAGTGAAAAACACTTGAAAAGATAATGTTATAAAAGAAAGATGAATAATTAAAGCTAATAAGACAAGATGATTAATTAAAAGTGGGCTAGAATGAAACTAAAGAGAATATAAATTTTGTTGCTAATCACTGATAGACTTTAGAAAAAATCATAAAATAAATATTAATGCTAACTCTAGTACACTTTTATATGATAAAAGCATCCACATAACCATACAAAAAAATTAAAAGAGTTCATGAAAATCACTTCTAAAGATTCTTGATTTTACTCAAAAAATTAAGCTATTTTTAAAAATGTTAAATAATTTAAATTTGTGTTGTATTTATAAAGAGCCTTGATGGATCGAGATGCTTTTGTTTTAACAGTTTGTTCTGAGTGAGCCCTGCATATTAGCTTTAAAGTGTAATATTTTTTTTATCGTGTTATACGGATGTTTGCTTGGTTTGCTTATCTATCTCTTATTTCTTCAATAAGTTAATATATTATTAACACAATTTACGATGATATGCATATCTTTCATACAAATTTGAGACAGGTATAAGATGAATTTTATATTTAGTGGTCTTTAATAAGAATTTTAGTTGTAAAATATGTTACCTTCATATTTAAAGATCTTGAAATCTGACAGTAATATTACATGCTTATCTTTGATCGTGTTGTTAAAAATTAATCTTTCGTTGGTAGTCATATCCCCAAATAAGGATACTTGCAAAGTCGTGCCACTATATAGAGAAGAAAAATATTAATTTTTTTTACTTACACTATGATAACTAAGTATCATGTGCATATTTGTTGTCCATTATAGTGATTATTCTCATCTTATCTAGTTTATTATATCTCACAATGTAGTTGATCAATGGCTTCACTTTAGTTTCTATTGTAAGATTATTTATATGAAATTTTATATTAAGTTTATGATTCCTTCAGTATTTTTAGAATAAAGTATGAAAATTTATAAGTACTTACTCATTTTTCTTGTACTTTTCATGAATAATATTTTTTAATTAGGACATAATTGTTCAATATGTTCTTCAAGGAGAACTCAGTTAGTACTTCTTTGCTCGATATGCTTTTTACTAATATCAATTCAGGTGATTCATGAATGTTTCTGATTTTTGAGTTTATTTCCTTCACTGCTCCATTTGAAATGAAAACAACTTAGTTCTTTTAAAGGATATCTCTGAACTTTCTGATAGTTTCTCTATACATAACTTATTGTATTTTTTTACTTTATAAATAAATATTATCAACATTAGAGATAAATGTTTATACATTATAATCAATTAATGCTAACTTATTATATCTTAATGTAATAATATCAACCATTTCCTCTTTTCTTTGCCAAATTTCATCCTTTTTGTGGTTTAAACTTTTGAGGGTGTGTATTGTAATTTTTAAACTTTGATAGTATTTTATAAAAATTCTAAATTTTAAGTTGGGTGCTTATAATTTTCATGTTTCATGTATTGGTGATAAGTTTTTAAATGTTAGAATATTTCTCGTAACTCTGAAAATTTAAGGGTATTTTTATAATTACTAAAATTTTGGATTGTTTTTAAAAAAAATTAAATATTTAGCAATCTGTTGATAATTTCTAAATTTGATGTGTACCTTTATAAGTTTTAAAATTTTAGAATATTTTAAAAAAAATTTACTTTTGAGAGAGTTTTTGTAATTTTTGTAACTTTGAAGTTATTTTTTTTACTAATTTTAAATTTCTATGTGCCTAATGGTAATCCCTGGAATCCATCTATGTTGTTTCTAAGTTTTAAAATCTCTGAATTTTAGGATGTTAAAAAATACATGAAAGGATAATAATGCCCCTCCTTAGGAATTAACCCCCCCTCCCCCCCAACATAGTGAAAGCTCTTATTTTCTACTGTTACCCATATTAAAGAGGAAGATGAAGTTGGAGGCCACAAAAAGAAGAATATGATGTTGAAAATAATCTAATTTGCGGGGGGTAGGTAATACAATAAATGAGGGTAAGAAGTATTCAAGTTGGTCATAAGTCCATCACGTGGGAATATTCCAGAGAATATTCTCACAGCTGGTTAATAGAAGGTACCAACTTATAATTTTTTGCCAACTCAGGATATGTTTTGCTATATTTTGTAACTTAGGGTATATAATTGCTTCAAGAGCGAAACACATATGGTATATAAATATAATTTAGCCTTTAAACTTTTGAGGTTGTTTCTACAATTTTTAAAATGTTAAGGGTGTTAATACAGGTTTTAAATTTTTAGATATCATGTTAGTTTTTAAGTTTAAAAAAGTCAAGGTGTTTTGTGTAATTTTAAACTTTTAAGGCTATTATATGCAATTTTTGAAACTTTTGGGGTTTTTAATAATACTTCATGTATTATAATATGTTATCTATGTATAATTTTTTAATCTTATTTTTTTCTATATTTTTGAGCTATAGGTATTGGATAGATTAAGATTTAAGTGAAATATTCAAAATAACTTTTTTTAAATTGTTGACCTATAGATAGTTCACGTGGAATTAGATAAGATATGATTAAAATTAGAATAGATTAGGATAACAATGTAATATTCAAAAAAAGCTAAGGGTAATACTGACCATAGAAAGATTTTTCCGAACTCGTGCTTTTAAAGGGAGTATGATTTCATCAAATCATTGAAATAGCTATTACATCCATAATTATTAAGTTATTTTGATATCAGCTTCTCCAATAAAGAGTAAGAAAAAAGCAATTAGAGAGAAATTAGTCCCTCAAATTGCTAATTATACCATTAATTTAAATGACTAATTTCAAATAACTTAAGAAACGAGTTACCTAATAATAATTTCAATGTTTTGACGGACTAAATTCAAAATATGAAAGGTTTAAGGGTCTACTACAACAAATACTTTAATCGATTAATTTTTGTTAATAATTAATGTTGGATTTAATCTAATAAATCTATTTGTGGGCACATATGATTAATCAATGTGTATTGCTATCTTTCAGGATAACCCACTAAAGTGATCAATTAATTTGGGTTAATTGGGTATTTAAATAAGTCATGGGGTTATATGTGCAGATACCAGGTTGTAATTGTGATTTATTGAGGGGCTAAATTACAAAAGTACAACATCTATAAATAAGGGGTTATGGTCCCTAACCTAGGGTTACATTCTCTAATTCTCTTCACCCCCATCTAGAAAGAGAAATTCGGATTTAGAGGAACCCTAAGGTTAGAAGATCATCAAAAACCCAAATCAAGATTTCTTCTATGGATTCAGGTATAAGCTTCCGCTCTTTTAGATTCCTGTTAATCTCTTTGAATTAATTATGGCTATATGGTTTTAGATCTCAAGTTTTGGTTTAGATCTAACAAGTGGTATCAGAGCCACCTTGATTAATTCTTAGGGATTTAAGTTTTATTGGGTTTTTTGATCTTAAATCTCTGGTTAAAGATTCAGTTTTGTTCTCGGATGAACAGTAATGGTTTTATTGGGTTTTTTGATCTTAAATCTCTGGTTAAAGATTCAGTTTTGTTCTCGGATGAACAGTAATGGTCGGTGAACAGTAGCGAAATTTTTTTGGATGAACAGTAAAGTTTTTCCGGATGAACAGTAACTAATAAATCACCGGTGAACAGTAACTTTTTGGAATTTTTCGGATATTTCTTTGATTTTTTTCTTCAATTTTTTCCAATTCTGGATCTGTTTTGAAAATAAAAAATCAAAGATTTTTGGGTTTGTCGACGGCGGTTTCAATTTGAAACCATAAGGGTTCGTGCGTGCGTGAAACGTGGCGAACATTAAGGAGGTGGTTACCTCAAATTTTGGCGAAGCTGAAAGCTTCAAACGAACCTCGCGTTCGTTCAATTTTAACCGAACTTCGCGTTCAAACGAACTTCGCGTTCGTTATCAAGTGAGCCTCACGCTCAACGAACCTCACGTTCGTTCTAAGGTGAACCTCGCGTTCAACTCAGGTGAGCGTCAAGCTCAATTTTTAACGAACCCCGCGTTCGTGCTTCAGACGAACCTCGCGTTCGTGCTTCAGACGAACCTCGCGTTCGTGCTTCAGACGAACCTCGTGTTCGTGCTTCAGTCGAACCTCGCATTCGTGCTTCAGTCGAACCTCGCGTTCGTGCTTCAGTCGAACCTCGTGTTCGTGCTTCAGTCGAACCTCGCGTTCGTGCTTCAGTCGAACCTCGCGTTCATCTTTTTTTTAACGAACCTCGCTTTCGTTCACGAACCTCGCGTTCATCTTTTTTAACGGACCTCGCGTTCGTTCTCAAACGAACCTCGCGTTCGTGCTTAAGTGAGTCTCGTACTCAATACAGTCGAACCTCGCGTTCGAAGTTAAGGGAACTTCGTGTTTCATTATGGTTAAGCCTCGGCTTTTCATGGGTCCACTTTGGTATACTTAATTTATTCAATTAAGTTATGGGCCCTAATTAAGCTGTGAGACCCCAATTAAGTTTTTGGAAATTCAGTTGATTTAAATTAAATTTAAATCTAATTTGGTTTTTTAATCAATTATTTAATTCAAATATTATGACACTAAGGTATTAAGGTTGTCTCTCACTCCAATTGATTAATTGAAACAAGAAGTTGCCAAAGTAACCTCTCTTGTGTAGATTGTTCATGAGGAATGTGAGATGTTTGTGTGTATGCTTTCGTGTAAATATTTAATCGGCCCAAAGGAAGGTTAATATTTATTTAGACTGTATACACATCTGCGATGATAAGCGTGTGACAATTATAAGGTTTACATGTGAATAATGAATCGATCCAAAGATAGTTTCATTATTTGACATGAGTTATTGTCAATGTTTGATCATTACAACAAGGTATCACTTACAAGTTAATATTACTGTCCAAAAACTTGATATTAATGTTGTGCCGGTATCTTGGATGGGGATTGTTATTATTTGAATTTTATTGATTATGGTTATTGATGTGAGCATTTTTGTTTTATTTCAGCTAATGCATCTGCTGCAACAATTTCTGCTAACATCAACTCAATTCCCATGCTAAATGGGACAAACTTCAAGGTTTGGAAAGAGAACATATTAATTGTTCTTGGCTGCATGGATCTTGACTATGCATTAAGAACTGAACAACCCCAACCTCTCAATGCGGATAGCACTCCTGATGCAAAGAAGGAGCATGAGAAGTGGGAGCGTTCAAATCGCATGAGTCTTATGATCATTAAGCGCGGCGTTCCGGAAGCCTTCAGGGGCATAGAATCCGAAGGGATTACTAAGGCTAAAGATTTCCTTGCCGAAATTGAGAAGCGTTTTGCGAAAAACGATAAGGTAGAAACAAGCACGCTTTTAGCTCGCTTGATTTCAATGAAGTATAAGGGCAAAGGAAATATCAGGGAGTACATTATGGAAATGTCTCATATTGCTTCAAAGCTTAAGGCACTTAAACTCGATCTTTGTGACGAGTTATTAGTGCATCTGGTTTTGTTGTCTCTTCCTGCACAGTTTAACCAATTTAAGGTCAGTTATAACTGTCAAAAGGAGAAATGGACTCTAAATGAGCTCATTTCATACTGTGTGCAAGAAGAAGACAGGTTGAAGCAAGATAAGACAGAAAGTGCTCATTTGGCCTATGCCTCTAAGGATAAGGGCAAGAAAAGGAAGAATGATAAGGAAGCTGCTAAGGGTCCAGTTGAGAAGAAACAACATAAGGATAATCAGGGTTGTTTCTTCTGTAAGAAGCCTGGACATGTAAAGAAGGACTGTACAAAATATCACGCCTGGCGTGATAATAAGGGTACGTTCCTTGCTTTGGTCTGTTCTGAGGTTAATTTAGCTTCAGTACCTAGAAACACTTGGTGGTTAGACTCTGGTGCTACTACTCACATAAGTGTTTCTATGCAGGGTTGCCTGAGCTACCGAAAGCCAAGTGATGTTGAAAGACACATCTTTGTGGGCGACGGACAATCGGTAGATGTGGAAGCAATTGGGCACTTTAGGTTGTTGTTAGGAACTGGTTATTATTTGGATTTAAAAGATACTTTTGTAGTACCGTCTTTTAGACGGAATTTGGTTTCTGTTTCTGTATTGGACAAATCAGGTTATTCTTGTTCATTTGGAAACAGTCAATTCAGTTTATCTTTTAATTCAAATGTTGTGGGAACCGGTTACTTGAGTATTTATGACAACCTATATTTGCTTGATACAATTGCTTCTTACAATGAATCCTTGCATGTGGAATCACGTGGTACTAAGCGTAAATTAAATAAGGAAAATTCGGCGACATTATGGCATAAGCGCTTAGGTCATATCTCAAAAGGTAGAATTGAGCGTCTTGTGTCTGATGGCATTTTGGATTCCCTTGATTTTTCGGACTTCGACGTATGTGTTGAATGTATCAAGGGAAAACAGACCAAAGTGAAAAGATTAGGTGCCAACAGATCTTCGGATGTCTTAGAATTGATACATACGGATATTTGTGGGCCATTCCCTACGGAATCCTGGAATGGTCAACAATATTTTATATCATTCATAGACGATTACTCACGTTATGGGCACCTATATCTTATTCATGAAAAATCTGAGTCTCTGGACATGTTCAAAGCCTATAAAGCTGAAGTTGAGAATCAACTCAACAGAAGAATTAAAACCGTCAGATCTGATCGTGGTGGTGAGTACTACGGTAGATATGATGGTTCAGGTGAACAACGTCCAGGACCATTTGCTAGATACCTAGAGGAATACGGTATCGTCCCACAGTACACCATGCCGGGTTCACCTAGCATGAATGGTGTAGCTGAAAGACGAAACAGGACTCTTAAGGATATGGTAAGAAGTATGATTGCTCATTCTTCTTTACCAGAGTCACTCTGGGGAGAAGCACTTAAGACAGCAGCTTACATTCTGAATAGAGTACCAAGTAAAGCAGTTGCTAAAACACCTTATGAGCTTTGGACTGGTCGAAAGCCCAGTTTAAAGCATTTACATATTTGGGGATGTCCAGCTGAGGCAAGGCCTTATAGGCCAAATGAAAAGAAATTGGACTCCAAAACAGTTAGCAGCTACTTTATTGGATACTCTGAACGCTCTAGGGGCTTTAAGTTTTATGATCCCACTATAAGGAACATTTTTGAGACGGGAACAGCAACATTCTTTGAGGATGTTGAGTTTGGGGGGAGAAATAAGGTTAGAGACATTAGTTTTGAGGAGGAATTGGCTTCAGATCCAATCCATACAGTTACTTTTGACAATATTCAGGTTCCTATACCTGTTGTTGCTCAAGAAGTAAATCCGGAACCTCAAGATGATAATGTTGAACAACTCCCTGTTCCAGAAGAACAAACTCAACAACCTCAAGAACCAGTGCCATTAAGGAGATCCACGAGAGAAAGGAGAAATGCTATTCCGGATGATTATATTGTATTTCTCCAAGAACATGAGGAAAGTAGTGGAATGTTAGAAGATGATCCAATCAACTTCTCTCAGGCCATGAAAAGTTCTAACTCTCAACAGTGGATTGATGCCATGAATGAAGAGTACAAGTCTATGCAAGACAATAAGGTTTGGGAACTTGTCCCATTACCAGAAGGTGCAAAACCAATTGGTTGTAAATGGATTTTTAAAACCAAGCGGGATGCAAACGGTAATGTGGAGAGGTATAAGGCACGTCTTGTGGCTAAAGGCTATACTCAAAAGGAAGGCATTGATTATACAGAGACTTTCTCTCCGGTTTCATCGAAAGACTCTTTCAGAATAATCATGGCACTTGTTGCTCATTATGATCTTGAGTTACATCAGATGGATGTTAAGACTGCATTTCTCAATGGAGACATTGATGAGATGATCTATATGGTGCAACCAGAAAACTTTGTGTCGGGAGACCCAAAGAATATGGTCTGCAAATTAAGGAAATCCATCTATGGACTCAAGCAAGCTCCTCGTCAATGGTATCATAAGTTTCAACAAATAGTTATCTCGTTCGGTTTTGAGATGAACATTGTTGATGACTGTGTATATCACAAGTTCAGTGGGAGTAAGTATATTTTTCTGGTTCTGTATGTGGATGACATCTTGCTTGCCACTAATGATATAGGCATGTTGCACGAAACCAAGAGATTTCTATCAAAGAATTTTGAGATGAAAGATCTTGGGGACGCCTCTTTTATATTAGGGATCCAGATACATCGAGATCGCTCTCGGGGTATTCTTGGATTATCACAAAAGAGCTATATCGATAAGGTACTTAAAAGGTTTGGCATGCAAGATTGCAGACCAGGTGACACCCCTGTTGCTAAAGGAGACAAGTTTAGTCTCAATCAGTGCCCTAAAGGTAACCTTGAAATTCAGGAAATGCAGAAGATTCCTTATGCTTCGGCTGTAGGAAGTCTAATGTATGCTCAGGTATGTACGCGTCCGGATATTGCGTACATTGTTGGGATGTTAGGCAGATACTTAAGCAACCCTGGTATGGATCATTGGATAGCAGTCAAAAGGGTTATGAGGTATCTTCAGAAAACAAAAGATTACATGCTCACATACAGAAAATCAGAGAAATTAGAGGTCATTGGGTATTCGGACTCTGATTTTGCTGGATGCCAAGATAGCAGGAAGTCTACATCAGGCTACATTTATATGTTAGCAGGAGGAGCTATATCATGGAAAAGTGTCAAACAAACACTAGTAGCTTCCTCCACTATGGCAGCAGAATTTGTAGCTTGCTATGAGGCATCCAATCAGGGAATATGGCTGCGAAATTTTGTCACGGGACTGCGCATTTTGGAAAATGTTGAAAGACCACTAAGGCTATATTGTGACAATAAATCTGCAGTAATGTATTCCAATAACAACAGGAGCTCAACTAAGTCAAAACATATTGACATTAAGTTCCTGGTTGTGAAAGAAAGGGTACAGAGTGGACAGATATCCATAGAGCACATTGGGACAAACTCCATGATAGCTGATCCTCTTACTAAGGGATTGCCACCTAAGGTCTTTCATGAGCATACTGCTCATATGGGTGTGGTATTATTTGAGGATATTATGTTTTAGTGGGAGTTTGTATTTGTGGTGCTTTATGTTTGGTTGTATTGTCTGATCAGAATAAAGTATTCAGTTAAGACACTCTGTTACATTATGTTTGGTTTTGACCTCACTAAGGAGGACCAGTTGAAAATAGACATGTACTGATCACATTGCATGTAATTTTCATGCTGCACATCCATGATTGATCTATGTCGTTTGATTGTATTGGTATATGTGACCATTGATGGGTCGAGTCACGATAAATGTGACGAAGGCCGCTTTGATCCTATATTGATATAGTCAATGGACGAGATTGTTCGGAAATACCATTTCAGTGATAGCAATTTTTGAGCTCATAAGGTTATACACAGTTTAAGGAATCATATGGTGCCCAAGTGGGAGATTGTTGGATTTAATCTAATAAATCTATTTGTGGGCACATATGATTAATCAATGTGTATTGCTATCTTTCAGGATAACCCACTAAAGTGATCAATTAAGTTGGGTTAATGGGTATTTAAATATAATCATGGGGTTATATGTGCAGATACCAGGTTGTAATTGTGATTTATTGAGGGGCTAAATTACAAAAGTACAACATCTATAAATAAGGGGTTATGGTCCCTAACCTAGGGTTACATTCTCTAATTCTCTACACCCCCATCTAGCTAGAGAAATTCGGATTTAGAGAAACCCTAAGGTTAGAAGATCATCAAAAACCCAAATCAAGATTTCATCCATGGATTCAGGTATAAGCTTCCGCTCTTTTGATTATTGTTAATCTCTTTGAATTAATCATGGCTATATGGTTTTAGATCTCAAGTTTTGATTTAGATCTAACACGATCCACACAGACGAACTCATTGTAAGTTACCCCATATTTAACCTAAATGCTGCTCCATATACACATTCTCATATCTTCGACGCTCACTCTGATTTAGCAGAAAAGAACAACAAGAAACTTAGAATTTAAACATGCATATCATGTTAGGATGTAAGTGGCAAGGTTTTAAAAACATGGTTAATCAGATTATGCGACAACTGATCGGATTACGCGAAATTGCACATGTGTGAATTTTTAATATATATATAAATATTCATGAATAATAGTTGACAAAATTCAGACCTCTAGAGGTTTCAATATAAACTCAAACTTGAGTTCCTCTAGGGGGTCTACCCAAACAAACACAATCTGATCGTATACCAACAAAGAATGAATTCAAACCCTAAAAGCGTCTAGGGCGAATCTACAGCTACAAATTGAACCAGGACAGAAGTTAACAAAGAGGGAAGCAGAGTACCTTTTGAGAGAAGCAACGACGGAGATTGGAACAGAGCTCGACGGCGGCGGGGGACTTGGAATCTAGTCGGCAGAGGCGCTGACGGTGGCGTCGGCGGCGGTGCCAAAAGAGGCGGCGGTGCCAAAAGAGGCGGCGGTGGGGGGTTTCTAGGGTTTATGCAAAGTATTTGCTAGTATTGTTGCGATGGTAGTCCCTGTTGACTCCCACCCTTGAATCATTGAATTTACAAATTAGGATACTTCGGAGGATGTAGTAGCAATTTAAATGATTTGAGTGACTAATTTCGAATGGCTTAATTGCACTTAAATATCGTCTAGTTTTCTCTATTTTGCACTTATATACCCTCACTTGTTTGTGTCAGCACTTATATACTCTTAATGGAGTTTTCAAAACTTGCACTTATAAACACTCACTCGTTTTAGCGTTGCTTATATATCCTAATTTTTGCTTGTTAGGGTAGATCTAGGTTTGTTGAGAGTTTAGTGTAAGTTATTAGGGTTGAGTATAATTTGTTGTTTTTTAATGCTGAGGATTTTCTGTAAATTTAGACTTAACATAAATCAAATTGGACTTAACTAGAAATTAGACTTAAAATAATGATGGATAATCTAATAATGCATATAGATTTTTGGCAAAACTTTGTTGTAGGCCCCTTATGTGCTAGCCAAAGTATCGTTTCGGATCATTAATATTTAGAAATCATCAACCACACAGTCATTAATATTATCATTGTCATCAATCTATGTTCTTTTTTGCAAACTTCTGTAAAATATTGTTGACGAGATCACGTGGCTGACACGTTAGCAAAAATTAGTTGTAAGTTTCATACAAACGTGTATGTTGAACTTGTGATTTCACTAATTTTTTTGCTAAACATGACAGTGCCAGATCATTGTCACGTCAACAAAATCTGATGACGAATGTAATATTAAGAACAAAAATGCCTCAGGGACCCCAAATAAGGGAAACAGGGGGCAGGTGAGGTGTCCCCCTCTAAATGCATGAACAGTGCATCATGCATTCCGAGGGGGACACCTCACATGTCCCCCCTTGGGTTCCCTATTTGGGGTCCATATAGCAGCACCCTATTAAGAATCACCACAGTTAACTTTTATCAAATATTAAAAACGCTAAGGTACCGTTTGGCAAAGGGTTAAGTGAGGGGTTAAGGAGACTTAACCCCTTCTTAACCCGCCGAACATAAAAAATCTATACAATGGTTAAAGTGAGTTAACCCTCCATAATTTGCCAAACATAAAAAATATAGAAGGGTTAAGCTAACCCCTTTAGATGGATTATAATGAGTTAACCCCTCAAAATGAGGAGTTTACTAATATCCTATTTAGAAGGATTAAGAGTTAACCCTTCTAATTATAAAGAAAATAGTCAAAATCATTGTTATTCCCAAACACTAAAACTGATCACAATGACTAAAATAAAACTTATATAACGGGTTAATAATTTAGTCCTTCGGATTATCGAATTGGCTAACTATGTTAATCCTTTTCCTTAATCCCTTTTCATTAACCATTTGCCAAACGGAGCCTAATAGTATTTGGGTGGTACGTTCGGTTATAAGTGAAAGAAACTTTACTTGTAGTAATAATCAGGTTGTTTTTGGTACGTCAGCTTGCTTACTGCAAAACAAATAGCTCATTTTTCTTTTCTTTTTTTTCTTTTTTTTCTCTTTTTTTCATTTCTCAAAACTCTTGATACTTATCATAATAATATTTGCATGAGATCCCAAGCTATAGGCACTGTTTCTGAGAAAAGAACAGAATATTAAGCTGATGAAACTTAAGTTAATTCAGGTACTAATGAGCAAAACTTGATATAACAGCTATCACGAAATTCAACAGAACAATAAACTTTTTACTGTCAACAGGTTTTCCCAAATATTTTACCCTTCGAGTTCGAAGCAAACTATACTCTTTTGAGGCACATTAGAGAAAGAACTAGAGTGATTTTTGTTTCTGCATATTTAGATGTTGCTTTTGCATATTTTGATGTAATTAGAGAAGCAACTGTATTTTTCGGATCTGGATTCTCTCTACTTATGTGATAATTAAAGAGGGTCTAATTCTCTCAATTCTTATAGATGAGATCACGGCAGGTAAAATTTACACCGGATATTGATAGTTGTACTAGTAGTTTCAAGACCATACGGATGTTAAAGATTGAGAGAGTAGAACAGGACAACAACTAGCTGCATCTAAATATGTGAAAAACAAGAAATCTATGTTGTGAACAAAAAGAGAACATAACTAAGGCAGAATCGTGCCACCAATACCAGTATATATACCACACACAGGTTTGTTGATATTTACAGATTCAAGTACCCAGATACTTTATTTCAAAAGGAAAGAACACATGAATATTGTTCAAATCGCATAAACAGGAATTACTATTGCAGCCTGCGGAAGGGGTAGCAACCAAAAATCAATATAAATATTAGTGTCGAGGTAAACAAACTTCAAGTATTTCAGATGAAAACAAACTATCAAGGAGACGATTGACAGTAGGGGGGATAAATCCAATAATCAAATCCCCCGACTTACAATATAACAGCCGAAGCATTTTTTGGATTTTCCTTTGATTTTTTCTTCAATTTTTCTTGGATCTGGATCAAGAAATTTTTTCCGATTCTGGATCTGGTTTTGAAAATAAAAATCGAAGAATTTTTTGGGTTTGGCGGCGGCGGTTTCAGTTTGAAACCCTAAGGGTTCATGGCGAAAATTAAGGAGGTGGTTACCTCAAACGAACCTCGCGTTCGTTCAATTTTAACCGAGCTTCGCGCTCAACGAACCTCGCGTTCGTTCTAAGGTGAACCTCGCGTTCAACTCAGGTGAGCGTCAAGCTCAATTTTAACGAACCTCGCGTTCGTTCTAAGGTGAACCTCGCGTTCAACTCAGGTGAGCGTCAAGCTCAATTTTAACGAACCTCGCGTTCGTTCTAAGGTGAACCTCGCGTTCAACTCAGGTGAGCGTCAAGCTCAATTTTAACGAACCTCGCGTTCGTTCTAAGGTGAACCTCGCGTTCAACTCAGGTGAGCGTCAAGCTCAATTTTAACGAACCTCGCGTTCGTTCTAAGGTGAACCTCGCGTTCAACTCAGGTGAGCGTCAAGCTCAATTTTAACGAACCTCGCGTTCGTTCTAAGGTGAACATCGCGTTCAACTCAGGTGAGCGTCAAGCTCAATTTTAACGAACCTCGCGTTCGTTCTAAGGTGAACCTCGCGTTCAACTCAGGTGAGCGTCAAGCTCAATTTTAACGAACCTCGCGTTCGTTCTAAGGTGAACCTCGCGTTCAACTCAGGTGAGCGTCAAGCTCAATTTTAACGAACCTCGCGTTCGTTCTAAGGTGAACCTCGCGTTCAACTCAGGTGAGCGTCAAGCTCAATTTTAACGAACCTCGCGTTCGTTCTAAGGTGAACCTCGCGTTCAACTCAGGTGAGCGTCAAGCTCAATTTTAACGAACCTCGCGTTCGTTCTAAGGTGAACCTCGCGTTCAACTCAGGTGAGCGTCAAGCTCAATTTTAACGAACCTCGCGTTCGTTCTAAGGTGAACCTCGCGTTCAACTCAGGTGAGCGTCAAGCTCAATTTTAACGAACCTCGCGTTCGTTCTAAGGTGAACCTCGCGTTCAACTCAGGTGAGCGTCAAGCTCAATTTTAACGAACCTCGCGTTCGTTCTAAGGTGAACCTCGCGTTCAACTCAGGTGAGCGTCAAGCTCAATTTTAACGAACCTCGCGTTCGTTCTAAGGTGAACCTCGCGTTCAACTCAGGTGAGCGTCAAGCTCAATTTTAACGAACCTCGCGTTCGTTCTAAGGTGAACCTCGCGTTCAACTCAGGTGAGCGTCAAGCTCAATTTTAACGAACCTCGCGTTCGTTCTAAGGTGAACCTCGCGTTCAACTCAGGTGAGCGTCAAGCTCAATTTTAACGAACCTCGCGTTCGTTCTAAGGTGAACCTCGCGTTCAACTCAGGTGAGCGTCAAGCTCAATTTTAACGAACCTCGCGTTCGTTCTAAGGTGAACCTCGCGTTCAACTCAGGTGAGCGTCAAGCTCAATTTTAACGAACCTCGCGTTCGTTCTAAGGTGAACCTCGCGTTCAACTCAGGTGAGCGTCAAGCTCAATTTTAACGAACCTCGCGTTCGTTCTAAGGTGAACCTCGCGTTCAACTCAGGTGAGCGTCAAGCTCAATTTTAACGAACCTCGCGTTCGTTCTAAGGTGAACCTCGCGTTCAACTCAGGTGAGCGTCAAGCTCAATTTTAACGAACCTCGCGTTCGTTCTAAGGTGAACCTCGCGTTCAACTCAGGTGAGCGTCAAGCTCAATTTTAACGAACCTCGCGTTCGTTCTAAGGTGAACCTCGCGTTCAACTCAGGTGAGCGTCAAGCTCAATTTTAACGAACCTCGCGTTCGTTCTAAGGTGAACCTCGCGTTCAACTCAGGTGAGCGTCAAGCTCAATTTTAACGAACCTCGCGTTCGTTCTAAGGTGAACCTCGCGTTCAACTCAGGTGAGCGTCAAGCTCAATTTTAACGAACCTCGCGTTCGTTCTAAGGTGAACCTCGCGTTCAACTCAGGTGAGCGTCAAGCTCAATTTTAACGAACCTCGCGTTCGTTCTAAGGTGAACCTCGCGTTCAACTCAGGTGAGCGTCAAGCTCAATTTTAACGAACCTCGCGTTCGTTCTAAGGTGAACCTCGCGTTCAACTCAGGTGAGCGTCAAGCTCAATTTTAACGAACCTCGCGTTCGTTCTAAGGTGAACCTCGCGTTCAACTCAGGTGAGCGTCAAGCTCAATTTTAACGAACCTCGCGTTCGTTCTAAGGTGAACCTCGCGTTCAACTCAGGTGAGCGTCAAGCTCAATTTTAACGAACCTCGCGTTCGTTCTAAGGTGAACCTCGCGTTCAACTCAGGTGAGCGTCAAGCTCAATTTTAACGAACCTCGCGTTCGTTCTAAGGTGAACCTCGCGTTCAACTCAGGTGAGCGTCAAGCTCAATTTTAACGAACCTCGCGTTCGTTCTAAGGTGAACCTCGCGTTCAACTCAGGTGAGCGTCAAGCTCAATTTTAACGAACCTCGCGTTCGTTCTAAGGTGAACCTCGCGTTCAACTCAGGTGAGCGTCAAGCTCAATTTTAACGAACCTCGCGTTCGTTCTAAGGTGAACCTCGCGTTCAACTCAGGTGAGCGTCAAGCTCAATTTTAACGAACCTCGCGTTCGTTCTAAGGTGAACCTCGCGTTCAACTCAGGTGAGCGTCAAGCTCAATTTTAACGAACCTCGCGTTCGTTCTAAGGTGAACCTCGCGTTCAACTCAGGTGAGCGTCAAGCTCAATTTTAACGAACCTCTGGAGGTTTGCCAAAAATCCCAAAGTCTATGGCTAACACACATGGCCGGTTTAGTCTTTCACCGATTGAAAAAGACACCAAGGTCTAAACTTGGGGAATTTTATCCCGAAGCCTAAGAAGGGATAAGTCATCGCCTAATACGCGGTGCGGGGTACCTTTTCCCTATAAGAAATGGTGAAGTCTATGTATTCAAAGTCATAGCATTAAGTCTAAGAAAAGCGATTTTCTTAGCACAACGTTACATGTGAGACGGGTTTAATAATTCATATGCTAGTCCGATTTCAAACGGTAATCGGTAAAGACATATCAAACCCGTTGATGGCTGGGGGTTTGCCAAAAATCCCATAAATCTTGTCATTCAGAATAAATACAGAAAGATCACGAAAGAAGCAAATGCGGAGTCTCTATTAATAGATCGAGTCAAAAGCATACAATAAAAAGCCCGTTAGCCCGAAGGCAGTTGGCGGCTGAGAACATGAGACTTTAAACTAAAAAGTCTATCTACATAACTCCGCTCGAGTTCTGCCTGCAGATCAGCTCGAGCAGATTCTTCAGAACTACTCAAAATCTCTGCGGCTTTACTCTTCAGCTTCATCAGTCTCTCCTGGGTGGATCCTAGCCTCTCGAGTGCCTGTTCACGAGAACACTCTAATCCAGCCAGGTCATCTGCAATGAGGGTAACGGATTCCTCGGCGCGCTTCAAAGCCTCTTTCAACCTAGTCACTTCCTCGCGGCTCGAGTCCAAAGAGCGGAGTAACTCAGCTCTATCCGTATCTTTCCTCGCCACATTAGCCATTAGCTGCGCAATGGAGCTCTCATGTGACTGAAGCTCGCATCCGATGGAAGATCTCAGGTCACGCCACGCCACTGTGCCAACCTATGCTCCAGCTGAGAGGACACGAAAGAAGAAGCCCCGTTAGTCTCCAATTCCTTCAACTCTCGGATCTCTGACTCCAGAACAGCGAAATCGGCAGTGAAGGAATCGGCCAATTCCGGGTATCCTTCTTCCCTCATCATCATCATGTCGCGAGAAAAGGAACGCCTGAACTGATCGGAACAGTATCCTCTATGAAGAAGTTTCTCGATCATGCCGTTGTAAAAGGCAGTAAAGAAGCCAAGGTCCGTACGAAAAATATCTCTGTTAGGATCGGTATCGACCAAAAGGGCGCAGACACGCTCATATAGAGAGGATCGAGATCCTACAAGCAACAACATAGAAGTTCAGCGGATTATCGAATACAATAAGGAAATTCAAAGGCAAATTCCGAGAATACCAACGCCAACGGAGGTCCCCTCGGGCTGAGGTCTGACAGACTCTGAGATAACAGCAGAAGTGGTCATGGAGGGTATATCAGCCCCTACAGGCAGATTGCTCGTACCACCCGGCAAGGGCGGGGCGACGCCACTTTTATGCAAACTTTCAGCCCCGGGAACTGTAGTAGTATCAGACACAACGGCTGGTCCTATAGTTACACTCCCGTATTAGTCAAATAGAAATTTGGACAAATAAGGAGAATCGGGACAAGAAGATCGTATGCATACCGGCAATCCCACCGTCCTCAGATGCAGTGGGAATGCCAAGAGTCATAAGGGTATCGGCCCAAGCGGCTGGTCCTATAGTTGCACTTCTTTATTAGTCAAAATGAAAATTTAGACAAATAAGGAGGATTGGGATGATAAGGTCATCTGCATACCTGTAGGTCCATCATCCGTAGGTATCTGGGGAATTCCAGGAGTCATAAGAGTATCAGTCCCGGTGGCTGGTCCTATGATCGCACTCGTATGTTAGTCAAAAGTCAGATAAACATAGAGAAGTATGATATCCCTAAATCGTATGCGTACCTGCAAGTCCGTCACTCCGAGGTAAGCTAGATATGCCAGGAATCGATATTGGGCTAATCCTAATGGTTGGCGCTGTAATATTAATCCTTCGTTAGTCAGACAAAAGATCAGGCAAGACGAAGGGAATCAGATATATACCTATGAATGAATCACTCCCAAAGTATGGTCTCATGGTCCCTCTGGTAGTCTGTTCAGCCAGCATGTCAGCTAATAAGCCAGCATCGGGTTTCGAGAAGCTTGGTACAGGAGCACACCCCCGTTCCTCGAAACCTACATCATGATAGGCTCCATCCTCAGCTGGCCTTTCCATTGCGACATCTACAGGGTAACATAAATGTTGGAAGATGAGGAGGAAAGGAGAGCTCAGAAATACCTGCAGCAAAAGAAGAAGATTCTCTTTCCCCATGCTTGAGGAGGGTATCATTGGATGTAGATATACCTGAATATGGGACGGTGGGCTCAACACTATTCACCTGCTCAAGATCAATGTTTAGATCGATGCCCAGAGATCCGTCATGAAGGGCGTCGCACATCTGCTGCATAAAGCAATCCATGTTATCAGATCCAGGAGATACCGGACCCGGTGGAAGTTCGCCCTCTTCGAAGAACCATGGAGCATAAAACATGGTTACGAATCCCAAAAGGTAAATCACCTTAAAGCAAGAAAAATAAATGTTACCTTCCCCTCCATCGGCGGTGCTTCCTAAGTCCACTCCATAAGGACGCTGACCGTCGTAGGGTTTATGTGCGGTCGTCTTCCTTTTCGGGGCACCAACCCTCCTAGGACCAACAGGTCGGTCATGCGCAGGCTTGTCACACGTCTCAACGTGCGTGGGAGCTCGATCGTCGGGCCCTGAGCTCGTATAACGAGGAGCTGGCGGCTCATGATCATCAACTATCCTACCTAAAATGATTAAACGAACAAGATCTGTCGTTTATACCAATTAGAATGGAGAAGGAAAATCAAAGAGCAGGACAAACCTGTATCAAGTTCTTCTCTGTCGGTATCTATATCCACATATTCCTCCTCAGAAGTCTCTCTATATCCACATATTCCTCCTCAGAAGTCTCGTCGTCATCACCCGTAGGAAGGAGCTCTTCATCATCTGTGAGAAGAGACTTGGCATGCCCCTTTCTCTGCTTCTGAGCAAGCTCAGCCCTGCGAGCAGCCATCATAGCAACCTGGACCGAGTGCTCGGACTATAACTCTGAAAGACTCCTCACACCTATGGATTCATAAGCGGAAAGGAACCACTTGCAGCTGAGGAAAGTGATCAACGGCTTACGCCTATATGAAGGAAGAGCAAAATGGGCTCCAGTGCAGCCCACCATAGTCCACAGTCATGCTCGTACGCCGTCGATAAGCCCTCCCTCAACCTGCAGACCACGGCTTGGATTCCCAATATATAGTTGGTCATAGCCGAACTGGCGAGCAAAACGGCAGGGAAGATAAGGCTCTATGTGGCATCGATTCTTCACCCGGAGAACAAGATACCCAACGCGGATGTTCACTAACCAGCGGAAACAACCAATGTCGAGAACAGTCCGATCACTTCTAGGTTTCTCCTCGTCAATCAGCATGTCACCATAGCGACCCGAAAAGTGAGGAAAACACTTGAAGAACTCCCAGCTCTTACGGACTCGAAGCTCCCGTTGTACATCACCGAATTTGTTCCCGAGCCATCTGCTCTTCTCCAACAGCTGCATAAAAGGAACGGGGACATCAACAACGCTGGGCGCCAACATCAAATCAGGACGGTGAAGAACGAGCCACGCCATCAGATATGCGTAAG
Organism: Asparagus officinalis; assembly: GCF_001876935.1. Taxonomy (NCBI): domain Eukaryota; kingdom Viridiplantae; phylum Streptophyta; class Magnoliopsida; order Asparagales; family Asparagaceae; genus Asparagus; species Asparagus officinalis. The sequence goes on from NC_033796.1 coordinate 61,520,279, forward strand.
GAAGCTCGACCTTCGGACAAATAAGCTCAGTTGATGGTTCAGAACCCATCTGGGTAAAACTGCTGACTAGACACCTAAGCCCGCAATGGATGCCAGCAACCATCGCTGGGAGCAGGGAAAGCTCTCTCCCGTAAGCTAGCTGAACGGCAGGGAAGAGCACCTCTTAACGGCGGTAGGGGTCAACACGTCTAATTCACGAATGGGCTCGCTGGAATTACCCTCCAAATTCTGGAACAAATAGCTAGCAAACTGCTTCAAACTGATCTGCTTCTTCCTTTTCGCTAGAAGAGAAGTCTGGGCCAAGGAAGTATAATAATGACAAGTAAGATCCCAGAGAGTGTCATACATATCGGGAGTATCTTTCTTCATCCACTCCAACTGCTGGTTCGAGGGAAAATACTCCTGATATGGACAATCCCCCATCGGAAGACCAGAAACCTGATGCATCTCATGCAAGGCTAACCCTAACTCATCACCGCTGGTCAGGAAGGTGTTACTGTCAGGCATGTAGGTCTCTAGCAACACCAAGAAATGGCGACAGCTGACCGGGATTCCGTACATGGTGGCTCGTATAGGGGCATACAATCCACTGCTCTTCAAATACCTCTCCCAGCGCTCTGGTGGAGGTAACCTTCTCCCCAGAAGAGCCAGACGATTACCCACGGTAGGAGCAGCTGCTGACACCTCGCCTGGGGGTGCAGTGTCAAGGCCCATGATCCCTGGTCGAAGACCACGAATATCATGATACCCGCTAGAACCAGGAGTCTTGTGATGAGAGGCATATCCACACTGGACTCGCTCAGCATCATCAGTAAGGTGCCAAGACATCTGTCGCTCCACGGCCTGTCCCTTCAAATGACTGAAAGAATATTGACGAGGAATGGAGGGAATGTACAAGAGAGCTCCTTCGTCAAGAGTCAGCCAGTGTTCCTCGGTAAGGGTCGACGTAACAGGATCCTCGACGTGATCTCCGAACAAGAAACTCGGCTTCTTTAAAGCCTGAGTAGAGGAAGAATCCGCAGTAAAGGAGGCATCCGTAATAAGCTGGCGCAAGCAATGACGCCCTCCTTCCCGTAGCAAACCACAGGATTCGTCGGAGCGATCTCTGTCAAACCGAGGGAGTGGACTAACGGCCTGCCTGAGAGAAGCTGAAGAGAAGACCTCCCGGCTACAACCAGTATTGGCATGAGGAGGAAGGCTGCCCGCAGGAAACTCTACTGCAATAAAGCACAAGGATAGAGTCAGAAAATCCATCTCATAAGAAGAAAGATAAGCTCATTCACGGAATAATTGGAGAGACGATTTTGAGTGTCCTACACTGGAAGAATGGTATGCGTCATCACGTGGATAACGTGGTAACATACACCGACCTATAAGGTGTAGGACGACACAAAATTGCCCCAATATACCATAATACTTGAATTGGCCAAGCAAGACAAGTCTGAAACCTTAACCCCCGCGAAGGAGGGTGTCGGTTCTTCCTTCATGACCCGCGAAGAGGTCAATCAGGGATACGGAAAATGTGAATTCTCACCCCCAAAGAAAGAGGCCGCTGGAAAAGATGTCGCGGGAACCTCTTCCTCGCTGTGCTGCGAATGAGAACGACTCCTACGAGGTCGAGGTCGGCGTGTAGACATTGAAAATCTGCAACGAAAAGCAGCAAGTCAGGCACAATCTAAAATATGAATACACGAAATTTAAAAGGGAAATTAAGAACTTTAATTAAAATCCTATGTGTAAATAGGATTTCATAATTGAAGTCTAGTTAAACCTACAAATTTCGTGCATGCGAAACAATGATTGTCATTTGTCGCGGTGAATTTTGGTGAAATACCCAAAATACCCCTCGTGTTCAAGGCTAAATTCGGGTCAAGGACACGCTCGAGTTGGGTCATGGTTATCATATCTGATCATATAGCACCCCCGATATCTCACAATTTTGGTTAATTTTACAAATGAGCCCTTTTGTAGAATTTAGCCAATTTTGCATATAGACCCCTTAAAAAATTTCGGCCATATTCCCATTTTGCATAAAAGTCCCTCAAATTCCCTGTGGTCTAAACTTTTGGAATTTCAGCCCTAAATTTCAGCCCTTTTGCAAATAAACCCCTCTACACTTTGTGGGTTGCTTTTTGCAAATAAACCCCTCAAACAACATTGGTTTTCTTGCATAAAGCACCCCTCAAATTTTCGACCAAATGGACATGCAATCCAAAACCTAATTTCAGTCCCATTTTACATAAAGACCCCTACAAATTTCAGTCCACTTTTACATAAAAGCCCCCCCAAAATTCGGCCATATCGCATGTTTGCATAAAACCCCCAAATTTTGGTCCATACTCACAACCCATCATCATTAAAATGAAAAGTTATGATCTTGGCATATAGGTTCATGTTGTATCCCCATTACAAGCATAAAGCTATAATCTTTTCAAAAAGGAGGAGAAAGTTTTGAGATTACCAAATCAAGAAGCTTTCCTTGACGTTGAAGATGATGAAACCCTAGCTTGGAGGAGAGATCAATTTCGGCCAAGAGGGGAACAAAAAAATCCGAAAACTTTTAATGGGTTTTGAGTCCTTGAAAGAGAGAAACAATGAAGTATGGATGAAAGGAAGGAGAAGGAGTTTGAGAGGGATTTTCTTTTGAAAATTTGAAAAGAAGGAGGAAAACAAAAGAGGCAATAAAGCCAAAACAAGAAAGAAAGCTAAGGAGGGAAACAAACAAAAGAAGAGAAAAAAAAAGGGGGCAAAGGTGTATGTGTCTTGGCTCTAGAACCGAGACACCCTAGGGTGTCTCAGCCTTGGCCGAGACACCCAAGGGTGTCTCGACCAGGGTTGAGACACCCACAGGTGTCTCGGGTCTCGTTTGGTCCCCGTACGCCTATATATATGCCCTGTTAGGCCCGAATTTGCCCGTTTTCGTCGATTATTGGATGTCTTGATGAAAATCGACACCAATCAACATTCGATGCGCGAAACCCTAGGGTCAATGTTGGTCAACACGTAACCCTAGGTCAATGCCAGTCAACGCGTTGCAACACAAGTCAACGTTTGACGATTCGAAACCCGAAGGGTCAACGTCGGTCAACACGTAACCCTAGGTCAACGCGTAACCCTAGGTCAACGCCAATCAACGCGTTGCAACGCAAGTCAACATTTGACGATTCAAAACCCTAAGGGTCAACGCCGGTCAACGCGTAACCCTAGGTCAACGCCAGTCAACGCGTTGCAACCAAAGTCAACATTTGACGATTCAAAACCCTAAGGGTCAACGTCGGTCAACGCGTAACCCTAGGTCAACGCCAGTCAACGCGTTGCAACCAAAGTCAACATTTGACGATTCGAAACCCTAAGGGTCAACGCCGGTCAACGCGTAACCCTAGGTCAACGCCAGTCAACACGTTGTGACCAGAGTCAACGTTTGACGATTCGAAACCCTAGGGTCGACGCCGGTCAACGCGTAACCCTAGGTCAACGCCAGTCAACGCGTTGCGAAAAAAAGTCAACACATGGTGATCCGAAACCCTAAGTCAACTTAATGTGACGGAGGTAGTTCAAAGTCAACTCAATGACACGAGCCAAACTCAATTCATCAGCTGCAGACTCGAGCCTCCGACGACGGCCAAGCGATAAACGCAGCGCCGGAAGAACTTCGGCTATTCGTCAAAGCATCGAATAGACCGAAAATCGAAGGAGCCAAGAGTTGAAGCTAACTACAGGTCCTTACGCCGACTGAAGGCTAGACCAATCACATCCAAAGTATTCCAGCCTCTTCTATAAAAGAAACGAGTCTGGAACGCTTTGGAGGGGGTATCTGTAGGCATCGAAAATTGCTTATAGGTCTCCATGAACGGTTCAGTGTTAAAGAGCGACGATGAACATTACTATCCGATCCACAGGAGTTCAATTGACGTCGATGAACGATTGAAGTGAATCGACGAACTACGTGAGCTGATAGGATTTCGGAACAACGAAGACCCGGGCTAATCGGGAACCCGGCGATGTTCACAAAAAGGACAATGCCCTTCATGTCTCGATCACTCTACAGATAATCCAACCACCGGAACGGATCGAACTCTTCGTCAAGCATCCAACACACTTGGAATCACTTAAATCCGAGTTCGGACGAAGAATTTATGTGGAAAACAATCAAACATACGCAACGGAGCGTCTCAGGCTGAGTTGGGACACCCGGGGTGTCTCGGGAAAGTCGAAACACCCCAGGGGTGTCTAGGCACCCTAGGTGCTCCCATTTGCCTATAAATAGCCCCCTAAGGCCTCATTTTTGAAGATCTGGATTTTTGGAGAAGTTGGCGAAGCCCTGCTGCAGCGAAGAGTGATCGAGCGCTTCAAAAGAGGAGAGGAGTGATCTTCATCAGAGTCTTCATCACCCGTGCCCCTTTCCTTAGTATTACCCTTCGCCGGTAATCACTAAGAAGAGCAGATATATTGTTTTAGCCGAGATAGACGCTTCAGACTTCTAGTTCTCACGCGGATCAACGAAGCTCTGTCCGATATTTTTCGGAACAGATCTGAGTGCCAGGTGGTCCACGGATATTGACGTCCCCGTCACAGGCAAAAGACCCACGCAAGCAAGAGACGATAAATGGATCTTGCGTTTATTTTCAAGAAAGTTGTAATTTTTATTTCTTTGTTATTTGAATTCATTTGTAACGACTAAAGTTTAATGAAATCAATGATGAAGGCAGCTTTTTCTGAAAACAATTGTAGGCATCGAAAACTGCCTATAGGTCTCCACGAACGGTTCAGTGTTAAAGAGAGATGATGAACGTCACTATCCGATCCACAGGAGTCTAATTGACGTCGATGAACGATTGAAGTGAATCGACGAACTATGTGAGTTGATAGGATTTCGGAACAACGAAGACCCGGGCCAATCGGAAACTCGGTGATGTTCACAAAAAGGACAATGCCCTTCATGTCTCGATCACTCTACAGACAGTCTAACCACCAGAACGAATCGACATCTTCGTCAAGCATCCAACGCACTTGGAATCACTCAAATCCGAGTTCGGACGAAGAATTTACGGGGAAAACAATTAAACATACGCAACGGAGCGTCTCAGGCTGAGTTGGGACACCCGGGGTGTCTCGGGAAAGTCGAAACACCCCAGGGGTGTCTAGGCACCCTAGATGCTCCCATTGCCTATAAATAGCCCCCTAAGGCCTCATTTTTGAGGAGCTGGATTTTTGGAGAAGTTGGCGAAGCCCTACTGCAGTGAAGAGTGATCGAGCGCTTCAACAGAGGAGAGGAGTGGTCTTCATCAGAGTCTTCATCACCCGTGCCCCTTTCCTTAGTATTACCCTTCGCTGGTAATCACTAAGAAGAGCAGATATCTCGTTTTAGCCGAGATAGACGCTTCAGGCTTCTAGATCTCACGCGGATCGACGAAGCTCTGTCCGATTTTCCGGAACAGATCTGAGTGCCAGGTGGTCCACAGATATCAACGTCGCCGTCACAGGCCAAAGACCCACGCAAGCAAGAGACGATAAACGGATCTTGCGTTTATTTTCAAGAAAGTTGTAATTTTTATTTCTTTGTTATTTGAATTCATTTGTAACGACTGAAGTTTAATGAAATCAATGATGAAGGCAGTTTTTTCTGAAAACAAACTGGCGACCACAGTGGGAGCCAACGGCCTCGCTACCGAGGCCGTCGTGACGCAACCGGCATTCAAGATCCGGGTAAATGAAGAGATCGAATACGAGTTCGATCAGTAAAAGTTTGAAGAGTACCTCTCTTCCTCCTCCTCCAGATCCGCCTCTCCGAACAGGCACAGGAAGACTTCATCTTCCAGAAATGCTCGCGGGGCCTCCGGTTCTAAGATCCAAGATCCCGTTGCTGCACTCGCACCACGTGATGTCCCCGCGTCGTCCAACGTGGTCGAGACCACAGATTTAGACTTCTCCTCCGCCAAGGAGATGGCTACTGAAGGTGCTCCAGCTGTGTCAAAGAGGACGCGCCAAAGACGGCGCCAACGCCTTGCACGACAATTGGCCAAGGCACTTGCACCACGTGACGTCCCCGCGTCGTCCAACGTGGTCGAGATCGCAGATCCGGACTCCTCCTCTGTACTTGCACCACGTGACGTTGTTTTCGGTGAAAGTCGGTGTTTTCATTGCTTTTGAATCTGTTACAACTTCAAACGTTACAACAAGAATGCAACTAAAACAAAGATTACAACTTTATCGAAAATAAACGCGAGATCCCGTTTTGGTGCGGTCTCGCTTGCGTGGGTCTTTGGCCTGTGACGGGGATGTTGATATCCGTGGACCACCGGGGCAATCAGATCCGTTCCGGATAAATCGGACAGAGTTTCGTCGATCCGCGTGAGATCTAGAAACTTCCGGTCCAGAAATATCGGACAGAGCTTCGTCGATCCGCGTGAGATCTAGAAGCTATAAGCGTATACCTCGGCTAAAACGAGGTAATAGCTCTTCTTAGTATCAACGCTAAAGGCTGATACTAAGGAAAGAGGGGGGGGAAAGGGTGATGAAGGCTGATGCCGACCTCTCCTCCTTGGTTGAAGCGCTTGATGACTCTTTGGTGCAGCAGGGCTTCGCCAAGGCTCTCCAAAAATCCTCTCCTAATCAAGACACCAAGGGGGGCTATTTATAGCATTTAGAGGGGTCTAGGGGGGTCTAGGGGGTGCGGACACCCCCTGGTGTGTTCTCGCGCCTGACGCCCGAGACACCTAGCGGTGTCTAGTCTTTTTCCTAGCACACCCGGGGTATGTTCGACTGGCCGGGACTCCGTTTAGGTGTATTTTTCGTTTGTTTCCCTGTTAGCATTCTTCGTCCGGACTTTGGATTGAGGTGTTCGGGCGTTGGAATGCCGTGAACGAAGAGTTCGCATCCCTCTGTGTGAATTGGATTATCTGTAAGACGTGGTCGAGGTGCGAGGGCGTTGTCCTTTTTGTGAACATTGCGGGTTTCCGATGGTCCGGGTTCTTCGTGGTTCGAAGTCCTATCGTCATGTAGCTCGTCGAGTACTTCATCGTTTTGTCGACGCGATTAGCTCATGGGCGATGGTGATGTTCATAGTCGCTCGGTATAACGCCTTGAACGTTCTGGAGACCTATATGGCAGTTTTGATGCCTACAGATACCCCTCCAAAGTGTCCGGTAACTCGGTTCTTTATTAGAAGACGGCCGGAAACTTGGATGGTGATTGCGTTAGCCTTCAGTCGGCTGGTCAGACCTGTGGTTAGCCTTAACTCTTGGCTTTCCGATTTTCGGGTCCTATTCGATCTTGACGAATAGCCGAGATTCTTCCGGCCGCTGCGTTTATCGACTTGGCTTGCGTCGGAGTCTCGTTTTGCTACTATGGAATTGGTTTGCTCGTGTCATTGAGTTGCTTTGAACTACCTCCGGCTAAATTGCTGTTTAGTGTTTCGATAATCGTTGTGTTTGACTTTTGTCACAAACGGCGTAGTGACTGGCAGTTGACCTAGTGTTACGCGTTTGACGCGCGTCGGAGCCCTAGGCGGCGAATCGTCAAAAAAGTGAATCTGATGCAAGCATTACTGCGTTGACCTAGGGTTACGCGTTGTACCGGCGTTTGACTTAAGGGTTTTGAATCGCGAACGTTGATTGTGGTTGAACTCATTGACTGCGGTGACTGGGTACGCGTTTGACCGCGTTGACCCTTAGGGTTTTGAATTCGTCGAACGTTGATTGTGTGCAACGCTGTTGGACTGGCGTTGACCTAGGTAGCGTTAGACCGGCGTTGACCTTACGTTTGAATCGTCAAAAACGTTGTATTTTCATCGCGAACGTGACTTTTGTCGCCCAAAGCGTTATGACTGGCGTTGACCGAATAGGGTTACGCCGTTGACCGGCGTTACCCTTAGGTTTTGAATCGTTCGAAACGGTTGAATTGGTGTGTGATTTTCAATCCTCAACGATTGAATTTTGTCGCAACGCGTTGACTGCCGTGACCCTAGGATTAACGCCCGTTGACGTTTGACCCTTAGGGTTTTGAATCGTCGAACGTTGATTGTGCTTGGGATTTTATCATCCTCAAACGTGACTTGTGTCGCAACAGCATGACTGCCGGGTTACTAGGGTTACGCCGTGACCGGCGTTGACCTTAGGTTTGAACGGAACGTTGATCGGTGTGATTCATCAATCGAACGTTACTGTTTTTGTCGCACACACCGTTGACTGGACGTTGATCTCTCT
>NC_033796.1:61529482-61568595 GCF_001876935.1 Asparagus officinalis
CAATTGTGAGATATTACTGTTTTAAGATAGATATCCTAGATTCTAAAAACTGTTGAAACACTCGATTTTGTAAAATCAATTTGACATAGTAAATCAATGGTTATAAATATGTATAGAACGCGTTCGAAAAAGAATTTCTCAAATTTAATTTCCCATTTGTGAAAACTCATCTGTTTTGCAAAAACATGCACGAACATGAACTTATTAAAACTTGATTTTGTAAATTCAATTAAACATAACAAATTAACTCTAAAATTAGTAAAATTTTGGGAAACATTTATAAACATAAAAACAAATATGTTAAAGAAGAATTTTTTGAAATATGAGTTCGTATTTGTAAAAACTTACTATTTTGCAAAACAGTTAAAATACGTGTTTGTTTAACACCTGGTTGATGGAATTTCTTCAAACAAGTTTTGAGATATTTTTAAATGGATTAATAGACTTTAGAAAAGATATAAAATATTTACGTTAAGTCAATAATCTAAAAATATAATGTTTTCTCAAAATGTGTACGTGTATGAATTTGAGCTATAAGCATAACCACACATAATATAAACTCCTAAACTAATGTACCCAAGCTTGATGATCTTTAATAAGCTTGTCTTAGTTTATTTTGCGGATGAAGCTTGATCTTGAATCTTTGATTTGAATTGTATTGGCTTTATTTCAGTATTCCACCAACCTCCCTTTAAATGTGATCGTGAAGGCTTAATCTAACCAACCTCCAACTAAGGATTTTTGTGTAGAATACCTAACAATCAAATGCAAACACTCGACAAACATTATTAGGAATTGTTTGTAAATCATTAAAATAAAATTAGGAAGTAGACTCATAAACATGAGACCTAACAGTAACCAGAATGCTAAGAACCAATTTTAACCCAAATTCTATAACTTCTAAGTATTGGCCCAACTTTTATTTTAAACTCATAACTCATTCGTATCATATCCGACGTGAGACTATACTCACATATTAATAACTCAGTAACTCATAAAGTATATCTTAATTGCATGTAACTTTAATTGTGTAAATTCCAATATTTTCTCCCCTAAAGTATATCATGGTTGTATATATCCTTCCAAAATTTAAATGTTCACTTTATTTCAAAAATTTTATTTTAAATTTAAATATTATTTTTCCAAAAATTTATTATAAGTGTTAATTATATTTAGACTTTATTAGGATTTTAAATTTTAAATATATTGGATTTAGGACTAGGAATAAAATTTGTATATGTCAAATAAAGAAATAAAAAGAGGAAAAGTGGAACATGCTTGCTTGTTTTTTTATAATGTAGAAATAATTGAAATGGGAGGGAGAACTTTAAAGAAGTGAGGTCAAAATATTCAATGTAAATAATTTGACTTTTTAGTGTTAGCTAATAATAGAAATATATATAATTGGATTGGAATTGGATTTTAATATTCTAGTCTTAATTACAATCCTAAACAACTAATAACATATTAAATTGTACTTTGAATCTCCTGAACTAATAAAGTATAAAAACTCAAATCCAAATCCCAACCATAAATAAATAATAGTTTTACGCTCCAAATGGAATTCTAGAAAAGCCATAATCCTTCTATGGCAATTCTACGGCGCTAAAAACTTTTCAAGTCAATTGGATTGCATTTTGATGCAACTAAAGACAATTTCTTGGGGATTCTTTCCTTATTGGATTGCATTTTGATGTATGCTACGGATCCCAAAAAACCAACCATAAATAAATCATAGTTTTATACTCCAAATTGTAGGGTTGAAAAATGTACAATTGATTTCTGGTATTGAAGAATTGGGTTCGATCACTAGGCATGAATCCCTTACAATCGCTCTCTCTTAATTACAAAGGAAGAGAAGATAGATTTGACTTCTCTTTTATTTAAAGTGGGTTCTAGGTGGAGAGAGGATGCGTTACTCGATGCTCAAGCCGAGTTTGCTTCCCGTTGACAATCAGAACCAGATCACAAACGCTCCTATTGGTCGTTAGATGATCTCCAAAGTGGGATTTTTGCCAAAAGGTTGAAAAAGTCCTTTATACATAGTTGCTTGTGGCTATTTATAGAGCTTTAACACATAACTGATATGCTACAATCATGGGGTTGTGGGCGTGACCGACTCCTGAGATTTAGCTTACGTGGCTGACTGGGTCTTCGTGGCCGTTATAACCTAATTTAATATGCGTGATGAGCTTTGCTGCGTTGGTGAACCTCGTCCTCGATGTCGAGCCTCACTGAATGGTGAGTCTCATCTTTGATGTCGAGTCTCACCGTGTGGAGAGTCTCATCTTTGATGTCTAGTCTCCCTACGTGGCGAGCTAATGTAGGTGACGAACTTCACTGCATTAGCAAATCTCGTCTTTGATGTAGAGTCTCGCTACGTGGCGAGCCTCGTCTTTGATATCAAGTCTTGTTGCGTTAGCAAACCTCATCTTTGATGTCAAGTCTCGCTGCGTGACGAGCCTCATCTTTTGATGTCGAGCCTCACTACGTGGCGAGCCTCATCTCTAAAAATGAGTTTAATGCTTTCGGGTGAACTTCTGGATGATGTTCGTCTTCACTTGCGAGGTTTGTTATAACAGGGTGTGCTCTCATCTTCCTTCTGCCATTTTTGGGTGTCTACAAGACCCCCTTCAAAGTTTTCAGACCTGAATCAGGCTGTATGGGGTCTAAAATACTTTGAATCTTCTCGATTATAACGGATGAGGTTTGTTTGGCAACTCAAGTGAACTTAGCTTCATCGATTGGGAGATGGACCTAATGTTTTATCGTTTCTGGGCATCTCAAGACGAGGCACGATCCTGTCTTAATTGAGTCTCGTCACTATGTACAAGCTTCATCAGGCCCATGTTGGTTTGACGTCTTAAAGCTTAATCAGCATTTAATGTTGCGCGCCTTTTATAGGCTTGATAGGTGGTTGTCAGCTGGAGCCTCGAGATTTCCTCCACGAATCTCATCCACAAATCTCATTCGCAAGAGATCACAACTGTAGAGTTTGGCCGCTAATCTTGGCCGTTGATTCAATTTTTCCTGCTCTTATATATAGGGTATGACGACTTGAAACATCTCTTCTTCTTCTTCGAATTTTCTTGAGCCATCGTAGATTTTCATCTCTCCAGCTTTTAACCTTTTTTTCTCTTTGAAAACTCTGATCTTTCGACCACTGTGATGGCCTCAAAAACTACTAGTAGCAAAGGTAAGGGCAAGAAGACCATCGGTTCTTCACATGAACCCGCCACCTCGCCAGCTTTCTCAGGTAGTGTATTTGAACGCATGGCTTGCATTTTTGAATTGATGATTTTTGCCTATTTTAGGCTTGAGTTCATTGAGGGAGATGAATAGTTTCTCTTTCTGAAAACTCATCTGAAAGATGATGTCTTTTAGTCAGACGAATTTTCATCTATTTGATGAATCCCGTCTTTCTGACGAGGGTCTTTTGTTTGATGAGGTTCGTCTATTGGATGAGGCTCTTCTATCTGACGAGGTTCATCTTTTTGATAAGGTTCGTCTGTTTGAACGAGGCTCGTATTTGGGATGAGGTTCGTTTGTTTGATGAGGTTCATCTGTTTGACTAGGTTCGTTAATCAGACGAAGTTCGTCTGTTTGAACGAGGCTCGTATGTGTGATAAGGTTTGTTTGTTTGACGAGGTTCATCTATTTGACTAGGTTCGTCAATCAGACGAAGTTCATTTGTTTGAACGAGGCTCGTATGTGTGATGAGGTCCGTTTGTTTGACAAGGTTCATCTGTTTGACTAGGTTCATCAATCAGACGAAGTTTGTTAATGAAATGACCCTCATGCCATCATTTAGGCGTGGCTTAAATCTTTTTGGATCATTTTCATCCCGACTGAATCTTTTGGACTAATTATGTTTGTCCCTTTTGCAGTCGTGCACCCTTCCATTTTGATTCCTCCACGTGGTGATCTCGGTTTAGATGGTGCTCAGGCAATAGAATATCATCCGCATTATTCCGCTCTTGAAAGTATCCCCGTGTTTGGAGATCAAGAACAAGGAGAGCTTGAACTTCTTTCTGATCCTTCGAGTTCCACACGTAGGCGTTTAATCATGGACGCTCCTCTAGAATCAATCAATCGTGACCACATCTTGAAGTATGTTTTCTTATTTGGAGACTCTTCAGAGGATCTCGACTTATTGGAAGTTAGAACTTATCAATGGATTAGGACTGTGAACAGACGACGTATGTTCTTGCCTCTTATGGAATGTGACTGTTTTCTTACTGCCCTCAAAGTGGCTTCTGTCCCAAGAAAAATGAATTAGGACTTAACCCTAACACAAGATGGGGTTACATGTGGTTTTTTCTCTAGAAGTGGTGCCAAGAGAGATAGTAGTAGTTGCTACATGACCGGATTGCACCCAGGACTATTTCAAAGAGAATTACCCGTTGGTAAAACAGCTGAAGAAGCCAACACCTTTGGCTGCGCCTTCTTCAAAGCAAAGGAGCAATTCCCCGCTAAAGGTTTTAGGACTCCCGGTTGGTCTTGTTGGAGTCCTACACAATGGTGGCCTCGAGTCACTGAATACATTTTGTAGGAGAATCAGGATGACCTACAAAAATTTGGCCTCTATGCACATATTAGGGCAACACAGCTTGGGTTACGGAATAACTCTCATCAATTCTTCAGCATGTTGGAGTTGTATAATCCCGACACACACACTTTCTTCACTCCGGACAGGGAGTTAGGAATTCCCCTTCACAAAATGGCTAAAGTCTCAGGGCTGCCATACGGGAGATATCATTATGAGGAATATATTTTGGGGGTATAAGGAGCTGGTTGATTTGGAAAAGGACCACCCGCAAGTGGTCGAAACTTTTTGGGAGGTAATGTTCCATTACCATATCTATTTGGAGATGGAGGGACGTGTTGACAAGAAGGGTGAAAAATCCATCAGCCATAATATTTGGGCGCACTATCTCTTTAAGAACTTGGATCGAAAGAGTGACATGGTAGTACCATTGGGTCCTTGCGAGGCGGGTGAACTGGTACGTCGTGTATTTGCTCATCCTCCCAAGGCTTACGTAACGCCTTCAGACGAACATGGGTATGCCGTGGGCACCGAGTTTGAAAGCTTCTTTCACCAAAGAGGAGAACCACTTTCATCTAAGGCCGTGTTGGTAGGATATTTAATGCTTTGGTTAACGCACACCATTGTTCCCTCCACCAGTTTTGATTCTTTGCAGAAGGAAGTGGTATTCTCAGCCATTTGTTTAGAGTACGGTCATTCATATGCCCTCCTCCTTACCATGATCGCATGTATCCATTAGGGATTGTGGCGCTTATGTTATACTTTTTGCCATGGTATTGAGAATCTAAGGGTGGAATTGCCCTACGCTTATTTCATAGCGTGGTTTGTCATGCATTTCCCTTCCACTCGTGTAGAAGGCTAGGTTACTCCTTTCATTCAGAGGTTGGAAAACTTGGATTGGAGTAAGCACTATATGGTAATGATGAGACAAGCGCTCAGAGACCATAAGAATTCGAGTTCAACCGGTGTTTTTCTTATTTTCCCGAGATCAGCTATGGCCAAGCTATAACAGATGAGTCAAATGGTCAGGGTTATACTACCTTATCACTTGGCTGCTTCATATGGCTCATGAATATTCGCCCAGGGTACCTCATTTATCGTTTCGGCCCTGTGTGTGTTAGAGCCATATCTGCCTTGCCGCTTTGCTCACCAATTTGGTTATGACCAGTTGTACCTCAACAACCCCAACACTCAATTACAAGCTAAGGGTTGTAATTTAATTGATGGAGTGAGGGCTTGGTTTTGGACCATCGCTGGAGGTACAGGCGCTCGTTTCTCACTCCCACAATAGAATCCCTAACTCTGAATAACACTTGCTTATTGCAAGTGGCATTGTATGGTGAATAGAGTGATCTCAAATTTTAATGTCAACTCATTAGAACTATGAATTATTCAACGTCACTATAGATCTGGGGACACTTCTAAGAAGAGTCGCATGCCGGGACTCAAAGAGTTCCTATATGCCGAAGAAAATGTTAGAATGGAAGAATCCTGACTTTCCAGGCTTTATGAAACTCAGGAATAGGTGGATGCAGCTCTGGATGAGAGCATGCTTCAGAGATCGCCTCGTATCGATGAATACAAGAGTCATATGCCTGTCGCTACTGGAGAGGGCGAGGTTTTCGGAACCGGAGCTTCTTTTAGTGAATTCGGGGATTTTGCTCATGCTGGTGAGCAACTTGAGCACTTTCAACCTGAGACTTCTGAGAGTATCCCCCCACCTGCTAGTTTCACTACAGATGGCTTCTCTCAACAATCCACTGAAGCTGCGTTTAGGGAACCTGGCTCAGCCATGGGACCCATTGGTATGCCAATCTCAGCTTATCTTAAGCTTCGAATTGTCATTGATGTTTAACTTCTGACATTCCTTCTGCAAAACAAATTGAAGGAGTTAGAGCTTCAAGGCAAGTGGGGGAGAAGTTCAAGGAACCGGGGCTGATGTAAAAGTCCAAACATCTTGCGAAGAAGCAAAGGCGAGAAGCTCCATTGATGATCCTCCCTCCTATAGAACAAATTAGAGTTGGCACGGAGTCAGAGTCTGAGGATGATGTTCCTCTATCTCGACTCTGTGTGGGATCGCTCTCTGAACCAAGTGTGAGTGCTGAGGATGCTCCTGTTGCTCCTGGTAAGACAATTTCACATTTGTTTATTTTTTTAGATTTCAATTGCGCTGATGATACTGAATGTCTCTTTTGGTTATCTCCGCTGAAGTTGCGTCTCCTATAGGTATGGGTGCTGAGGCTGGAATTGTTCCCGACACATTTGCTGAAGGTGAGATCGCTCTGAGCATGACCATTGAAATGGAAGCAACCATGGATACAAACACTGTTCTCGACACAACTGATGCAGTTATTGGAACTGCAGTTGAATCAGTTGGAGATGTTATGTCAACTAGCTCTATCATTTCCACAGCAACTTTAGCTCCTAGATCAACGATACTCGCTGCCGCTCTTGCCCCTGTCATTGTTGCTACTGCAACTGTTGCCACCACCGATGTTTTCACTTTGCCATTAATTTTTACAGAAGCAACAGTTTCATCTGTTGGCCCATCTGAAATAGTGTCTTCCAACACTACTCCTTCCCCTTCTTTTGAGATTTTGAGAAATTTTGGAGTATCAAATATCCTAGAGAACTTCCTTAATGTTCTGAGAGAATCCCCAGCTAAAGTGTTGGATCATGGTGGGGGCTTTGCCGGGATCAAAACGGTGTTGGAACCTCTCCTGCACTTGATTCAAACTTTGACTAGCAACACAGTTGAACTACTATATTGGTTTCATTTGGTGAAGGTAGAGGATCTTTTCAAGAAGTGGCAAAGTCACCGCGCTCAATCTCTTTCTCCTCTAGCTGAAGAACGAGCTATGCAGTATTTGCGACAGAGAGACGATTCTCTGTATGAGCTTAGACGCCAAGTGCTCGAGAAAAAAGCAGAGGGTTAAAGAATTAGAAGGGGTAGGCGAGAAGTTATTCAGCGAGGATAAGAAGATCGCTGATGATAAACATAATAGGCAATGTCAAATTGAATCTTACAAAACTACAATCGTTGACCTCCAGATTAAGCTTGCAGAGGCAAAGAAGGAATTAAAGGGCGTGATGGAAGTGTGACATGCACTGGCAACCAAGCAGGCAGAGCATCAATCATCGCTTTAGGTAGAACTCAATGACCTCAAAAAGTTAGAGAGCACCATAAGTAGTGTTACGGTGTATTTCGATGAAGCACTGCGCAAGTAGGCGATGATAGAAGTCGAAGGGAAGCTCCAGGAATCTCTGAACAGACTAGGCAAAGAAATTCGTCAGACCACTGGCTCTCTTTAGCTTTGATTTTTTTGTAGCTCGCCTCTTGTAGTGGTTTTGAATAAAGCTTTGATTTTATCCACTAGTCTCTTCTCTCTGTGTATTTTAACTCCTCTTTGACAAAGTTCGCATGCTTATGCGATGGCATGAGACTTTTTTTAACAAGTCTCAACACTTAGGAATCTTCATAGTTGTCGTGACGAGCCTCATCGCTCTGGGGCAAGGTTTGTTGATATCAACGAGCTTCATCACCTTGAAGTGATAAGACAAGTCTCGAAAGTTCAAGACGAGGTTCAAATTTATCTCGATTGAGTTTCGATATTCGAGCTCGATTAAAATAGTGACCTTTGTCATTTGGAACTTCAGAGGTGAGGTTCAAATTTATCTTAATTGAGTCTTAAAATTCGAGCTCGATTGAAATAGTGACATTCATCATTTTAAAATCTGGAGACGAGGTTCAAACTGATCTCAACATAGTCTCAATATTCAATCTCGATTGAAATAGTGACCTTTGTCATTTGGAACTTCAGAGATGAAGTTCAAATATATCTCAATTGAGTCTTGATATCCAAGATCCAATGAAATAATGACCTTCATCATTTTAAAATCTAGAGACAAAGTTCAAACTGATCTCAATTGAGTCTTAATATTCAAGCTCGATTGAAATAGTGATCTTCGTCATTTTAGAATTTAAAGACAAGATTTCAACCTCGTCTAATGAGTTTAGTCAAAGTTCCAAACTTCGACAACTCCCAAATCGTTGACCCACATGTTAGACCCTAGAGGGGGTGATTAAGGTCTTATGCTAATCTAATCTGATTTTATGTCATTTAAAGTTAATTAATAAGTTATCCTAGCAAGTATAAAATACAACAAGATATGTGAGCTAGGATAAGCAATATGAACAATGAGATATATCCTATATGATAAAAATATATGCAAGGATATATAAACTAACACAATGGTGAAATAAACATAAACAAGATAAGAGTGATAGTGTAAATAAACAATGCAAACACACAATATGATCACTGAGTTCGGATCTTTCGTCCTACATCTCCGCTC
Organism: Asparagus officinalis; assembly: GCF_001876935.1. NCBI lineage: Eukaryota > Viridiplantae > Streptophyta > Magnoliopsida > Asparagales > Asparagaceae > Asparagus > Asparagus officinalis. The sequence continues at coordinate 61,538,385 of NC_033796.1, forward strand.
CCCACTCCCGGGGAGAAATCCACTATCACAACCGGGTTTTCTACGCTTACCCGAATAATGTTTATACCTCACACTTGATTTTCTAGCTAACCAAAAACTTTACAACTACACACTTGCAATCATACTCTACACCCTCTAAGTGTTGGCCTAGTCCGTGTCCTCTTCCTCAAGTGCTCGGATGCGACCTCTCCCTAGGTTCGTCAACCGACGCCACTCCTCTTGGATTCGACCCCGTCTCTCACCAACCACTTCTCAGTGTACAAGTGTATTACAAAGTGTATCCTTACAATGAAGCTCACAAATACAAATAATTTGTTCTCTACAATAGATGAGAACACAATGTAGGCTCAATCTCTAAGTTACACTCCCCACAACCCAAATTATACTATGTATGAAATACAATAAGCTCAAAGGTTGTGTGTGTAAATAACGAGATATAATAAAATAAACTAAACTCAAATAAATCTAGCTTATGGAAATTAGAATCAAAATAATAAATAGCTAGAATGAGTTTAGGAAAACTTCTCTATAGATCAAGAGTGAGAGAGAGATGAGTTGAATGCGCAAACTTCAATTGATAATCTCCTCAAGCTCTTGTGAAATTGTTTTCACAAAATCAAATTCTCAAATGCTTAAAAGCTTTTTAAACAAACTTAAACCAACCATAAACCCTTGTTAAAACTTTCTTAAACTTGTTTAAAATACTATCATGGTTAGTAGGAGAACTGAAGGCAATGGGGGTATTTATACCCACTCAAAACTTCAGCAAAACCCCCCACAAAACTGACCAAAAAGCCTAAGAGAAAACAACTCAAAAACTAGCCGTTGGAACCCAACGGTCAGATTGGCGGTCGACAGCGAGCAACAAAACAGCAAAACTACAGCTCAGAACAACAGACGATCGACCGTGGCGGTCGACCGTGAAATTCTCTGGACTACATACGGTCGACCGTCACGGTCGGGGGGGGGGGGGGGGGGGGGGGGGGAGCCACAAAAGAACATACTGAGTCTCTGGACTCAAGGCGGTCGACCGTGGCGGTCGACCGCAAACAGATACATGAGAAAAATAGGTTTTGAAGCAGTTTTCTGATTTTGAAACCCTGTTTAAAAATATCAAACAAATTCCAAAATTATAAAACTTTGGAAAATGATTGTAGACATGATAATGAACATGCTACAAAAACTGGTTTTTAAAAAGGACCTTCCAAATAAAAAATATCATCATTTTACAAAATAGTCCAAAACATAAAAATGTAAATATATGAGTTTTGACATTTTAGCTTAACCATGTTTTGAAATAATACAAAATAATTTTATAGACTTAATGAAAGATGTATATGATTGTTATTAAGTCCATAAACCAAGAAAACAATATTTTCATAAAAGTGCATATTTTGCAAATATTTCAAAAGTAAATATGATTTCATTGAACTAAATAAAATTGATATTGATAAAATCATATATATGCATGTAAGTATGAAACAAAAAATATGTTTTCTAATTATATTCAATTTTTTTTATATTAAAACTAGAAAACTATCAAACCAAAATATATATGTATATATATAACTATATATATATACAAAACCAAAACGTGTATGTGTGTGTATGATTGAGCTTAAGGTACTAACACACATAATATAAAACCTAAAACTAAATATACTCAAGCTTGTGATCTTCAACGAAGCTCTATCTTGGTACATTTATGGATGAAGCTTGAACTTGAATCTTTAAATTTGAATTGCGTAGGCTTCACTCCACAATTCCGCCAACCTCCATTGGATATGATCGTAAATGCGCAATTCCATCCATCCTTCAACTTGTTGTTTGTCTATAATAAATAAAAATATACAAACACTAGACAAACAATATTAGTAGTAAATTATTTGTTAAATATCATCAAAACAATAAGGCTAACACCACATGGACCCGTCGTTTTGCATGGTCAGCGTTAAGTATTTAGTACTTAATGCACTTAACGCGTCCTTTCGAGCCCCATGCCCTTTGACCATTTGATGCTTTGGGATTTGCATTGTAGATCGCAGCCACTAAGTTGGTCACTGTTCACCTATATATATAGGTGATTGCTTGCGAGAGGACTTATCATCTTCTTCTTCAAGCTTTGAGCCATGATAGCTCAAGAGAGCTCTCGTTCTTCAAATCTCTCTTTCTCTGGCTCTTCATAGCTTCAAACTTTTCTGATCTCGTTGACTGCTGTCGGTAAAGAAAGTATGGAAGTCTTGGATGTTTCGACCAATATCATTACTTCAATCCTCCTTTCAGGTAGAGTCTTGACTTGATTGATCAAACCCTTGATCTCGTAGCGCAGCGCTTGCGCTTAGAACCTTCAAATCTCCAACAATTAAATGACTGCTCCTCTGTTTAGGGCTTGGTTGTTCTGGGGAAATGAATATATGTTCTTCTAACTGCTCGGTGTGGTTGTTTGCATAGTAAAGCTTGTCAGACCGGTGTGACTTTCTTGATGATTGAAGTTCTATCGATTTTGACAAAATTTGTTTATTGAGCGAGGCATGTTTGTCTGACGAGGCTTACTTGTGCCCTCAATGAACTTGGTTAATCGGATGAGACCTATCTGTTAGTCGAAGTTATTCGGCTCAATGATTGACGGAGTTCGTCGATTTGACGAGGCTCATCTATCTGACAAGATTCGTCTGTTTGACGAAGTTCGTTTGATAAAGCTCGTCTAATGGACGAACTTCGACGTCACTACTTAGATCAAATTTGTTTTGAACTAACTTTGTTTTCTTGTTCTCTCCAGTTGTCCATCTGTCTAATCTTGAGAATTTCTCAATCTTTCAGAACAAAAGTCAGGAGAAATTTCAACAACTTATTGGGATCTTGAATACAATCTCAAGGGGATATTCCAGATCCAATCATTTTTACTCCTTCAACATGCTGAGCATCCCCAAACATGCAATCTCTTCCTCTGCAACTCATCCACTTCCCGCTGAAAGTCGGGAATGAGGATGATTCCTTCCCAAGAAATGGGAGATGGAATTTTAACAATAAGAGCTGAAGCGATGTTAGAGACGAGGCTCGACACCACCATAAGAAGCTTGGTGATAAGTTGCACAAGAAGGCGTTTGTCAAGACTGAAGTTGAGCGTCGAAGGTCGTTGAAAGAATTTGTAACCGAACCTCGTAATGTAGTTCGAGTTCAAGCTATGTAATTCAATTTTTTGTTGTTGTAACTTCAATCATCATATGAATAATTTTTTTATTTCATTCATAACTGTTCTCTTCTTTTGTACAATTAATAACCGTAACTTAGGGTTTTTAGCAAACTCTCAGCTATCAACAGACTTGATGTGTCTTTACCAACTGTCGTTTGAGCTGGACTAGTCACATTTTCCCCATCAGTATGATGAGTTGTCGATGAGTTTCTTTTAGATTTAAGTGCTAATATTTCTCCTCTATCATTACCCATTCTAGGCATTAGATTAAATGTGTGATCATAATGATTAAGTTATAATCAAATTAAGTTATATATGTTATGAACTTGAAAGCAAGACTCATCACATGGTAAGTTTGCTATATGAAAACGAACATCAAAATCAAGAATGATGATGTTGAGATGATTATGTCGTTCATTGACATATAAGTATGACGACAATGATTAGAATAGTGGCACATCGCTTGGTAGGTTACTATTAAAAAACAAATGTCATTTATGGGAATGACGATGTTGGAAAAAACCGTATCATTCATTGATATATAAGTATGATGACATTGATTAGAATAGTGGCACATCACTTGGTAGGCCACTATTGGAAAACAAACGTTATTTATTGGAATGACGATGTTGGAAAAAACCTTGTCGTTCAGTGACATATAAGTATGACAACAGTGATTGAAATAGTGACACATCGCTTGGTAGGCCACTATTGGAAAACGAATGTCATTTATGGGAATGACGATGTTGGAAAAACCATGTCGTTCAGTGACATATAAGTATAACGACGGTGATTGGAATACTGACACATCTCTTGGTAGTCCACTATCTTCAAATGTTCTAGGGAGATAGAGCTTTTAGAAGAGATCAGATAGTTAATCATCACATGGTAGGTCACTACTTGACAAAGTATTTTCAAAAGAGTTTGACTATCAGAGGTAATCATTAACATGATAGTTTGTGGATCAGCCATCCTGTGAAATATGATTGGTGAGAGATTTTGGAGGGTGGTGAGGAATGAAATTATTACCTTACTTCACCTCGCGGAGATTTGAAAAAATTCTAGGGGTAATACCTCTTCAGAAATTTACTGTTGATGGGCATCATGATCTTATCGCCGTCTTGGTTGATTAGGTGATATGCTCCGTTTGAATAGACAGTCTCCACTACAAATGGTCCTTCCTATTTTGGTTCAAACTTTCTTTTCTTTTTAGAGTTTAGGATCATTGGGCGTCGAAAGGTGAGGATCAGGCCACCTTCCTTGAAAATGCGGTGTTTGACTTTCTTATTAAATGCCTTGGAAATTCGAGCTTGATGAACTCGATATGTTGCTGAGCTTGTAAACGCTTCTCATCTAATGCCTCAAGTTCTTCGAGACGTTAGCGATAACTTTATTTAGTTGTCATATCCGTTGCAAGTACTATCCGAAAAGACGAAATTTGGACTTCGAGTGGTAAGACAGCTTCACAACCATATACCAAGGAATATGGAGTAGTACCTGTAGGCGTACGAACTGTTATGCGATATGCCCATAAACTTTGATCTAGCTTATCACTCCAGGCTTGTTTGTGTGCAGACTACTTTGGTGGGAATTTTGATGATGATTTTATTAAAAGCTTCAGCTTGTCCATTCGCAGCAGGATTATAGGCTGTTGATGCTAAGTTTCTGATTCTAAATTTATCACAGAATTTTGTGAAAACATGACTGACGAACTGGGGTCCATTGTCGTGAATGATGTGCCTCAGGACTCTATATCTGTATATTATGTGATTTTGGATGAATTTAATCACATCACTCATTTTGACTAATCTCAATGGGACTGCTTCAGCCCATTTGAAAAATTAGTCAGTTATAGCTAATATAAAGTGATGTCCCTTCGAAGATGGCAGTGACATTGGACCAACAATATCCATATCTCATATCGGTTGGTGCATGTATTTAGCATGTACTTGGTAGGCATGACATCATTTAGCATAGGCAACATCGTCCCTAACCATGTTTGGCCAATAGTAGCCTAGTCTGCATAGTCGGTCCCACAATTTAGGTCTAGGTTGGTGAGCTCCACAGATGTCATCATGGACTTCTTTAAGAACTTCTCCTGCTTCTTGCTTGATAACCAACAGAGTAGCAATCCATCATATGACCTTCGGTATAAGGTTTGTGACTGAGGGTCATAATAGAATCTTGGCATTTGTCTACGAACAGATTCTCTTTTTTTGATGTCTTCAGGCAATAAGCCATACATGACATAATCAATGATTGGGAATCACCAATCTCTAGGTTCGAGAGGTTCTGGCACTTTGTCGACCGTATTAATTTGTAGTGACTACTTGGGTCGGAACAACTGTCTGCTAGCTACAGTGACTTGCTGGGTAGCTCCTTTAGGCAGAGCTAGTGTAGCTACAAGTGATGTCAATGCATCGGCATATGTATTCCTGAGGCAAGATACATAATCAATGTAGAAGCCTTCAAAGGAGTTGGCCAGCGTAATGGATGCAGTATAATAGGGAACGAGATCTTTATTTCTAACTTCATATTCTCCTTTTAGCTGATTGACGATAAGTTGTGAATCGTCGTACTCCTCTAGGCATTGTACCTCCAGTTGCTTGGCTATGTCGAGGCCGATCAACAAAGTATTGTATTCAGCCATATTATTAGAACATGGCTCTGTTAGAGAGGTTGCTCATTGTAGTACATGGTTTTGAGGGAAAATCAAGACTACCCCTACCCCAATAACAACGGGGCCGCTAGGGCTTGCTCTTGCTATGCCATCAAAGTATAATTGTCATACCGGTTCTTCGATACTATATTGGCTTCATATGTCTCATCAGGCATATCCTGGTACAAGTCAACCTTCACGTCCAATGGATGGTTGGCTATAAGATCACAAATAGCCTGACCCTTTATTTGAGGTTTGAAGTGAATATCATATTAGGACAATAATAATGCCCATCTTGCAAGTCGCTAGTTCAGTGCACCGGGCTGTGTCATGAATCACCAGATAGGATTGATCTGAGAGATAACATGTATTGTTTGTCCAATCAAGTAATGTCACATCTTTTGGATTGTGAAGACCAGGGCCAAGTATTCCTTCTCAACGGGAGTGTAACAATGTTCAGCTCCTGATAAAGTCTTACTGAAATAGTAGACTGCCTGCTCATGGCCATTATCATCGTCTTGCACTAAAAGTCTTTCTAAGGCGTGCTCTGTAACTCTTTTTTTCGAATGTATATCAGAAATGGTCTTCTTGATTTTAGTGTGACTAACACTGGTGGATTAGAGAGGTATGATTTAATCTCTTCGAATGCTTTCTAGCAAGCTTCATCCCACATGAAAGATACCCCTTTCTTCATAAGTTTTGAGAATGGTTGATACTTGCTTGATAGGTTAGAGATGAACCTACGGATGTACGGCAAACGCCCCTGTAGACTATGAAGTTCCTTAAGGTTTTTAGGAGGCGAAAGCTCTTGAATAACTTTGATTTTATCCGGGTCAAGGCGAATTCCATTAGCTATGACTACGAACCCAAGAAATTTACCGCTGGCTATTCCTAAGAATGATTTGGTTGGGTTCATCTTTAATTGATGCACCCTCATGAGATCGAACATCATTTTCAAGTCATATAAATGATCTCCCTTGTCACGACTTTTGACAACTAGATCATCAACATAACATTCCACAGTCTTCCTTAAATGTTCTTGAAAAATAGTGGTCATAGCACGTTAATATGTAGCGCCAGTATTCTTCAACCCGAAGGGCATTACTGTGTAACAATATATCCCTGAAGGTGTTCGAAAAGAAGTATGCTTCTCATCGTTAGGATACATCTTGATTTGATTGTATCCTGAGAATCCATCCATGAAAGACATCCTTTCAAACCCGCACGTATTATTAATAATGACATCTGTGATGGGTAATAGAAAATCATCTTTTGGACATGTCGAGTTTAAATCTCAGAAGTCAATGCATACTCTAATTTTATTGTTCTTTTTTAGAGCAGGACGATATTGGCCACCCAATCAGGATGTTGCTCCTCATGGATAAATCCTGAATTGATGAGTTTCTTGACCTCAACTTCAATGGACTCCATAATTTGGGGACGGAATCGCCATTGTTATTGTTTGACGGGTTTAGCATTTGATTTGATATTAAGGGGATGCATAACCACTTAAGGATCAAGACTAGGCATATCCTCATAATTCCAGGTGAAAACATCAATGTATTCCCACACAAGAGTAATGCGGTCTTCCTTCTTTTCAGATGACATGCTGTCACTTATGAATATGGGTTTCGGGTTAGACTCGTCTCCTATGTTCACCTGAATCACCTTATCATCTGTAGGGGGTTTGCGTTGCTCAAAGCGATGCTCCCATTGCATGCCGAACTATCAACTTAGTGGATCATCAAATAAAGGTAAATGATCATCCTCTTGATTTTCAATTGGAAGGGCTGAGGTCATATTGACTATGAGCACTTTGAATACTGCTCCTGTTCTGGGGTTGGAATCCTAGTAATTTGACTCGGAGGATGAGCTGATGAAGATATCCTCTGACCCACCGTTGGCTCCGAAACACCATGTTAAAGGTGGTGATTCATACCCCAATCCCTTGCGAGTTTTGTGATAGTAATCGTCAGGTTTTCCTTCCGGAATATAGGCAGGTTTAGGAGGTATCTTCCGTCCTTTGCCTAAATTCAAACCTTCTTCACGTTGTTGGCATAAAGTATGAGAATTGAGGAGCTTTTTCTTCTTTTTAGATTCTTCCCAAAGGGTTTGTAGTGGACCTTTAGTTTACCCAAAGATGATGTCTTTTTGACCATTGTTCTTGGCTGGTACTACGAAGACTACTTGTGAAGATTCAACTTTCCACCAACTTGTCACGAAAGATGATTGGATCGACATGTGCAAAGCAGGTTCAACATACAGTCGTGGAAGGGGATCTGATATTGTATTAGTGCTAATATCTAGCATATTAGGGTTACATTCAGCATACGATAAGTAAGCTAAATCATCATTATTATTAAATATAACATCGCCGTCATCATCCTCGGCATTATTTACATCAAGACTATCAAAGCCGATTATGATGGGCTCAATGTCATTAAAGATGAATCCTTGCTTGCAGTCAGACTTTGTGTCAGCCTCATTACCACTATCAAGGTCCTTAATAAGTGATACGTCAGTAGGCTCACCATCAAGATAATGGATAGAATTAGTAAAGTAATTCTCCACTCTTTTGAATAGTTGCTTTTCCGCGACCACTGTTTTGACATTTCCTCTCTCATCTACATACTTCATACATTGATGTAGAGTAGATGGAACAATCAAATTATTATGGATCTAAGGTCGACCTAGTAACATATTGTAGGATGTCTCTGCATCAATGACATGGAAGGTAACATCAGTTCTCAAGTATCCAATTTGGCATTTGAGCTTGATCTTGCCAAGGGGACAAGTGTTGGAAGCATTGAAGCCATAAATCATGGTTTCTGTTGCTGACAAGTGATGAAACGGGACCCCAAGGTGATGCATAAGTCTCAATGATACGATGCTAGCTCAAAGCAGACCTAGAGTCAACCTGGATTTGGTCTACCTAAATAGAGCTGATATATCCGGTGAAGTATAAGGGTCTATCGTGCTTCGGGTTCTTCACGTACATGTCTTCCGGGGAGAAGGTGATGCAAGGCATCGGTCCTTTAAAGGCTTGAGCACACATCCCTACTGGTGCGTCTGCTTGATTCAGTGGGAAATGAGTAAGAAATGTCTCATGTCCGCCAACGCTTCATGCAAAGCTTCCTTGGTAGACCGGAAGAGGCGTAGGAGCTCGAATAGGGATGTTGGATAGCTGAGCTAAAACATCAAACTGAAAGGGGCCCTTCGAGGTCTCGGGTGCATCCTTCCCAAGTGTCTTGTTGTAACAAAGTTCCTTCGTCTTAGGGTCACTGGACGGTATTTGTGCCTTTTCTGCTACTTCCTTCGTTGGTTTTGGTAGCGTATCTACCTCTTCAGGGTACTTCTTTAAAAATTCTTTTCCTCCCCTAATACCTAGTGCATGTGCAGGTTGCATGATGAATGTTGATTGCTCCTCACCAGAGCTGTTGAGGGAAGTAGTTTCTACCCCCTCATCTGGGATGACGAAAATAACATTACAGAATTTCAACTTTGATGAAGTCCACTATTCATCTGTTAGTAGGTCAGGATGGACCCATATAACTTGGAATCATGCCCTTCTCTTTCTGTTGATGAGGGTCGAGGTTCATGACCCGAGTCTCTGTCCAGGGAATTGGTTTTACACCATCTTGGACTTGAACTTCAGTAAAGTCTCCGAATTGCAAGGTAATCATATTTGCGGATACCTTCTTTTGATCTTCTCTGAGGGTCAGAACACCTCCCTCCAATAAAATCTGTTTCTTGTCTTTCAAGTTATAGCAATCCTTCGTTGGATGATGCACCATTCTATGATACATGCAGTTGTTAGGATCGTTTGTTTTTGACACTTCTTCAGGCTTTTTCACTTTTGGGAGCTTAAGCCTGTTCATCTTCATTAGAGATTTGAAGATCAGGATGACTTGATCCTCCTTGAAGTCATACCTCCTTGGAGGACGATTGTCAGATGAATTGCTTTTCTACTTAGGAAAGGTCTTAGGGGAAGGATTGGTCTCCACCGCTAATGCGTCCTTTCCTTTTGATTGTTTCTGGTTACCCCCTTTCCTCGGGTGAGACTCCCAAGGTTCTTCAGCATCTATCCTCTTGAGCATGTTCTCGACCTGTTCTTCCTGACATACCAAGTCTTTCCATGTGCGAGCTTCAACGGTGCCCATCTTCAAAAGTACATTGATGGAGAGATTATTTATGCACATTTCAATGAGAGTGGCCTCCGAGACCTAATCACGAGAATGTAGTGATTGGTTCCTGAATCTTTTGACAAAGTCACTAATAGACTCCGCCTTCTTTTGTTTTTCTGCCAAGAGAGTGGCCATAGACACTTCCGTGTCGTCATCAAAGAACCTGGCCATGAAAAGTCTCTCTAAGTCCTTCCAACATTTGATGGACCCAGGCTCCAATCTTCTAAACCATTCAAAAGCAACCCCCTTGAGGGTGCTAATAAATAACCAGGTCATGATAGGATCGTTGCCTGTTATATGTCCAGTCTGTGCCTGAAAATAATAGATATGTTGTGATGGGGAACTCTTGCCATCGAACTACACGAGGTTGAGTGGCTTGAACTTCAGAGAATAAGGGATGGCATCCTATTCAGAAGGATAGAGTCTGGTCACCCCCAGCTCCTTGAAGTTTTCCTTGCAGCTTTAACGTATCTAGTTGTTTTTGGAAGTCATCCAGTTTATGGTCTCGCTCTTTCACACGAGGGTTGTATTCAGCCTCGGACGACTCATAATGAAATTTGAAGATTTCTTCCTCCTCGTCCTCTTCATTATTGCCCTCTTGGTTCTGACGGTTAGTTTCTTCAGCAGCGGGTAAGGGTCGCCTGCGCCTTGATCCTGAGCCCTCGGATGTAGCTTTCTTCTTTTTCTTTTCTTTCGCCTGCGCCTTGATCCTGAGCCCTCGGCTGTAGCTTTCTTCTTTTTCTTTTCTTTCTCTCTAAGAAGTTTCTCTATCATTGCTTCCATGCGCCTGATAGACTCTTGTTGTTGGAGGATAGTTGCTTGTTGTTCTTCTAGCCTCATTGCCATTTCTTCTTTATTTTTGGCCATGTGAACACTCGCCTGTTCACTTTGATCGGTACTAGAAGGCTGAGATGTTACGATGGCAGAGTTCTCGGGCTCTTTATTGACATCATCAGATATACCAGTAAGCCATCGATAGTCCAAAGGGATCATTACTCTAGTACGGGTACGAGTGTGTTGATAAACACCCTGTCCTTCAATAAGCGCTCCTCATAACCCTGAGGAAAATTCAGGGTCGAAGGATTCAGAAGAATCGGTTAAGGCTTTGCTTTGCCCCTACCAACCATGTTAATCATCACTTCAATTTAGCGATTCTTAGATACTTGCTTCTTGGGATGAAAGCATCCTCTTCTGGATGTTAAAATCGCCGATGGCTCAGACAATCATTCAAAACCCACAGATTTATGTGCCGATTCGCCACATGAGCACCAGGAAAGCACTATAGAGATAAGTTTCTCACGGCAGCAATGAGATTGCATTTGACTCATGTTACGTTTACATGTGAGGTAGTCACGGAGATCCATGGTGGAACTATCCCCAGTTGATTCTGGCAATTTAGTTTTACTCGAGCGAGACCCTCTAAATGATAGAGGTTGATAAGCTTGAGTAGCTGTACAAACTTCGACATTCATCTATTTATGACGAGGTTGGTTAGTTGAACGTGCTTGATACATTCGCCTTCTCGTTCGGCTATCCACTTGAGGTTCGTTCTTCTGACAAGCTTGAGTTTGGTTAGCTCGAACACCCTCTTGAGTTGGTCGAACTTCGCATTGAGAACGAGGTTCATTTTCTAAGCCTGTTTGGGTGCGGGGATGAGGTTCGTCATTTTTTTGACATTCCTCAGCCAATCGACCCTTAACAGAAATATTGGCCTTAGGTTGGTCTCCTTTTGGTCGATAATGGAAACCGTCCAACGAGACCAAGGCTCAAACCTTTCGGCGAGCTTGATTCTGTCGTCGACGTTATTGTGCACGTCTCAAAAGCGGATCAACAACAGATCTTGCCTCAGTCAAGATTGGGCAAGGTTCAACAACAGTAGCCAGAGTTTGGCTAGGTTGATCAATAGAAGTCGAAGTTCGGTTAGGTTGTTTGACAACCCACTTCTTAGCCTGGTGGCTAGTTTTCGGAGCCTCCTCTTTGGGAGGTAAATATTTCTCCTCGAGACTAACTCGAGTTGAATCATCAGAAGCCAAGTGGGCTAAAGTCTCATAAGAGACTCTATGACACTTTCGTGCCTTCGTGGGACTCGGAGTTCCAGAGGAGAGGAACTCCTCATACTTGGATTAGTCAAACTCGATGATAAGAGTTTCGACCTCGATTCCCACTGCAATCTGATCTGATTGCGCCACCACCAGTTCATCGGAAAGAACGACTTCTCCCATTCTGGTCACCATATTCTGTAGGGTTGAAAATGTATGATTGATTTCTGTTATTGAAGAATTGGGTTCGATCACTCGGTACGAATTCCTCACAATCGCTCTCTCTCAATTACAGAGGAAGAAAAGATAGATTTGACTTCTCTTTTATTTAAAGTGTGTTCTAGGTGGCGAGAGGATGCTTCACTCGATGCTCAAGCCGAGTTTACTTCCCATTGACAATCAGAACCAGATCACGAACGCTCCTATTGGTCGTTAGATGATTTCCTAAGTGGGATTTTTGCCAAAAGATTGAAAAAAGTCCTTTCTACATAGCTGCTTGTGGCTATTTATAGAGCTTTACCACGTAACTAACGTGCTACAATCGTGGAGTCATGGGCATAACCGACTCCTGAGATTTAGCCTACGTGGCTGACTGGATCTTCGTGGCCATTACAACCTGATTTAATATGGTTGACGAGCTTCGCTACGTTGACGAACCTCGTCCTCGATGTCGAGCCTCGATTAGTGGCGAGTCTCGTCTTTGATGCTGAGTCTCGTTGCGTGGAGAGCCTCGTCTTTGATGTCGAGTCTCGTTGCGTGGCGAGCCTTGTCTTTGATGTCGAGTCTCGCTACGTTGTGAGCCTCTTCTTTGATGTTGAGTCTCGCTGCATTGGCGAACCTCATCTTTGATGTCGAGTCTCGCTGCGTGACGAGCATCATCTTTTGATATCGAGCCTCGCTGCATGGCAAACATCGTCTCTAAAAATGGGTTTCAATGCTTTCGGGTGAACTTCTGGATAACGTTCGTCTTCACTTGCGAGGTTTGTTGTAACAGGGTGTGACTCTCGTCTTCCTTCTGGCATTTTTGGGTGTCTACACAAATGGAAATCTAGAAAAGCCATAATCGTTCTATGATAAGTCTACGGTGCTAAAAACTTTTCAAGTATTTTGGATTGCATTTTAATATAACTAGAGGCAATTTCTAGGAGATTCTTTCCTTATTGGATTGCATTTTGATGTATGCTACAGATCCCAAAAAAAAAAAACACTTATAATCTTGCTTGTTTAAGTAAAATATTGAAGAAGATTTGATGAGTAAATCTAGTTAAAAATTCTTATATTGTAGCACATGAAATTGTTGAGGAATATGGTATTGTATTCAATCTTTTTCTTTTCTAATTAGTCTATGCAAAAACTAGAGGAAATACACTTATTTTGAGGGACTTACAATTGATGAGTGTGTTTGTGGGTCCATTTTTTGATACAAATTTGCAATTTCTTATCAAATACAAGGAAACAAACATCCTCCAATGACAATCATTTAGTTGAAAGGCTTACTTCAAATTTCATTTATTATTTTTATTTATTTTTGATAATCCAATCCAAAATTAAACCCAAGACGAGTCATATTGCAACTGTTCTGGTCATCCTTGATGAATTCATTTTTTTTACTTTGATATTCTAAAGTACTTTGTACACTTTGATATCACAAAAATTAAATTCAATTACACTTTGATAACCTATTCAAAATTTGTAAGATTTCCTATCAAATTTTTATTATATTTAGGTCCATTTTAACCGTACACATTCAAAAAATCGAATATTTCCAATAGGATAAAAAGTATCATCGCACATTATATAACTTTAATAGAAAATCTAACAAAATCTAAAGGGTCATTCAAGTGAAATGAGATTAAAACGGTTGAGCATCAAAAAGAAAATCGCAATCTAGAGTATCAAAGTGAAAAATTAGTAAAAATGTTGGGCAGCAATGTGAAAATAAGTCCTGTAGAAAAGGAAATAAAAAACATATCTAAAATAAAAATATAATATACTTACCGTCGAATAATAATAATAATAATAATAATATTATTATTATTAATGTGAAGCAAAGGAAGACCACTCCAGCTCGGTCCCTATTTTCCCCTCTTCTCGTCTCGTCTCTGCCTGCGTCTCACACAGAAGAATACCAATTATAAAACCTTCATCTATTTAAAATCCCAAACAAAATCCCTTGGTTCCGTTAACGAGCCCTGCTTGATTCCTCGATCGCGATCGTTCTCGATTGCATCTTTGAGAGCGTCTCTTCCTTCTCCCTCTCCCTCTCCCTCCTGTTGCAATGGCCGATGACGAAGATTTCCCGTCATCGAGCGACGTCGAAGAGGAGGAAGACGAGGATTGCTATCTCGAGAGCGATCAAGACGATGATCTCGAGGAGACCGTCCTCCAAGGTTTGGAGGACGGAACCCTAGAGGATTGCCACTGGTCCGTGTCTTCGGTATGTCGTGCTCCAGATCCCTCTCCTCTTTTGAGTAGGGTTAGGGTTCCCTTGATGAAATTTGACATCTTTTGCTTGTTTTGAGTTCTTTTGGGGGATGGGTTTTGGAAATGATCGCAATTGGGTCTGTAATTTGCAAGTGATCGGACTTTGTTCTGTTTCTTACTTGTTTAAGGTTTTTTTTGAGGGATGGGTTTAAAAATGGTCGCAATTGGGAATCTTTGTTATTGTTCATTGACGTGCAATAATTAGAAGAAAGTTTTGGAAGAGTAACAATGCATGCATTTCTCAAGGACAAAAAAAAGAAACTTTCTTGATATCACTGTTGAAACTGTCAATAGGATGAAGGGATTTTCGTGGTGGTTGCAAAATATGAAGGATATGGAGAAGCCTTGGAGGAAAAAAAAGGGGTTTAAGTCCCTTAAATCTTTAATTTTTGAAAATAGCACTATCGAAAACCCAGAAAGAATTTTTTTGAACATCTTCTGCTGCAGTTTGTTTCTGATGTTTTATAGGGGGAGCACAGTATTAGGGTGTTAAGTTCTTCTTTTACTTGTTAAGATTATAAGGTTACTCTGATTCATAAATATGAGAAAATATAGAAATCTGGAATATGAAAGAAACATATTTGTGATGCCATTTGTTTTCGGCTGGATGTCTTGCAGGTTATTACAAAAGAATCCTTATTGGCGGCACAGGTCAGATCTTCTTTTTCTTATTTAAAACAATCTATGTTGGAAAAAAAAACTGCAAACTGGTTTGCTTTTAGTTAGATTGCCGTGAAAGAGAATTTTTTTTTTGATAATGCAGAAGGAAGATTTGAGAAAGGTAATGGATTTATTAGTTATAAGCGAACACCATGCAAGGACCCTACTAATTCACTATCGATGGGATGTCGAGAGGACTTTTGAGTTGCCCTGCAGGAGGCGTTGGCTAAACAACGCGAAGAAATTAGAGCTGAGTTCAAAACCGAAATGGAGTTGACCATGCAGTAGATGCGAGATCTGCAAGTTTAGCAACACCAACCGGAATCGAGCCAGAAGACGGAATCCAGCCGGCGTAATGAAGAGGATGAGACTATCTTTGACGATCCTCCTCCAGATAAAGACAACTCCGGAAGCGGTCCGACCAAGTCATCCACTCAACCTCCACAGATCTACTTGAAGAAAAGTGAGGAAGAGGATAAGAAGATGCATGATCTCGAGAGCAAGGTCAACGCTCTGATGACGGCTCAGGAAGTGAAGAAAACGGGCATTCCATACCCGTACCCGAGGGAGTGGGACCTGATTCCTTATCCCCAGAAATTTAATTTGATTAACTTTACTCCTTTTGATGGCAGGTTACCATCATTGAGAACAGAGGCATTGACTCATCGGTTTCTTCAACCACGTATACATGCAACATCTGTTTTGAAGATATTTCTTTTGATGCAGTCACAAAGATGGACTGTGGCCATTGCTATTGCAATGACTGTAAGTTCTTCTTTTAAGCACATATCCCAAACATTCCTTTTACTGAATGTTCTGCATTTTCATACTATAAATCAGTTATTTCTTTTGGTAAACGTTATATTTGACACTTTTCAAACTTTCTGCAAGTTATTAGCTGGAGTTTGTATTTTGGAAAAGATTTTTTTTACTACTAGTGCATTCTTGTATCTCTCTCAAATTGTTAGATTATATTTTCAACCTTGACAAGTAGGTTTCTCACTAGACAGGTAGGCCATTATTCTTAAAAGCCGGTAGAGTGGAAGGTTCCGTTTGGGTGCCTGATTTCTCTATCTTCGGTGACAGCACCACATATAATCTTAATTCCATGTGTGTTTGCGTGTGGCTTAACTTGCGTGTGGATCCGTGTGCATTTTTATTGATGTTTTTGCTGGGGTTTCATGTGGTTTCTTTTGCTTTTCAGCTATATGATACTGTATGGTTGTATGTTGGTCTTTTCTTTCTGCTCAGGTTGGACAGAGCACTTTATTATCAAAATCAATGACGGACAAAGTCGGCGCATACGGTGCATGGCCCCAAAGTGTAATGCCGTTTGCGATGAAGCAGTTGTAAGGAATCTAGTCAGTGCGAGGCATCCAAATATTGCAGATCGATTTGACCGTTTTCTACTCGAATCTTACATTGAAGACAATAATAAGGTTAAGTGGTGTCCAAGTGCACCACACTGTGGAAATGCAATACGTGTTAAAGGTGATATTTATTGTGAGGTAGAGTGCACATGTGGACTGCAGTTTTGTTTCGGTTGCTTGTCAGAAGCTCATTCACCTTGTTCTTGTATTATGTGGGAACTATGGAAGAAAAAATGCCGAGATGAATCAGAAACTGTGAATTGGATGACAGTTAACACCAAACCGTGCCCCAAGTGTCACAAACCTGTTGAGAAGAACGGTGGTTGCAATCTAGTTTCCTGTATCTGTGGGCAAGCATTTTGGTGAGTATTTCTATCATGACCTTATTTTCACGTGTAATTTTCTTCAGGTACTGCCACCAGATTGTGCTAGCTGCTTTAAGCGTACGCATGCATGATGCTTCTCAAAATCAAGTCACAATGCTTCTTAAAATCAACTTGATCAAATCTTTGATATTTGATGTGATAAAAGTGGTTATAGATCTTATATATTTCAACTTGATCAAATATTCTAATCTCCTTTGTGTTTATTATTTGGGCTTCAGCATTACTATGAAGTGTATGCTGTTTTCTTTTAGTAACAATACACAACTTAAAAGGAAAAAAAAAGAAAAGAAAAAAAAATTCTAGACGCTCTTTAGATTTCCATTATAACAATGGAATCATAGACCATAGACCAATGCAAAGGCTGTCAAATAGAAATTTCTTTCTTTACACCATTAATTGATAGATCTTTAGTGCTTTTGACTCTTGTAATCAAATTAATGTTTTCCTTTCAGTGTGCATTCTGATTTTTCTTTACATTTACATACTGAATTAACTGAGCAAAGGCCTTACATCTGAACATATATTTACTGATTGCAAATTTGTATTGTGCTCATGTTGTTGTCTTAACACTACAATATAGCAGAGAACGTTGATATGTAACCTTCTAAGTACTATATTACCCAGGTAATAGATTTCTTCAATAGTAGGAATTACAGGAGAAGGATCTTACATTTTTATGGTAGATTTTGCATCTCATTACTGGTTTTCACTAGGAATGCATTTCTTTGCTTTTTTTTTCTTACAACTTAATGATATAGTACTTGCCACTCACATATTGTACTCATTTCCCAATTTATTGAAAGAAATGCCTGGATTCCTAATTCTCAATGTAACTGATTATGTTTGCATTTTCTGGTTATTGCAATATATTGTGATCTAAGGAATGGCAACTAATTATATTTTGATGCTTTGTTTGGTTCGCTGGAATGGAATGCTCATTCCCACTTCTTGTTACCAAACACAAGTTACACAACACCTTTTTTAGAAGGTAGAATGCACATTCCCATTTCTCATTCATTCACACATTATGTGGGAATGAGCATTCCCTATGAGATAGTAGGGAATGGGCATTCCCAGTTAAAGTGCAATCAAAATTTTGAAACGATGTCTTGATTGCTTATTAATTACACAAACCAAAAATAAAATGTATTGTCATTCTCACTTCATTCTCTTATCTCATCCAAACGTGAGAATGTGAATGAGCATTCTATTCCACACGTATTCCATTCTATTTCTTATTTCATTCCATTCTTACTTGACTTGATTACCACGTACCAAACAAGGCGTGAGTGTATATCTAGGTTACTATTTAGGGAGTTGCTTTTCTTATATGATAATTTTCAACCACCTTTTGTCTTCATTATGTTAGCTCGCATGATTTGGGGAACATGTCCTTGGTGCTTTGGTGCTTTGGCTCCTTAGCTTGTGCATTGGAGTTGTTTATGCTTTAAATTGTTTGTATGTTTAAGTTGAGCAGAGTTTCTATAGCAAGTCAACTGATGCAGGGCAAGGTAGTTTCAAAATGTTGCAATTGAGATTAGTAAATTTTTTTTCCGGATTTTAATCTTGCGTTAGATAATATATTTATGATTGAATTTGCTGTGTATTTATGATAAAATTTGTTATTTAGTTAGGATTAAATTTGTTATTTTGTTAGGATATATTATTAATTCTGTCTATTAATAGGGTTTTATTTATTATTACGATTTTGTTTTATTTCTTTAAATATGATTGTATATTTCAATTTATTGAGGAGAGGAAGCTTATGACAACTTGTTTTGTTCATGTAGTTTGCACTATTAGACTGTTATTTACCGGGTGTGGGGGCCATCTTGTATTTTATTGAGCTAGTATGGTGTACATGCATTGCACGTGTTTCCATTTTCCTATTTATATGTAAAGATAATTTTATGTACCTAATGTATATTTTTATTATATATAGTATTTCAAATTAGTTTGATTTGCAATCGATAATTTATTAGATATCAAATCAATTTTCCCAGTCATAAGTTTATACATTCTATTTAGGGTAAATTCAACAAACGACTCCAAATAAACTTCCAAACTTTTAAAATATCACGAAACCTCCTTAAATTCTAGGGTTCTCAGGAAAACCCTTTCAACTTTTAACATTGTTAATAAAAATCTAAAAGCGTGAAATGCAATTTTCATTGGCAAAAATATCACCCTGCATAGATTTACCTACATGTGATAAATAACAAAGTCAGCATTAACGCCATTAAGAAGAGTTTTCTGAAAATTGTTGAAAGTTTAAGGGGACTTACTGAGGTCGCTAAAGATTACTAGGGTTTTATGACATTTTGCGAGTTAAGTGATATTGTCTAAGGCATGTTCAAATTTTAGGGTTTTTTTGAAAGGCTAAAAGCACTTAGGTACCTTATAATGTATTAAATTAAGGACAAATTTTTAAAAACAACTATTTCCAAAAATTAATTAGCAAAATCAACATTCTCCCATAAAAATGAGCAAAATTGACCTAAAAGGTCGATTTTGTCGTTGGCGTTCCCATACTCCGGCGCCCAGCTCTCCTGTTTGCGAACCTCATCCCTAGCCCCTTCGCCAGCTCCGACAGCAGCCTCATCCCCCTCTTGCAGTCACTGGAGCTGCGGCCGACAACGACGACCCCTTTGTCCCTGCTCCTCTCCACTGAGATCTCGTCTTCCGAAAGTTTTATCGATACCCTCCTCTTCGAAGCTGAGAACGAGCCGTAGTGCTTCAAGATCCCCTTCGTGGGCTCAAGGCCCTGGCGCTGACCACGGGGGCCATCGAGAACACTGCGGCGTTGAACGTCGCGATTCGAACCGGCCAAGTTTGAACTAGGTCAGTGTGGGAATTGGGCTTCGGTGAGCTCGGGTGCATGGGGTTGTTGAAGATGGTGATTTTGGTCTTGGGTTGCCGGTGCTTACGACAGCGGTACATGCGATGGAGGAGGTGGCGGTCGACGAGGGAGAACATTAGAGGGGTGACGATGGCATTGGAGTTTGGGGAGGATGAGGAGAAGAGTCTGACTAGTTTTTTTGGAGAGGAGGTGGTTGACTTTTCTTATTTTTATGGGAGATGGTCGATTTTGCTTAATAATAATATCTTAAAAGTGTTGTTTTCAAAAATTGTCCTTAAATTAACTTAGTTATTTATTAATTTATTTATTTAATTAATAGTAATTAACTTATTAATATAAAATAATTTTAGCCTCAAACTGATAAGCCACATAAAATAAGACAGGAGTTTCTTTTTGCTCCTTTAATTCAATGCATGTAATCTTGTGAGGAATCACACTACTTTTTGCTCCTTTAATCCAATGCATGATATCATGTAAGGAATCACCAAAAACCTCATAGTTAACAAAATCCTATAGAACATAGATTGAGACAAAAACAGAATGCAAAAATGGATAGAAACTATAATTATTATTTTTTAAATGAATCACATATATTCACATCATCTCCAAAAAAGGCAAAAAAAATTGAACACCTTAAAATCTCAGTGCAAAGCAATGTTGATCAAGAAAAGGACATGAAAATTATAAAGATTATAGAGAAAACAAGCTTGAGGATGCTGAAGCAGCGAGGAGAAAAGCAAGCTAGATTTGGTTCTTTTCTTCTATCTAAGTTTTAATTATGAATTGGAATGTTGATTGGTAGCACTGCCTGTCCCAAGCTAGTGCTGTGTTTATTAGCGGCATTGCCTGTCCTAAACCAGGATAAAGGAGGAGAGTTGTGTTAGGTAGCCGACAGCCAGCGTAAAACATAGTCGAATCCACATGAAAAATTAATCCTCGTTGGGGCGTCACCACCGCGACGCCTTGCATCGATGCCACTCCGATGCAATGATAAGTAAGCAATGGTGGTTTGCTAGGACGTTCCCCGAAAGCGATGCATTACATCGATGTCTCCCTGTTGTAATGACAAATAAGCAAGAGTGTTCTAAGAATCTACAATCCTCTAATAGGTTACCTCATAGTATTAGACATAGACTAGAACGGTCTAAGAGGCAAAAGGATAGGAGACTTGTACAAGAAAATAGAATTAGATTAGCTACTTGGAATATAGTTACACTTACTGGAAAAACTATGGAATTAGTGGATGTCATGCTTAGAAAAAAGATAAATATAATTATATATATATAAGGTAAGGTTACCTCATAGTATTAGACATAGACTAGAACGGTCTAAGAGGCAAAAGGATAGGAGACTTGTACAAGAAAATAGAATTAGATTAGCTACTTGGAATATAGTTACACTTATTGGAAAAACTATGGAATTAGTGGATGTCATGCTTAGAAAAAAGATAAATATAATTTGTTTATAAGAAACTAAATGGATAAGTGAAAAATCTAGAGAAATTGAGAAGGTCGGATATAAACTTTAGTACGTGAAAAGAGAAGAATAGGAATGACGTGAGATTTCTTGTAGATAATATAATAAAAGAAAGTGTTGTAGAGGTAAGAAGAGTTGAAGATAGAATAATACTAATAAAAGTTATCTTAGATGTAGAGGTTATTAATATTATTAGTACTTACGCACCACAAATAGGCTTGTCCGAGAGTACCAAAAAAGAATTTTGGGATAGATTAGATGAATTAGTACAAGAAATCCCATTTAGAGAGATTATTTATAAGAGGGCATCTGAATGAGCATGTTGGTAAGGATAATAATGGATATGAGAGGATACATGGAGGTTTCGGGTATGGAGATAAGAACGATATGGGTAAATGAATTTTAGAGTTTGTAATATCGTATGATTTGATAATAGCAAATACACTTTTTAGAAAAAGGGATGAACACTTAATAACCTTTAAATCGTATGATTTGATAATAGCAAATACACTTTTTAGAAAAAGGGATGAACACTTAATAACCTTTAAAAGTGGTTTTAATAATAGTCAAATAGACAGAAAAAGGGATGAACACTTAATAACCTTTAAAAGTGGTTTTAATAATAGTCAAATAGACTTTTTTTCTAACTAGAATGATGGATAGGTTAATGTGTAAAGATTGTAAAGTTATACTAGGAGAGAGTTTAAGTACACAACATAAATTGATGGTCTTAAACATTGTCTATTAAGAAGTGGAGTAGAAAAACTAACGTGAAAAAGAGACTAAGAACTAAATGGTGGAATTTAAAAGAAGAGAATTTAATACATTTTAAAGATAAGATAATGAAATAAGATATATGGAACATAGATAATGGGCTAATATTATGTGGAATATCATGTCTTCTTGTATTAGGAAAGTGGCTAAAGATATATTAGGAGAATTTAAAAGTTGTAGATTAGATGGTAATGAGAGTTGGTGGTGGAATGAGAGTGTGCAAAAGGTTATTAGAGAGAAGAAAACTTTATATAAAGAGTGGCTGAAGTGTAAGAGTAGAAAAAACTTAGAAAATATAAATAGTAAGGAAGGAAGCAAAAAGAGCAGTTAGTGAGAATAAATACAAGGCTTATGAATTTTTTTATAAGAAGTTAGAATCTAAGAAGGGAGAGATAGATATATATAACATTGCTAAGATTAGAGAAAGGAAGAGTAAAAAGTTGGGTAATGTTAGGTGTATTAAAAGTGAGGATCAAAGAGTTCTAGTGACCGATGGGAAAATAAAAGAGAGGTGGATGAGTTACTTTTATCAATTGTTTAATAATAACCAAACAAGTGAACAAAATAGAGATTTTGATCATACAGTGAATGATAGGAAGTATATATATTGTCGAAAAATTAGAATTAGTGAGGTTAAAGATGTTGTAAAGAAAATAAAAAGTGAAAGAGCCGTATGACCGGACGATATCCCTATTGAAGTTTGGAAATGTCTTGGAGATTAGGTTTAGGATGGTTAACTAAACTATTTAATAAGATTATCGAGACGAAAAGAATGCCGGATGAGTGGAGGATTAGTATTTTGATACCGATATATAAGAATAAAATAGATATACAAAGTTGTTCAAATAATCGAGGTATAAACTCATGAGTCATACTATGAAACTTTATGAGAGGGTAATTAAGCAAAGACTAAGAAAAGAGAAGTATATTTGAAAATTAATTTGGTTTTATGCCTGGGAAGTTAACTATGGAATCTATACATATTTTCAGACGGTTGATAGAGAGATAAAGAGAGAAGAGAAATGATCTACATATAGTTTTTATCGATCTAAAAAGTTTATGATAGAGTGTCTCGAGAGATAATGTGGTGGGTGTTAGAAAAGAAACATGTATCTAGTATATATATTAATGTGATTAGAGATATGTATGATAGAGTAACAATTAGAGTAATAATAGAGTAACAATTAGAGTAATAACTAATGAAGTAGAGAGTAAAACATTTTCTATTACCATAGATTTACACTGGGTGTAAACTTTAAGTTCTTATATTTTTGCATTAGTTACGGACCAATTTACTAAGCACATTCAGGATGAAATCCCATGGTGCGTGTTATTTATCGATGATATAGTATTAGTTGATGAAACTAGAAGAGACATTATTTCTAAAGTAGTAAAATGAAGACAAGCTCTTGAATCTAAATGTTTTAGAATTAGTAGAACAAAAACAAAATATATGGAGTGTATTTTTTGTAAAACTGGAAAAGGAAGAGAGCCTATGGTACATATTGATGGCCAAGAAATACTTAAAACTAATCATTTTTTGCTATTTAGGATCAATCGTTAGACATGATGGTGAGATAAATGATGATGTTGTGCATCGAATCTAATTAGAATGGTTAAAATGGAGGAGTGCTTCGGGAGTCTTATGTGATCGTAGAATACCAATAAAATTAAAGGAAAAATTCTATAGGACGGTTATAAGACCGACTATGTTTTATGGGTCAGAGTGTTGGACAATTTAAAAACATGTTTAAAAAATAAGTGTAGAAAAAATGAGAATGTTGTGATAGTCATGTGAGTATACATTAAAAGGTAAGATAAGAAATGAGTGCATCCGTAGTAAATTAAAGGATGCGCCTATTAAGGATAAAATGAGAGAATAGATTAAAATGATTTGGTCATGTACAACAGAGACCCCTTAGTGCATCGATTATGAAAAGCGATAATGTTAGAGTTAATGTGGTTAGGAGATCTAGAGGCAACCTAAAATGATTTGGTTAGAAGCAATTAAGAAGGATATGATTAAGACTAACTTGACGGAGGAGATGACCTATAATAGAATGGAATGAAAAAATAGGATTCATGTAGCCAACTCCAAACATTTGGGATAAAGGCTTGGTGGTGGTGGTTGTGTAATTGGAAAGTTGATTGGAGAAGTGTGATAAAATTTTATTGTTATTTATAGTAATTTGGTGGGAGAGGAATAGTTGTAATGTTTATTATATCATTAGTGCAAATAAATTTATATTTAGTGTACCAAGTGTTAGTGGAGGAGTGTTATGAGTAAGTGTTTCATTTGAAAATTAATGGCAATCAATTGGGAGGTTATGAAAAATTGTATGTATGTCTTTATGTAAGCATGGATGTGCAAGCAATGTAGAGGTTATGAAAACTTGACCATGTATGTATCTTCATTTATGCTTGAATGAATGTGTTGGAGGACATTTCGGAAAGAAATGTTTTAACATGACAACCCACTTTTATAATAGTATTAGATGTATGAGTCGCCAGTCAAGGTCCAATTTGTATCATTCTCTTATAATATTCATAAACCTAGATTCTTCAGTGTTCCTTAATTATTTGAGGAGAATTTTGGGGAGTTACTCCTGCAAATGAGCTTAAAGTACAGGACAACCACTTAGGTTTTCCTGCAATGTAGGATTCATAACAGTCTCTCTTGTTATAGTTTCTATACAGAAGTTTGCACCTATTTAGGTACTTTGCATTAGTTTGATAACCTGTCAAAATTCTTTCAAGGAGCCTTTCTTCATTTTGGCAACCAAGTGGTAGGAAAAGTCTTATGTTATGTCATGATGGTTAAAGTTGGTTGCAGTTCGTACAGAATCTTTTGTTATTCTAGAAGTTTGACTATCTCTAAAATTTCAATCTTAATTCGTCATGTCTTACTTGATGACGTATTTTCCTTATCCTGCTTCCTGGGCTTTCTGACATGATTGCCCGATTTGTCCACATTTACTCCATCCTTTTGTCCTTATTTCTTCATAATCCAGATCTAAGCAGTGCAACATTCTCCTTTTGTATGTGCTGTAAGCTTTGTCGTGGGTAACCTTTTTGTCTCAGTCCCTGGTACTTCTTGTGACATCTTGTGTTTATTGAATTAAATTACTTGAACCTTTATGCCTGTCAATCTTTTAACTGAATTTTGGTTGGCATATAAATCCCCTTTTAAATAATGAAAGATTACTAGTTATGTATATTTATTGATATAAATTACAAATACATTTTGAAGGCATTGCCAATCGTCTTCAACTTGTCATTATCTGCAACTTTTCACATCAAAATAGTGTCAATTTATGGAGAGTACGAACTACAGAATTTGAAGGACTGAACAACCTCGAGTCTTTCCTCTAAATCGGTGTGTAATTTACAACAAGGAAACTATTGCCAAAGGGGCTGCCTATAAATCCTAGAAGGCTGTTTAACTCGTAGGCAAGTCAATTTTTAATGGACCAGAGAAACTCATCCTATCTGTATGTTATGTCTTAAGACAATGTCTGGATGGGATTTATAGACATCCTCTAGGTCTTGATGAAATCCTTGGATTACACCTATGCTGCTAAACTTTAAGGCCACATTTTGTATAGAGGACTCTGCTGGGAATAAACTTTTATTGATTCCTGCATTTGGCATGAGCACAAATAATTCATGCGAACATTGAATTCGTGTCAGCATCACATTCCTATGTTAGTTTTGTGGGAAAGTAATTCTTTTTGTAATATGTGGATAAGGCAATATATGTTATATTCTCATATTTGAGAACCTCAGAAGCAAAATTTCATTTTCTTAAAGAAACTCTGTTATTCCTTTGCTCCAACACCATCAGTATCACTGCATCAATCGTTTGTGTGGGATGGACACCTGTATCATGAAGGTATGCCACATGTTGCACATATGTTAGACCTGGTTTTTATATTTTTTCCGTACTTGTAGAATTTGTTTATGCTTGTATTTTGTGTCTTATTCAGAGTCTCCATGTTAGTGCAATATATGTTGACATGTTGTCATTGACTCACTCTAGTGTCATTCCTTGTATCCTTGCTTCACCATTGCCTCCACCATGGCTATTGCCACTTCTCATTGATGCACTGGCATTGTCGCTGTTGCTGTCATTTTCTCTACTTTTACCACCCTATAACCTATGTCACTTCCCTGATTGCCCTTATCGTTGTCACTGTGAGCCATGCCCACCCTCGGTAAGCTTAATCACCATCAGCGACCATCGTTGCTGCCACCACATCCTTGTAGTTGCTGCTCCTCTCATCCCAGTCTACCCAACCCCAGCGGACAAAAGCCCCCATCCACACATCAGGCACACATCATTACTACCACTATTGTTCTGGCTGCAACCTACCTTCATCTTTTTCCTCTCATAAAAAAACATAGCACTATTTTTGGTATAGTTGATATGTCACGTTCACCACCATCACTAATGCTGGTACCATCGCTCCTCCTGCTCTTCCTTTCAAATGGTGCATAGGGCTAGTTTTGGCAGATGGTGTGTAGTATGGAAAATTTTATTTTGTAGAAATTCTCACATCTGCTCTGGATCAGGTGAAGCACACTAATGCAACATTCCTAGCACACTGATTCCCAAAAAGCACATCACATGAAAGGGCTGTTTTTGGTTGGATGTTAATTAGTCTCTAATACGAGAAAACCATGGATGGAAACACATTTGTTTTTGCGCTGCACCCTTATGTTCCCTAGTCTAGATTTTTCTTCATTGTAGGACACTGCTAGAATGGTCAACCATTCATATACAGAGATTAATGCCATGAAACACATAAACCATGCAGCAAAGTAGGGATATAAGCATTGGGTTGGTGGACCCAGGATAAATTTAAATCTGAACTTCTAATTAGCTGCCAATACTAGTGCCAAGAAAATAAGTTTTAGTACCCAACAAGTGCAAATTCACACACGCATTGCATGTGCCAAGTGCTGGTTCCCAAGAATGCTAAATCAGGCAGGGTTGTCTTCCGTATTGAAAGCAACTAAATCCTTAGTTACCGTGATTACAACAAACAAAACTTTACTCACCTTTTCAACATCCCCTGGTTATGTCGCCAAACATCATTTGGTAATTTGTTATGCAATGGAACAAATCCTCTTTTCTCAAAACATTAGAGAAACATCATTTGGTTATGTTCCCAAACATTAAAGAAACATCATCATGAGCTGTGCAAAAAATGTTGAGTAGCCGAAATTTTTTGTATTGTTAAGAATCATGCCATTTTTCGTATTGTGTCAAAGGAATATATAAAACAGGCAGATCCAACTGACATGACATATCTGGTGTGAAAAGAATCTTCAGCCGAATTCTCCGAGTTTTTCCCTATTTTGGAGAACTGCTATCTAAATACCTCGAAGATTTCTCGACTTATAGTCGAATCTTTAGCAGACAGACCTGCATCAGTTTGAAAATGTACGTAGAGATGCCAATGATGTTTATATGGTAGATCTTTGGGACTAGATATTGTTGATAACTTTTTTACACATGAATTAGCTTTCACTTGAAAGCTTTTCTGACGTTGGTCTTAAAAGGATTTTATAGTCCTAGCAAGTTTATATTTCTTTTGACGATTACTGTTCAATCATTCTCAACTTTGTGAGGGGCCACATATGTTTAGCTTGGTTGTCAGCCCCATTAGCATTAGGCAGGTATTCTTGATTCCATGGCTAGAAAATTCTTTTGGAATTCTGGATCTATCACTTATCTATTATTGGTTCATCCTTCAAGAAATTTATGGACTTGCACAACTTGGAACCAGTAGTTTTTTGTCGCACAAGCATTTATGACTAGCTTTTCATAACTATTAACTGAAGAATGACAACAAACTACTTTTAAGATGTTGCTTGTCACTAAACAGTTGGTTATGTGGTGGTGCTACTGGGCGAGAGCACACATGGTCGAGCATCCGAAATCACAGTTGCGGGCGTTTTAAAGAAGATCAAGAAAAGCGTACTGAACGTGCAAGGAGGGACCTTTATCGCTACATGCATTATCACAATCGCTACAAGGCGCATATAGATTCTCTTAAGCAGGAAAGTAATCTTAAGGATAGTATCCAGCAGAAAATCTCTATTTCAGAAAATAAGCAATCTAGAATAAAAGATTACACTTGGGTGACGAATGGAT
The DNA here is from genome assembly GCF_001876935.1 of Asparagus officinalis. Taxonomy (NCBI): domain Eukaryota; kingdom Viridiplantae; phylum Streptophyta; class Magnoliopsida; order Asparagales; family Asparagaceae; genus Asparagus; species Asparagus officinalis. The sequence goes on from NC_033796.1 coordinate 61,566,630, forward strand.
TAAGCAGGCTCTTCAGATCGAGACGTGTTCTTTCTTATTCGTACCCGTTTGCGTTTTACATGTTTGGCGATGAGCTCTTTAAGGATGAGATGACAGCAGAGGAGAGGGAACTGAAGCAGAACCTATTTGAAGACCAGCAGCAACAGCTGGAATCTAATGTAGAGAAGCTGTCTATGTTTCTGGAAAAGGAATTTCAAGATTTTTCGGATGATGAGGTCATGGACACGATGAAGCATGTCATCAATCTGTCCAATGTTGTTGATAAATTATGCAAGCTAATGTGAGTTTGTTTTCACAAGTTAATGATTGATTGTCTCAGTCTGTTCTTTGTACTGACTCTGCTTTATCCTCGCAGGTATCAGTGTATAGAGAATGACTTACTGTATCCTCTTCAGCGTGCCCACAACATTGCCCCATACAAATCCAAGGGACTTGAGAAGGCATCGGAGCTCTCAATTTCTTGGGATTCTGATGAAAGTTTGAGAAGCATGAAAACCAATAATGAGGACAGCTGTCCACAATCGAACACGATAGCAAATGGCAGTGGTACATATTATTCTCAAGTACTAGCCTTGTGTTTTTTATGTAGCCAACCAGTACAGCATACTTCTTATATGCAATGTTTAATTCTGTGTAAATTTCCCAAAACCCCCAAAAAGTTTGGCCCATTCTAAAATAACCCAGAAGAATTTGGAAATCTCACTTAAGCCCACAAAAAAGGAGTTATTTGAAAATAGATTCAGAAAAATGCAAAAGTTTTGGCAGTTAAGTGAAATTTCTAAACTTTTTGGGTTATCTCAAAATGGCCATACTTCTTGGGGGGGATTTTGTGAAAATTCCTTTTCCTGTTTTTCCTACGAGTGTTTTGCTTTCTATTTTGAGTAAAATATGTAAAAGATCATCACTTACAAATATGCTCTCTATGTGCGAAACAGGAGCAAATTCACTAGCTAAGCGGGCCGGCGTTCAGTTTCAAGGATCTTCAAGTTCAGTTGAGAGCGGATGTTCTTTGCATAAACGCGCCAGAAGAGATGATTATGGAGACAAGGCTTTTATTGATCTCAACATGCCAGCTGAGGTCCTTGATAATAAGATCTGAAACATGCTTCCATTTTGCAACTGTACAGCTTTAACTAGCGAAACAATAATATCTGTATAAAAGAATAAACTTCATGACACAGCCTTGACATATATTTTTCTTCTAGGTTCATTTTGTTTTTATAAACCGGGCAGATTCCCCAACAAATAGCAAATAGGAAGGATATATATGTTTCTTTCTCTTGATTTTCTTCTGTGTGGCTCAGTTGACGTCTTTTCTGGGCGCATGGCTAGTATCTGAAAAATCTATTCTGCCTTGTCAATAGATCGTCTCCAAGATTTGAGGGTTTTAAGTTTTTGTTAAGGTTGCTGCCTCATTTTGTCGAGTTCTGGACATGGGGGTGTTTGGTTGCTTGCAATTGCATGCAATTGGGTCAGGTTTCTCCAGTTGTAAGCGTTAGTTTTGCTGCAACCCATAGTTGCAGTTGCAGCCACAGTTGTAAAACAACCATTAGTTGAAACATATAACTTAAAAACAACTGCAAATCACGGTTGCAATTTAGTTGCAATTAACCCAAATTTATTAAAAATTAAAATCATTACTCTACATTCAAAGAAAAACATTAAAGACTTAAACTAATCTTTAAAAAATTATTATCATAATAATTTCTTCAAAAAAGTTTTAAAAAAATAAAGTTATTTAAAAATATTTTTCCTAAAAAATGCTTTTTGCAAAGTAATAAGTTAAAAAATATTCTTATAAGATAATTTTCTAAAAAACAAATTATTTTAAAATATAATTATTTGAAAAAAAATATTATTATTCTAAAAAATAAAAATATTATTCTTTTAAAAAATATTATTTTTCATAAAAAAATATATTAATTTTTTATAAAATAATATTTTTGAAAAAGTATAACTCTTTAAG
>NC_033796.1:61568605-61610240 GCF_001876935.1 Asparagus officinalis
AAATATATTATTTTTTATTTTTAAAAAATATATATTATTTTTGAAAAAATATATTATTTTTAAATAATAATATACTATTTTTCAAAATAATATATTTTCCTAAAATATATTGGTGCTGTGGTGTTTTCAATCGCCAAAGTGCAACCTTTTGATAGTAACGGACAGATGTACTTTTGAATGCAGTGCCCCAATCAAATTGGCGGCTAAAGACCAATAAATATTCCTTCGTGTCGACTCGAATGGCGGAACTTGTCGGCCTTCTTGTCGAAAATGACTCGCCATGAGCCCACTCGACTATTTATTCGACGCCTCACGAGGACGACTCGAAATGCGCGAAGCTAGAGGACAAGACTTCAGTCTCCGAGGCCTCTCCCCCTGAACAATGTCGACGTCTCATTATGCTTGCAGCCACCATCATGCTTCTACCGATTCTTACCGACTTAGTCGGACAACGTCGCCCGGATATGCGTCCAACACTTCGCCTAAATGACTGAAGTGATTCTCCCTATCGCCAGCCGAGCACTGTAAAGCAGGAACTGACTCTGCCGCCAACCCATGCTTCTTCACCACCATCCTGTGCTCGGCCATAATGACGGTTCTACCCTTTCACCATCAGTGTAAATAGAGGTACTATTCTAACATACAAAAGGTTTGATCTTTTTGGAGATCCTCTTCTTATGAATCTAAGCATTTATTCCACTACACACAAGAATCACGCAGTTCTTTGCTTTCTCCACTCAAGCTCACCAGCTGATTTGACCGTCGGAGGAATGACGGGGAACCAGTACCTGTCCTCTCACGAGTTTCTACTTGTGCAGGCTTCAGCCACTCAACTTAGAATTGGATATTCAGGGAAGGAAGCGACCTCTTATCAATCATCAACCCCATCCAACCACAGATTTAATTGGTTGTGTGATCTTAGTCATCAACAATTAGTTTTTAAAATATATTAATTTTATAATAATATAATTTAAAAAAAAAATAATAATTCTTTAATTTTTTTTTGAAAAAATGTTAATTCTTGGAAAAATTCTTGAAATAACTAATTATTAAAAATTATTATTTTTTGAAAAAATAAATTTAAAATTATTATTTTTCTAAAAAACAAAAATTTTCCTTGAATAGTATTATACTTTGTTAAAATATATTTTTGAAAAATTTCAATAGTATTTTTCAAAAAATTATGAAAGGAATTAATTTTTAATGAAATTCATTTACAAAACTATATTTTTACCAAAAAAATATTAGTTTACAAGATTATTTTATTTTATAAGATATATTATTTTTTAAAATTAAAATTTTAAAAGATATTTTCTTATGATTTTTTTTAAATTTAAAAGTCAATTTACTTAATAATAAAAACCATTAATTTTTTAGAAAAATATATATTTTAAAAGCATTAAAGAAATTAATAACTTTAATGATTTATTAATGGTAAAAAAATAAGTTGCATATTTTAAGTTACAAGCAAAATCAAACACCTGTAATTGTAAATTGTAAAATTTAAATTTTAAACCAAACAATTGCAACTATAGTTGCATGTAAGAAGACTTGTAAAATCACACTTGCATTGCAATTACTTGCAAGCAACCAAACGCCATCATAGTGCTGTTGGTTTGTGATGTAAGTTTCAGAAAACCTTGGGATAATTATGGTAATAAGTTAACTGTGGGTAACGATCCTTCCTTTGTTCACCATAGAGAGAAGATAGTGAAGGTTTATAACAGGTCTGATATGAACACATAATCAAATCATTGTTAAAAGTAACTAAGAAGCCATGGCCTCTTTGTTCAGGTCATGCTTGTGCTCTACTCTGTTCTTATATTAGAATTCATATTATCAGGCGTAGATTGTTGAGAATTTTCTTATCCGTTCTGAGTTTTATTGAATAGTAATGACTTGGAAATTATATATCTTTGTAACAGGGGCAGTCCTTTGAGTCCAGGCAAATAATTACAAAAAAGGAAAAAAAGTATTTTCTAATATTTCTAGATACCAGTATGAATTTCATTACAATAACTTTTTGATCTTTCCAAGTTAGATATGAATTTTCAGGTATATATATCTGTGTATCACACTTTAAGTGAAGGATAATACATTTAAGAAATAGTTTTAGTCTTTATAGTTTATTTGTACTTTTAAAGTAAATTCTATTCTAATATTTGCCAATTGTTTAAATTAAATGACTCTAATTAATCCTCGTGAGACCTAGCTGTTTGCTTTGGGAACAATTTTGAACAATTTTTCACTTTAGCCCTTTTAAATTTTTTTATTATTAAAATCGACCCTTTTTTCTTTTATTTACCAAAACCGACCCGATTTCTTGATTAGCGGCTTAATCACATTCCTAATTAGTCGGGGTTGCCAACCCCGACTATTTAGGAGGGTCTTAAACCCTAATTAGAAGCCTTAAACCCTAAAAATTAATATACTAAATAGTCGGGGTTGGCAACCCCGACTAATTAGGAATGTGATTAAGCCGCTAATCAAGAAATCAGGTCGGTTTTGGTAAATAAAAGAAAAAAGGGTCGAATTTAATAATAAAAAATTTAAATAGGGCTAAAGTGAAAAATTGTTCGAACAATTTTCTTTGTTGCTTCTATTAAATCGTTTAAAAGAAACAAAGAATAAGCTTTACACGTGTAACTCTCTTCTTTTATAAAGAAAACAAAATTGTGCTCCCTAGTAACACACACAGAAACTGCTATGTAGTAGTCTTTGCTTGCGTGTGATTCCTTTCCTGTACGAGGGATGCGTTATTCGTGGACCACCGAGCAACGTTTCCAAATCGGATACGAAGAAGGTTTGAACTTAATACTTCGACGGGGAAACAGTAACAAAAGTAAGTGTCTTAGCGAGGTAAGAAAAATACTCTTTTCAAGATCAAATCTAAGTTTGAACTCAAGGAAATACCAAAGGACTCTTGAGATTACTTGAAAGTGGATGAAGAACTCTCTTGCTCTCAAAGTTCGCCAAATGCCAGCCTCTCTCTGCTCGATCACGCATCGGTTTCCCTTCACAAGTGTGTAGGGGGGTATTTATAGCAATTGAAAACCATAACCGTCGAATAGGAGGCAAAATACTTGGTTGTCACTGTCTATGTGAGCGAGATAGTGTCCACTGCCTCGGCCAAATGAGACAGCTTCCAGGACTTTGTAACTGCTACCCACTACCTTAAAATGCGTTAAATGCCGTACTTTTTATGGGTAGTGGGCGTATTTTTCAGGATGTAACCGTCCACTAACATTAATGATCGTCCTCAAGCAGTTATGGAGTTAAGTGGACCCCACAAAACCTCATAAAACCGCCAAAACACTTGGGAGGCTGTCTCGTAGTTGACGAGATAGCCTCCATTGTCTCGCATATGCGAGACAGTAAACACTGTCTCGTATATACGAGACAGTGGATACTATCTCACCAACTGTGAGACAATTCCAAGTCCTTTTTTGAGTTGTGTTTTGCGTTCTCCTTTGCTTCCTTTTGTATTGGATGATTTTCTCTGACTTAGATAATGATGTTCTTCATCTTTCCTTTGTCTTGAGCTGAGTTTGGGACCTATAGGTAAATTTTAATACCTACAGATACCCCCTCTAAAGTTTTTAGCCTCCTCAGTATTTTATCGAGGAGTCCGAAATACTTTGGACAAGATAGGCCCTGTTTTTCCCCCAACGTTGAACTATATAGAAGGACCTATAAGTAGCTTCAGTTTCTTGACTTCCGGTAATGCGACGTCACTGACCGTACGTTGAACTCAGGAACTGTAGTTGATTTGTTGATATTTGAAATGTTGAGATCGCTCGTATCGTTGAGTTGACGCTAAATTGATCATCTTTCTCAGGAGCTCGTAGCTGAATTGCAGTTGAACTCCCATGGGTAATTTTAGAATATAACTACCCTGAGCATATCAGACTTCCAAGGGCAAATCTGGAATGCAATTATCCTGAATATGTTGTGCATATGCTGAAGGAATGTTGTAGGTGTACTGGAAATGGACTGAGATGAACCACGGATGCATTGGTCATACCCAGATGAAACCCTTTGTGTGAGACCGTGTACACTGTCTCGCATATGCGAGATAGTGTTGGCTGTCTTGCTCAAAGGAGAGGCAGTCGGGTCGACTCCTTTAAGTTCAAATGTTGCGGTTCTTTTGGGCCATCTTTGCCTACTTTTCTGAGTTCGAAATCTTTGTAAAAACCTATAAAAGAGTTTTCAAGTCTTTTCTCTCCTTTTATCCCTTCGATCTTGTTTGACCTTGACCAAAAAGAGATCCTCATCTAGGGTTTGGATGTTACTTTCGAGCATTTGATCCCTCTCTCCTTGTTTCTTTCCATTACACCTTATTTTCTCCTAATCCTCTGCAAAATCCAACCCCAAGGCTCTTGATTTTGGGTCTTTCCGAGGTTTTCTTGATTGTCAGCCACAAAACCCTAACTTTTCATCGAGATTTCAATCTAAACCCTTATTTTGACCATGTCTCCCAAGAAGTCTAGGGTTCCCAAGGGCAAATCAACTACCTGACTATCATAGAGAGAGGAGGCTGTCGCTTCGTCATTCGGAGGTGAGATTTCCTAATTTGTTTAATTTAATATTTAGGGTTTCGACTAAGTTTCCTCGTTTGTTCTCCTTCGCGAGACATTCGGGATGAGTTGACACCCTCATTTGAGAGGATCGACGCTTAATTGGAGTGTTTTGCTTCGCCATAACACCTCCTAAGACAAAGAGGTAGTTTCATACTATCTAGTCACTTGCGAGATAGGGTACACCGCCTCATAGTTTGCGAGACAGTATACATTGTCTCGCATGTGCGAGATAGTTGTAGCTGTCTCACAAACTGCAAGACAGTGACCCTATCCCACAAGTTTGAGAGATTCAGCGTAACTCCTTTTTCTTGCCTTTTGCAGCTGTCTTTAACTGCTTTTTGATATATTCCCTTTTTTCTTTGCAGTCAATTTCCTATCCACGACCTTCTCTGACAAAGAAGTGTCCGGTCAAAGTGGCATCGTGTATGCTTCTTTTGACGGAGCTCCTTTGATCAGGGAGGCTCCTCAATTTAATACAACTTGCCCCAAAGACGTCCCCAGGCTTGTGCAACAAGGGATTCGTTGTACTCTGTGTCAATTGTTTACGGATACACCATTGACAAAGGATCAAGATCGACTCAACCATTGAAGAAACCCCACTATATGTTTGGTGACTCCATTGAAAATCCTAAGAGTCTTTCTTGTAGCTTGGAGCAGTGGCTGAATGCATATGATGGGGCCTTTCGATTCCTCCCTCCCATTCCTCGACATTACTCCCTCTTACAACTTAGGAATTTGGCAGTGACAAGGGAGATGTCCTGGCAACTGACGGAAGATCATGAACGCATTCATTGTATTTTCATTGGCAAGGATAGCAAGACTCCGGGTTCAAGTGACCAGAATTCCATTCATGGGCTTCACCCTAGACTATTGGGTCAAGACAGTGTGCCGCAGAATTGAAAGCACTCTAACGCCACTAGGAAGGAACCCTAGAGGGAGGGTGAATAGGGTTTATGCTAATCTAATCCGATTTAATGCCGATTAAAACTAATTTATAAGTTATCCTAGCAAATAAGATATGCAATGAGTTATTATCAAGGATAAGCAATATAAACAAGGGTGAAACAAGATAAACAAAAGATACAATGTTGAATGGGCAATGTAAACAATGTAAACACACAATATGATCACGGAGTTTGGACCTTCCGTCCTACGTCTCCGCTTCCCACTCCCGGGGAGAAATCCACTATCACAACCGGGTTTTCTATGCTCACCCAAATAAAGTTTACACCTCACACTCGGTTTTCTAGTTCACCGAAAACTTTACAATCACTCACAATGTAAACACACTAACTACCACCTCAAGTATTGGTCTCTAGCCCGTGTCTCTCTTAAGTGTTAGGAATTATAACCTCTCTCTAGGCATTACCACCTACCCCACTCCTCTTGGGACGATCCCGTCTCTCACCACACACCTCTTGATGTACTAGTGTAATACAATGTGATCTTCACAATTAAGGCTCACAAATACAAATTTGTTCTCTACAATAGATGAGAACACAATGTAGGCTCACACTCAATATCACACAAACCCCACAACCCAAATTATGCGATGTATGAAAATATAATAAGCTCAATGGTTGTGTGTAACAAAGAGATAAATCAAAACTAAACTCAATATAATTCTAGCTAATAGAAATTATAATCAAAACCAATAAATAGCTAGAAAAGAGTTTAGAAATTCTTCTCTGAAGAACAAGACGGAGAGATGGAGATTGAAGCTCAAACAATGAAGATGATCTCATCCACTAGTGAAAACTTCTTCATAAACAAAAAAAAAACTAAAACAAACTTTAAAACCCTTCAACTCTTTTGTAAACTTGATTAAACTCATTCTTAATTACTTGAGAATGTTAGAGGGCAATGAGTATATATAGGATCAAGAAACAAAGCCCAAAAACCCAAGAAAACCAAGCAAAAAGACAAAATAACAGAAACATAAAAATCTAAAAAAACTAGCTGTTATGATGCCGTCGGTCGACTGATACTGTCATCAGTCGACGGATGACCTCATTAGTGAACTGGTCAGTCGACCAGAAGAAAAACAGACAGTTTCAGAGTTCTGGAATTTTGCATATCTGGCTTTGTAAAATCAATTAAAAATAGTAAATCAAATCCAAACATCATGAAAGTTTGAAAAAAGGTTCTAGACATATAGATAAACATGTTAGAGAAAGAATTTATAAAAAATAACATCCCAGTTGAGAGAAATAAATGTTCGAACACAGATATTACAGTTTCTTAAAACTGCTGAAACACCCGACTTTGTAAAATCAATTTGACACAGTAAATCAACTCCAAAATTCATGAAATTTTGAGGAAAGTTTCTAAACATGTATGTGAACATGTTAGATAAATAATTTTGTAAATATCACTTTCCATTTGAGAGAAATAATTTATTTTTCAAACTGGTCAAAAAACTAAAAATGTGGAAACTGTAAACAGGTCATCGGTCGACACATCAGTCGACACATCAGTCGACTGATCAGTCGACTGAAACAAAGAAGAGAGAAAATGAAGATTCTAGGCACATTAATCAGTTGACTAATTAGTTGACTGATCAGTCGACTGAAATCATCAGTCGACTGATCAGTCGACTGATAACACACTATCAGCCTGTTTAAAACTAAAAAACTTTGAAGTGCCTTTAAAAATAGCAAATAAATTCCAAAAATTATGAAACTTTGAGAAATATTTATAAACATGTAAATGAACATGTTATAAAAATAATTTTTAGAATTTCACTTCACATTTGTATACCATTATTTTGCAAAATAGTCCAAAATATAAAAACTAAACATACATGTTTTTGTCATTTGACATAAACACAATATTGAAACTTTTGTAAAATGATTTTATAGACTTAATGAATTAATATAAAATATTGTTATGAAGCTCATAAACAAATAATTCAATATTTTCACAAATTCATTTTTGTATAAACTTGAAAACTATAAAACCAAAACATGTGTGTGTGTGTGTGTGTGTGTGTATATATATATATATATATATATATATAAACCAATAAAATGTGTATGTATGTAATTAAGCTTAAAGTACTAACACACATAATATAAAATCTAATACTAGATATACCCAAGCTTGTGATCTTCAATGAAGCTCTTCTTGGTACACTTACGGATGAAGCGGGAACTTAAATCTTTAACTTGAATTGCATTGCTTCACTCCTCTATTTCCGCCAACCTCCATTTGATATGATCATTATGATGCAATTCCATCCATCCTCTAATATGTTGTTTGCCCAGAATAAATACAAAACACAAACACTAGACAATTAACATTAGTTGTAAATTATTTGTTAATCATCATCAAAACAAAAGGACCCAACACTAGCAACTGACGGAAGATCATGAACGCATTCATTGTATTTTCATTAGCAAGGATAGCAAGACTCCGGGTTCAAGTAACCAGAATTCTATTCATGGGCTTCACCCTAGACTATTGGGTCAAGACAGTATGCCGTAGAATGAACTGATGATCAAGGCTAACACTATGAAGAATCGTCTCGCTCGATTGGGTAGGGAGCTGCCTATCAAGAGGTATACATGCTTTGGTTGGGTCCATTTGTCTACTGATAGATGGTGGACGAGAATGACCAGCTATGTGCTCAGACACTAGGGTAAGGAGTTAGCTGATATAGGATTATATACCCCAATCCGAGCCAGCATGTATGGTCTCCCAATAAGCGTAGACCATTTCTTCGCTTTGTTTGAGATCTATAACCCAGACACTAATACTTTTTTGACTAAACATGGAGAGTTAGGCCTTCCTATTCATGAGATGATGAAGGTGTTCAGATTGTTAATGGAGGATATACCATATTAGGAATACTTTCCCTCTACCTATCACATGAACCGAATGAAGGAGACGGCTTCAATTGCTCATGACATTCTTTGGGAGATGACCTGTCACTATCAAATTACCATGGCGGGGATTGATGTGAAGCCAAAGAAGTTTTCGCAAATTAGCTTGAAGCAATTTGCCGATTACCTCTTCAAGAATCTTGAGGATTGTTCCGGTAATGAGGTTTGTGAATTTCCTCCCTTGACCCCATCTGAGATCAATAGGCTAATACCGAAGATTAATGATTAATCCTACACCACCCGCTCAGCTAAAGGCAAATTTCCAAGGGGTACCAAGTTCGAGACCTTCTTGTGGCATGCCCAGAGGAAGATCAAGTCGGCAACTCTTCTAGTGGGGCACTTGGCTATTTGGCTAAAGAAATGTGTAGTGCTCCATCAAGTTTCTGAGGCATTACCTATTGAAGTTCCGTACCCCGCTGTCCAATTGGTGATTGGACGTAAGCTTTCCTTGCTCCCGGCCATGATTGTCGATATCAATAGCGGGCTTCGTCACTTGGCCACCACATTCACGCAAGAAGGAAGCAAGCCTTCGAGCGTGATTCCCACTACTAAGATAGAGCTATCGTACACTTATTTAATGGCGTGGCTTTTATTCCACCGGCCCGACTTAATGACAACACCTGAGATTGCCGATCCAGACCTTCCTCTGCTGCAAATCTTGGAGGAGTGTAAGTGGGTAAGAAGACAATGGCATGAGGTGGCGAGGTAGTTTAGAATATACAAGTGCTAGGAGTTCTTCAAGTGTTTCCCTCGGTTCTCAGGTACTTATAATGAGATGCTCATTGATGAAGAGGAACCGAGGAAGAACATGACTGGTTTGGATGTAGGATGCTTTCGCTAGTTAATCAACATCCGCCCCGGTTATTTGATTTTTTGGGTGAAGAACGTCTGCAGCATTGAGCCCTATTTCCCCTATAGGTTCGCCCGTCAATTTGGTTACGACCAATTGTATGTCGGGAACTCTAATAGAAGATTGATGGTTTGCGAAGGTCTCATTGATGGTGCTCGAGCGTGGTTTTGGAGTATAACTGGTTGCACAGACGCCCGATTTAGCTTTCCTATTGCAGAGACTCAGTTGCAAACGACCTTCTTGTGTTGCAAATGGCTCATAGTTGCCAACCCTCCCACAAGGAAGAAGAGGATTTCAGAACTAGAGGCAAAAACAACATTGAGACTTGCCACTGAAGTACTTCGAGAAGCTGTATCTTCTAGGAAGGGGAAGAAACCTATTGAATCCTTCTGCAAAGGGAAACAAGTTGCTGATTTTGATGAAAGTGAAGAGGAACTCTTCACGGATGTAGCTTGGACATTCAAAGAAGAAGGTGAAGCTGGGGGTATTAGAGCTGACATAGGGGGAGACAAAGAAGAAGATGTATCGAGTCTCCCACATACTTTCTTCCCAGGAGGGGATGTTAGCTCACGCATTGCCCATAGGACTTGTCGATCCGACCCGACCAAATCTTCGAAAAAGGCATTATCTCCTTCTCGTTCCAAGGATATTTTGAGGAAGCACACTCTCAAAGAGAAAGTTGTCATCACATCTTCCCACCGGAGAATAGTGGAAGTTCCATAGTGGTGATGAAGAAGAGGAGGCAGAGCCTATTGAAACTAGGCTCGTTGGTAGGAAAAGATCCTATACTTCGGCCCAAGCTCAAGCTCAAGCAGTAGTCTCTCCCAGGACCGAGCTATGTACTAAGTTCCGACAAGAGAGTGATGCTCCTTCTGAAGGGCCCCGACTAATAAAAAAGATAAAGAAGGTTGCGCATAAGCCACACACTGCATTGTCCAAATCTCCAGAAGTGCCGATCAACGATATTCCATTTGAGGAAGGAGGTAATATTTTACCTTTATGTTGATTTTAAAGCTCCATCTCCAAGCTCACTGATCATATCCTCTATTCTTCATTCATAGGGGATCATGAAGAAGGTAAGATTCCACATGAACCCACATCTCCTGAATTTTTTCCTTTCGAGGGACCAAGTTTCACTCAACAAATGCATGAGGCTATGAGTGAAGAACCCTCGGATGCTAGAGTTGCTATGGAAACCAGGGTCCAATTTGATCCCCATGTTGACGTTACTCCAAAGGTCTCTAGTCAAGATATATTTAGTATAGATACTACCTTATTTGGGTGGCAATTCTAAGAGCTGAGTGACTCAGAATTTGTACCTCCTCTAATTGTTTGTGCACTTCGTGCTCTTTTAGAGAAGTTGAAGGAAGTGAGTGGAGGTGCTAGTCCCGCTGAAGCAGCTCAAGGTAAAATTGACTTCCACTTGACGTATATTCCTGCTCTTTTCATTTGTACTCAAAGTTCAACTTTTTTTTAGATGTTGCTATGGAAGAATCAGCTGAAGAGGAGGCTGCCCATGATGAAATGATTGGATATCTTCTTGAGCATGACTTTGGCCAAATTATTACCTTATCCGAGTCTGACCATAGCTTAATTTCTCAATTGCTGTCAGTATCAAGCAAGGATCAAACCGCAGGATCAACCGTAGAAGCTGGTTCATCTGCATGTATGCGCTTTATTCCAAAGTTACCTCTTCAATTATTAATTGTGAGTAACCAAGTGAGAGTTTTGATTGTAGGACCAGCCACTGGTGCTGATATCGCTACTATCTTCGTGGCTGCCGAGTAGCTTAAGAATTCTGATACCTCGGGTTTGGGACAAGATATTGTTGAAGTTCAACCACCAATCTCCCAATCCAAAGTTACTATCCTTCAAACTCCTTCCACGGCTCTTTCTGAAAGGGAAGTCATCAAGTCCTCGGACCCAATGACTGTAGAGGTTTTAGCTGAAGTTGAAGTTGGCCCACCTGTTCAAGTCATAAAATCAACCGATGAAGCTGGTGCATCGATGACCGAGTTTGCACAAACTCCAGCTACTCATGAGGCTAAGTTAGCGGGATCGGAACAAGAGAGCCAACCTGAGAGATTATCTGCCGACATTGGTACATTCTCTTCTATAGTCCGTTTAAAGTCCTAAATATTAGAATCATCCTTGATAACTTTTGGAGTGCTTACTTCTTCTTCTTTTCTTGTAGCGCTTCCTTCATTGTTATATAACTCTATCAATGCGTTGATATCAGATGAAGATCCGGATAAGGCCGTGATCTGCACAGAACTCTATAGCTTTGCTTCTTTCCTAAACATGATGATCAACAAAGTCCTTCATAAGGGATTTCCCTTCAACAATTTCAGGCGACTTCTAGATCGTCATATGACAGACATTAAGGAAGAAGGATATGCGGATTTAGCAGTTCCATTGTAACGGACCTGACTCAGTTAGAAAGGGAACTACAAGAGCTCAAGGAACTCCTGGATACTGGTGCTTCCTCGTATATAGCTGCTCACATAGAATCTAGCTTAAAAGTGTGACATGATACACAGATGTCTGCTGGGCTTGAACTCCGAAAAGTATAGAGTCAAGTGAAATAGACAGAAGTAGTTCTCTCCAAGAAGGTGAAAACTAAGACTGGCTTTCTCCGATCTCTAGAATCGAACCACACAGAGATAGCATACCTCAAAAAAGCCCTTGAAGATGCCAAGAATGCTTGAGCTATCTTGGAAGGTGACTTGGCTGGCGTGGAGAGTGCTCGCGCGAAGATGCTCGAGAAACTGAAGCCTCAAAAAGAGATGCTGGTTGGAATGGAAAAGAGGTCGCTAAGGCTCTGACTACCACTGAAGACTCCATAAGAGCTGATCTGAAGGTAGAACTTACACGATCTTATGAAGAGAAGCTCTCTAAGTGGGAAGAGAAAATCTGTTTTCGCAAGCTACCTGTAGAGTGATAACCTCACTTTTGTATCTTTTGTTTTCCCCTTATGAATAAAATGGATTTTATTATCGTTTAAACTCTATTATGATTACTCATTAGTTTGGAACAAATAAGCATAATATTTGTAGGATTTTTGGCAAACCCTTAACCATCAATAAGTTTGATGAGCCTTTACAGACTACCGTTTGAGTCAGGCTAACATGTAGATTATCTAAATCCGTTCTACATGTAACGTTATGCTAAAAGAGTAAACTCTCTTAGACTTAATGCTATGATGTTGAATATGTAGGCTTTGTTATTCTTACGGGAATAGACTACCCGGTTACGTGTGTTAGACGTTGTTATGGGGTGTTCCCTATTCCCCACAAATATGCTATCCTGAGAACAGGTTCGGCCGAGTCAACTTCATTCCAAGACGACTCGAAGGGCGGACTCAGTCGAGCAAAAGATGATTACCCATCGATCAACCGATACTTTTCCCAAGGGCGACTCAGAATATTATTTCTCAGCATTATTTTAATAGTTTATGATCATCATTACAACTCCACATCACCCGCGACAAGCCACGACGGCCGCAGAGTCTCTATGCTGTAGAAATGACCCCACGTCTCCCACTGACAAGCCTCGTCAGTTGCTGAGTTCCCATATCACTGAAGTGACCTTCCATCACTCGCAAATAGACATGTATAGAGCAAAGGGTGATTCAGCCTTCAGCTCACCCCTCACCACCATCCTAGACCGCACACTCACGAAGTGTCTATTCTGCCCTTGGGCATCCTCTATAAATACATATGCTATTCATCATGAAAAAGAGGTTGGATTCTCCTTACTACTTAAATACTACACCTGTTATTTTGGGGGAGAATACACTGTTCTTCCTTCACCCCATCCAAGTCCGATAGCTGACTTGACCGTCGGAGGTACCACGGAGGAAACAAGCCCCGTACTCCCATGATTCTTGTATGTGTAGGTGGTCCGTCCGCCCTGAGCTCTGAGAACCAGACATAAAATCGAAGAAGGAAAGCGCCCCCCTCTCGACGATTCAACATCTCGACGATTCTACAACTCTGCAATCCCCATCGACTGTTTGTTCACGAGCATCAACAATTTCTAACTGTTATGGGGTATTTGTTGGAAAATCGTGCTAAATACATACAAAATACGCAGTGGAATACTATATGTATAATTATGCTAAGCATGTAGAGAGTATGAAATACATAATAGGACCATCCTAATTAAATCTAACATAATCCCTATATTAAAGAGAGCATATAAGAGTTAGAAAGGCATACTTTCGAAGCGTGATTCGATGGAAGATCGAATAACCCCTAGCTATTGCTCCCTGTAGTAGAAAATCTCCTCGTAGTGGATCTCTAAGTCTTCAAGTGGGCTTGATAAAACCGGAGTCTTCTTGAGACACAAGGCAAGATATCCACCCCGGGGTACTTTAAAATCCTACTACTTCCTCTTACTTAAAGATTGCTAGAGTTTAGTAAGAGGTAGATCTCTCTTCTTTTCTTTTATGGAAAGCAACTATGAATAAACCATTTATTTTATTTTTCTATTAACCATGAAAGAAGAAAGAGAGCTCATATTTATAGAGGAAGAATATATCATGACATGAATGACTCATCTTATGAGTCACACCATGAGTCATCAAAACAATGATTTTTTCATGAGTCATGCAATGACTCATCTCATGAGTCATGTAATGAATCATGAAGAATCAAAACTATGTGCTAAAACCATGTTCCCAAACCATATCACCTTAATGACTCATCTCATGACTCATTAATCAAGGTATAATAAAGTTCGTATTTCATAAATGAAAATACCACATCAATACGGTATTTCGTAATTTTCCAATCATTAACTAATAAGTCATCATATGACCAAAAAATCAATGAGTTGACCAAAAGTCATCTGTTGACCAAAAAGTCAACCAGTTGACTAAAAGTTAACTTTATGAGAAAAATACTAAAATTTATTTCTTAAGCACATAACATTCTGATTTTACCGATACATATAACCGTTTATGTGTATACGGTGAAAATTATATATGCGTATCAATCATACACATTACTCTATAAATTTATATTTCATAGGATTTAAGTATGCGTTTGGTGTGACTCTAGGGCCCAACTATAAGACTCGGTAGTGGATCATATCCACAAGTGCAATAGAGGTGCTAGCTACACATGAAGACTACCCGAGTATTAGTTGTGATAAATGTTTGCAAGATGCTTACACAATTTTATCAGGACCACTCAGTGATAATGGCGTACAGTTCAGTCTCTTCGTCAAACCATGTCAAACTATTGAGCCTAGGGTGTGGAAAACTGTCAAACCCTAATAGCTCAATTAGTGTTTATTGATATTAAACTCATAACCTATAAGATTAAACTGACACTCAGTTTATCTTATTTACCTCGTCCAAGGATTTCCAGGTTATAGTTATATCAAATAATCTTATGACATTAACCCCCTATACTAGGAGAGACGAATCCCATATTAGCATCTCAGTATCTACTTATGCATCGGGATGTATCCAACAAAAACCGTTATGCACAACTCGATAAGAACTGTGGTTAGGTAAAAGTCTAAGTACACCTATACTGACATGTAAGATATTGCACTCATGCCTCAGGTCATGAGACTACTTACTACTATATCAACTGAGAACTTCTATTTGACATCTAAGTATAATTACCAACTAGATGTTCTCAGTGAGTCGTTCAGTCAGCTCATTCACTAATGAGTCACCTGTATACTATATCTTGATGTCTCACATCAATGATCCAAGAGATGGATCATCATCCTACCAAAGGCGAAATAGAGTATACACTAGTCTTCCCAAAGTGATGATGTCCCATTTTCAACACTTCATTGACTAGGAACATTTTAGAATATACGTCAGCGACAAATCAGATCCCTTCAATACGATCATATCCGAAATGTCTGATAGTCTGGTATCATTCTAAGGACTTTATCTGTATTAAATTACCAGATAAATCTAACCAAAATAGCATAGTATTATTTTAAACAAGGATGTTATATTCATATAGGTCATGTTACAATATACAATTATTGCCTGCATGACACTTATATCCAACAAACTCCCACTTGCACTAAAGTCCATCATTGTAGTATCTAATACCCAATAGCTCAACAAGTTTTTCAAATTGTGTACGAACAATTACCTTTGTGAATGGATCTGCTATATTATCTTTTGTGTTAACTCTTTCAATCTTGATCTCTTGGCGATCAACTATCTCCTTGATCAAGTGATACTTCCTCAGAATGTGTCTGGACTTATGGTGAGACCGGGGTTCCTTTGTCAGAGCTATTGTAGCATTACTATCACAGTATAAAGGTACTGGATCTTTAATGGTGGGAACAACTTCCAGCTCTGAAAGGAACTTTCTCATCCAGACGGCTTCTTTGGCTGCATCATTTGCCGCAATGTATTCGGCTTCCATAGTAGAGTCTGCTACTGTGTCCTGCTTGGAACTTTTCCAACTGACAGCCCCTCTATTGAGGGTAAAAACATATCCTGAAACAGATTTACTATCATCGATACCACTCTGAAAGCTAGAGTCGGAAAAAGCCTCCATTTGGAGGTCACTTTTACCATATATCAAAAATAACTCTTTAGTCCTTTTCAGGTACTTAAGTATATTTTTGACCGCTTTCTAGTGCTCTTCTCTATGATTAGATTTGTATCTACTTACCAAACTGAGTGAATAAGCGATATCCGGTCTAGTATATAACATGACATACATGATCGATCCTACTACCGATGCATAAGGAATTAGACTCATGCGTTTCCTCTCTTCATCAGTCTGGAGAGACATTTTTTTAGAGAGCGAGATTCCAGGAGATGCAGGTACAAAACCTTTCTTGGAATTTTCCATGCTAAACCGCTTTAGCACTTTGACAATGTATCTAGATTGGGATAATCCTAATATCCTTTTAGATCTATCTCTATAGATCTGAATACCCAGTATACACGATGCTTCACCCAAATCTTTCATGAAAAATCTTTTTGATAGCCAAATTTTAACCGCTTGTAATGACGGTATGTCATTACCGATTAAAAGTATATCATCTACATACAAAATAAAAAATGATACTATACTCCCATTTATCCTTTTATACACACATGGTTCATCTGGATTTTTGATAAAACCAAACTCTTTGATAGCATCATCAAAACAGATGTTCCATCTCCGTGATGCTTGTTTCAGTCCATAACTGGCTTTAAGTAACTTACATGCTTTTCCACTGCTCCCACTGACTACAAATCCCTCTGGTTGAGACATATATATGCACTCTTCTGAATCACCATTTAGAAATGCAGTTTTGACGTCCTTTTGCCAGATCTCGTAGTCATAGTGAGCAGTTATAGCTAGTAAGATCCGAATAGAATTTAGCATAGCCACTGGAGAAAATGTTTCATCGTAGTCCAAACCAGGTCTTTGACGAAAACCTTTAGCTACCAATCTAGCTTTAAAAGTCTATACTTTCCCATCTACACCCAACTTTTTCTTAAACAACCATTTGCAACTTATGGGTATCACCCCTTTGGGAGCATTGTCTAAGATCCATATTTTGTTGGTGTACATAGAGTCTATTTCGGATTTCATTGCATCATGCCAAGCAACAGAGTCCCTACTCTGAGATGCTTGATGATAACTCAAAGGTTCGTCATCATCTATGACGTGATCTAACATGCTACCTTCAACGAGAAAATCATATTAAAGGTTCGTCATCATCTATGACGTGATCTAACATGCTACCTTCAACGAGAAAATCATATTGTCTTTTACGTGCATGAGATCGTCTTGGATATCTGCGGAGTGGTTGAGGTTCTTCTGGTACAACTGAATTTTCTGGTTCTAATAAATTATGAGTATTGATTTTTATCTATGAAATTTCTTCCATTTCTACCATGCTCCCACTAATTTCTTTTTTAAGAAATTCCTTCTCCAAGAAGGTAGCATACCGAGAAATAATTATCTTTTGTTCATCGATTTGGTAGAATTGATATCCCTGGGAATTCCTTGGATATCCTACAAATTTACACAATACTGACCGTGCCTCTAACTTTTTGGGATCTTGCTTTTTTACATAAGCATGACATCCCCAAATCTTAATATAATTAAGATGTGGTTTCATCCCATACCATATCTCATATGGAGGTTTAGGCACTGCTTTAGTTGGAACCTTATTCAGTAAGTGTGCTGCTGTTTTCAGCGCATACCCCCAGAATGAAAAATGTAACTCAGCGTTACTCATCATGGAACGTACCATATCTAATAGGGTACGATTCCTCCTTTCTGACACGCAATAACACTTTTTCTTGACGAACGAATATTTTAGTACATCAAATTAAGGTGAATCTTTAACATATAGTTACAGTTAGGGGTGTGCAACGGTCGGTTCGGTTCGGTTTTTACCAAAATTTGAACAACCGAACCGAACCGAACCGTCTATAATTCAAAACCGAACCGAACTGTTGCAAGTCGGTTCGGTGCGGTTCGGTTCAGTTTGTTCGGTTCTAACTTCATCAAACTTCTTATCAAACAAAAAACTGTGTTAAAGAAAAAAAAAGTATCAACAAAATAGGAGATTATGAAGCATTAAACATTAATATAATGATATTGTTTTCAACCCATAATGATTCAGAAAATGAGTTTAGAGTTTGAGTCTTTGACTCTTTGGAGACGGGTCGGGTAGGGTTTGAGATCAGAATGGGTAGTAATGCACTATATTCGGTCGGTTCGGGTCGGTTCGGGTTGAAAAGTTTTCAAACCGACCCGAACCGCCCTATTCATAAAACCGATTTTTCGGGTCGGTTTGGGTCGTTTCGGTTGGTTTTTTTGGTTTGGACCGAACCATGCTCAGCCCTAGGTGGAGTAACATGAGAGAGAATCCCATTCTCTTTTAAAAACCCTAAGAATTCTGAGCTCAAGTATTCGCCTCCTCGATCCGATCGAAGAATTTTAACTTTCTTGCTCGTTTGGTTCTCTACTTCATTTTTATACTCGATAAATTTTTCAAATGCTTCAGACTTGTGTTTCATCAAAAACACATGTCCAAATCTTGAAAAATCATCAGTAAAAGTAATAAAGTAGGAGTAGCCACCTCTGGCCATTGTAGACATAGGACCACATACATCACTATGTATCAGTCCTAAGAGTTCTGTAACTCTTGCTCCAGTTCCCGTAAATGTAGTCTTGGTCATTTTTCCTTTAAGACATGACATGCAAGTATCATAAGACTCAAAGTCAAATGGATCTAAATATCCATGCTTATGTAGCTTGCCAAGTCTTTCTTTATTAATATGACCAAGTCTATAATGCCATAAGAAAGCGTCGTTCATAACTGAGTGCTTTCTTTTATTAGCGTGATGAGTATTCAGAATTGTGTTTTGATTAAGAATATAAATGCCATTACACAATGTTCAATAAGCAATCAACTTTTGATTAAATATGATATTCATAACATTGTTCTCCAACTTGAATATATATCCATCTTTATCTAATAAATATATGGATATTATATTGCACATCATAGTTGGTACGAAATAGCAGCTTTTCAAAATCAAAACGTTCTTATTTGGTAAAGCTAGATGAAAATCACCTACTGCAAGTGTTGTAACTATTGCACTATTACCAACTTGTAAGGTCATCTCTCCAGCTCCAAGTTTCCTATAACTTCTCAACCCCTGTAATAAATTACAGATGTGAGATCCTGATACGGTATCTAATACCCAAGATGTAGGATTGATAGAAAAACAATTCTGAGTAACAAACACATCTTATGATGAAGCAACATCTTGCTTCTTATTGATGAGTGAGGCTAAGAATTCTGGATATATACTCTTAACATTTCTCAACCAATCTATGTAATTAGGATCGGTTAACTTGTTCTGTTCTGATTTGATTTTTAAGCCAGACATAATGGCCTGGAAGAGAGAGAAAAATTATTTTAGCAGATGTTCAATACATAAAATAAATTTGGTTCATTTTTATCTAAGTTATGCCTCCCACTATTTATCTAGTCCCTCAAAACCTTATAAGTGGTGATCGGAAAACAACCCCTTGTTTTCAAGTGGGATCAAGATCCAATTATCATTAAATGTATCAATCTTAACGAAAACCAACAAATTAATACACTCAATAATTGGTAGACAACTATTGTCTTTTACACTCTTGTAATTTTTGATATGATTTTACCTCTAGTCTTTTATGATCTTGACGATAGCCAACAAATCATAAAATCTAGTCAAGTTTGGACCCATCATTTCTTGACTAGCTTAAATTTAACTTATGCACTCTTGACGAAAGCCAACAAAGTTGCATAACCAATTTAAGCTATCCTTATATCTTATATACAGATGAATACTACTTAGCCATAAAATAGTATTGCCTTGATGATAGCCAACAAACAAAGTATTTATAAGCTTAGTAGTATTCAACTGAAATGATGGAGGGCTACGGACGATTTCATAAATCTTTTACCGTAATCAAACTTGGTATAGTTAAAAGATGCTCTATATTTATACTTTCAATAATTAAACTAGTCAGGAAAGTGCAATATTAGTGGGAGGGTTCCGAGCTATTCACCGGGAATATTCATCGGACCTTAATTAAGTAACCACCGCTCTTTAAGACTATAACGCGAAAGATTGGGCATCACCCCTTATCTTAAGTTGGGCATCACCCCATGAGTTATATCTCATAATCACTTTCCTAGACACTAGTTAAAAGTTCATTCTAAATATATCTCTTTTAACTGCTACAGATTTATTTATCTTTCACACTAACACTATGTTAATGTCAGTCTCACCACTCTATGGTCAATAAACTCTTATTGTCATGTCTCACAAAGTTTAAAAATGAGTTTTTATAATAAAAACTATTCTCTAATGAGATAGAGATATAAACTTCATAGAATATAGCACCCAATTGTATTGACATCTACAATTGGGGCACAACCACCATATCAACATATGTAAAAGCGATATGGAATGATAGTGGATAACTAAGAGAATAAAATACAACTACACTAATTACATTTTGGTAAGCAATATGCAACTCATTGCAGTGCTAGCTCCCTTACAAATCCTGTATTATTACAATCACATATACATAAGACGTGCAAGCCCCATTTATAATGAAAAAACCATCTCGTAGGATGGATAATAATATTACATTGAATGTAAAATAAAATCCATAAATGAAATAACTAAACTAAACAACCATACCCCCCCACACCCGAATAAGGGCCTATACCCGTAGGCGTAGCCCATGATCGGTGAGCAAGTGCCTAAACCCGTAGGCGTAGCCCATGCTCGGGGAGGGAAGAGGTCAAAAAATAATATTACATTTCTAGCTATATTACATCAATACAATGAATACAAGAGAATCGTTGACCATTACCATCCGTAAACATAACATCCACGCAAGATGATATAAAACATATAACTTAATCAACATTAAGAAATATGCATCTATCTAGTTATGCAACAAATTGGAAAACTAGATAACATAGGGATTATCCTAACTCAAATAGGACTATCATGCTTCTAACATACAACTACACTAGTTGTAAATAAGTATTTTGCAATTTATACAAGTGTTTTTACTCTTAAAAAATTATGAACCAAAAATAACATTTTTGAATCAACAACTAGTATAACTAATTACAAAACAACTTGTATTAGTTAACTAGTTTTATTAAAACATCTTTTAATTAAACTAGTAACTAGAAGCAAGTACAAAGTCCTCTATGAGTTAGATATGCATGTAAAGATTCAATTAGATGGAACCATGGCTCTGATACCATGTTGGAAAATCGTACTAAATACATGCAAAATACGCAGCGGAATACTATATGTATAATTATGCTAAGCATGTAGAGAGCATGAAATACATAATAGGACCATCCTAATTAAATCTAACATAATCCCTATATTAAAGAGAGCATACAAGAGTTAGAAAGTTATACTTTCGAAGCGTGATTCGATGGAAGATCGAATAACCCCTAGCTATTGCTCCCTGTAGTAGAAAATCTCCTCGTAGTGGATCTCCAAGTCTTCAAGTGGGCTTGATAAAATCGGAGTCTTCTTAAGACACAAGGTAAGATATCCACCCCGGGGTACTTTAAAATCCTACTACTTCCTCTTACTTAAAGATTGCTAGAGTTTAGTAAGAGGTAGATCTCTCTTCTTTTCTTTTATGGAAAGCAACTATGAATAAACCATTTATTTCATTTTTCCATTAACCATGAAAGAAGAAAGAGAGCTCATATTTATAGAGGAAGAATATATCATGACATGAATGACTCATCCTATGAGTCACACCATGAGTCATCAAATATCAATGATTCATGAGTCATGCAATGACTCATCTCATGAGTCATGTAATGAATCATGAAGAATCAAAACTATGTGCTAAAACCATGTTCCCAAACCATATCACCTTAATGACTCATCTCATGACTCATTAATCAAGGTATAATGAAGTTCGTATTTCATAAATGAAAATACCATATTAATACGGTATTTCATAATTTTCCAATCATTAACTAATAAGTCATCATATGACCAAAAAATCAATGAGTTAACCAAAAGTCAACTGTTGACCAAAACGTCAACCAATTGACTAAAAGTTAACTTTATGGAAAAAATACTAAAATTTATTTCTTAAGCACATAGCATTCTGATTTTACCGATACATATAACCGTTTATGTGTATCCGGTAAAAATTATATATGCGTATCAATCATACACATTACTCTCTATAAATTTATATTTCATAGGATTTAAGTACGCGCTTTGTGTGACTCTAGGGCCCAACTATAAGACTCGATAGTGGATCATATCCACAAGTACAACAGATGTGCTAGCTACACATGAAGACTACCCGGGTATTAGTTGTGATAAATGTCTGCAAGATGCTTACACAATTTTATCAGGACCACTCAGTGATAATGCCGTACAGTCCGGTCTCTTCGTCGAACCATGTTAAACTATTAAGTTTAGGGTATGGAAAACTGTCAAACCTTAATAGCTCAATTAGTGTTTGTTGATATTAAACTCATAATCTATAAGATCAAACTGACACTCAGCTTATCTTATTTACCTCGTCCAAGGATTTCCAGGTTATAGTTATATCAAATAATCTTATGATATTAACCCCCTATACTAGGAGAGACGAATCCCATATTAGCATCTTAATATCTACTTATGCCTCGGGATGTACACAACAAGAACCGTTATGCACAACTCGATAAGAACTGTGGTTAGGTAAAAGTTTAAGTACACCTATACTGACATGTAAGATATTGCACTCATGCCTCAGGTCATGAGACTACTTACTACTATATCACCTGAGAACTTCTATTTGACATCTAAGTATAATTACCAACTAGATGTTCTCAGTGAGTCGTTCAGTTAGCTCATTCACTAATGAGTCACCTGTATACTATATCTTGATGTCTCACATCAATGATCCAAGAGATGGATCATCATCCTACCAAAGGCGAAATAGAGTATACACTAGTCTTCCCAAAGTGACGATGTCCTATTTTCAACACTTTATTACGATCAGATCTCTTCATTACGATCATATCCGAAATGTCTGATAGTCTGGTATTATTCTAAGGACTTTATCTGTATTAAAATACCAGATAAATCTGACCAAAATAGCATACTATTATTTTAAACAAGGATGTTATATTCATATAGGTCCTGTTACAATATACAATTATTGCCTGCGGGGCACCTATATCCAACAGTATCCCCTATTCTTCATGAATATATTGTCCCGCGAGCCGTCACTCCCTCACTCAAAAGGCTCCATTACTTAAAGACGACTCGAAAGGCGGACTCAGCCGAACCTCTTCATAACAAAAGATTACTGCTTAGCAATTAGCCGACACTTCTCCCAAGGGCGGCTCAGAATATTTCTTCTCAGTATTATTTAACCTTTTATGAACATCATTATGTCTCCATCCTTAGCCATCTGGAACCTTGTCGGCTGAGGGTTCCCTGCGATACTAAAGTGACTTCTCACCGCTCATCGACAAGACTTAGCTGCTGCGGGTTCCCCATATCACTGAAGTCACCTTCCATCACTTGCAAATTGACACGTATAGAGCAAGGGGTGACTCAGCCTTCAGCTCACCCCTCACCACTATCCTAGACTGCACACTCACGAAGTGTCTATTCTGTCCTTGGCATTCTCTATAAATTCAGAAGCTATTCATCCTAAAAAGAGGTTCGGTCTCTCCATCACTCCTGAACCTAAAAAAATTCTCTAGTTACATATTGAGGTTAGATTCTCCTTACTACTTAAAAACTACACCATTTATTTTGGGGAGGATACACTGTTCTTCCTTCACCTCACTCAAGTCCGATAGCTGACTTAACTGTCGGAGGTACCACGGGGGAAACAAGCCCCATACTCCCACGATTCTTGTATGTGTAGGTGGTCCGTCCACCCCGATCTCTGAGAACTAGGCATAAAGTCGAAGAAGGAAAGTGACCCCCTCTCGACGATTCTACAACTCTGTAACCCCCATCGACTGTTTGTTCACGAGCATCAACAGTTTGGCACCCACCGTGGGGCTACTTTTCTCTTTTTGAGAAAAAAATAACAGGTTCTGAGTGAGGAGTGGACCAATCTCCTCCGAAGGTGGCTCCCAATTAGGAGGGACCCTACACTGTTATGGAGGAACTCAGAGCTGGCACCTATCGGTTGAGAGCTCCAGATGGACGAATCCTCAGTCATCCATGGAACATTGAACACCTATGACGGTATTTCTTTTAAGATTTTAGTTTAATCTCTTGAATGTTGAAAATTCCCTATGAAGAATGCATGCCTTAGATAATTGATAATATATCTGATTAAACGGCTTTAGCCAAACTTTTGTGTCTCCATAATAACTAAAAAATGGAAGACCTAGTCAGCTAGGCACCCGACCCCTCAGTCGGTAAAAAGATCTTGGTACCTCCTCAGGGTAAAACCAAGGCACAACCCTTCGGTTGACTCCCACAGTTACCTCTCGGCCCTAGGGGAAAATGAAAGACCTAGTCAGCTAGGCACCCGACTCCTCAATCGATGAAAAGTCCTTGGTACCTCCATAGGGTAAAACCAAGGCACAACCCTCTGGCCGACTCCCACAATTGTCTCTCAGCCTTAGGGGAAAGGTAAGGCCTAGTCGACTCTTTTGAGCCTGGGCACTCAACTTCAAGGTCAATTCCTGTATCACCTTTCAATCGCACAGGAACAAGAAAAATTCAAGAGTTTAAAACACTCAAAATGAATTTTTTTCTTCATTAGCTCTTCTTATTTACAAAGTCAAAAATACCAATTACAATGACTGATAAAAAGAAGAAGAAGGGAAACATGACTCATTCTTATTTATTCTTCTTAACCCGCGAGGGTCTCCGGAGGTAGAGCGGTCACATCAGCAGTTACCGAAGTCTCTTGGCCCAGAGCACCAGCATCAGTAGGAGGAGCAAGCATCTCAGGGGCTTCAGTCCTCCCTTCCATTAGCGGAATGACAGTTGTTGTTTCCTCATCCGTGCCGTCTGAAGACTCGCTATCATCTCACTGCGAAAATCAATTCTACTTAGTCTCTGCTCATTTGTTTTTCCCTTGCATACGGCCATAGCCGCATCCAAGCGGAAGGGGCTGACTGTTATAGGGTGTTCCCTGTTCCCTACAAATATACTATCCCGAGAGCAGGTTCGGTCGAGTCAACTTCATTCCAAGACGACTCGAAGGGCGGACTCAGTCGAGCAAAAGATGATTACCCATCGATCAACCGACACTTTTCCCAAGGGCAACTCGGAATATTATTTCTCAACATTATTTTAACAATTTATGATCATCATTACAACTCCACGTTACCCACCGACAAGCCACAACGGCTGCTGAGTCCCTATGCTGCAGAAATGACCCTACGTCGCCCACTGACAAGCCTCGTCAGTTGCTGAGTCCCCATATCACTGAAGTGACCTTCCATCACTCGCAAATCGACACGTATAGAGCAAAGGGTGACTTAACCTTTAGCTCACCCCTCACCATCATCCTAGACCGCACACTCACAAAGTGTCCATTCTGCCCTTGGCATCCTCTATAAATACATATGCTATTCATTATGAAAAAGAGGTTGGATTCTCCTTACTACTTAAATACTACACCTTTTATTTTGGAAAGAATACACTGTTCTTCCTTCACCTCACCTAAGTCAGATAGCTAACTTGACCGTCAGAGGTACCACGGGGGAAACAAGCCCCGTACTTCCATGATTCTTGTATATGCAGGTGGACCGTCCGCCCCGAGCTCTGAGAACCAGGCATAAAGTCGAAGAAGGAAAGCAGCCCCCTCTCGACGATTCAACATCTCGATGATTCTGCAACCCTGCAACCCCAATTGATTGTTTGTTCATGAGCATCAACAGTTTCTAACTGTTATGGGGTATCCCCTATTCTTCACGAGTATATTGTCCTGCGAGCCACCACTCCCTCACTCGAAAGGCTCCATTCCTTAAAGACGACTCGAAAGGCGGACTCAGTCAAACCTCTTCATAACAAAAGATTACTGCTTAGCAATTAGCCAACACTCCTCTTAAGGGAGGCTCAGAAAATTTCTTCTCAGCATTATTTAATCTTTTATGATCATCATTATGTCTCCATCCTCAGTCATCTGGAACCTTGTCGGCTGAGGGTTCCCTGCAACACTGAAGTGACTTCTCGCCCCTCATAGACAAGACTTGGTGGCTGCGGGTTCCCCATATCACTAAAGTGACCTTCCATTACTCGTAAATTGACACGTATAGAGCAAAGGGTGACTCAACCTTCAGCTCATCCCTCACCACCATCCTAGACTGCACACTCACAAAGTGTCTATTCTGCCCTTGGCATCCTCTATAAATACAGACGCTATTCATCCTGAAAAGAGGTTCGGTCTCTCCATCACTCCTGAACCTAAAAAAATTCTCTAGTTACATATTGAGGTTGGATTCTCCTTACTACTTAAAAACTACACCTTTTATTTTGGGGAGGATACACTGTTCTTCCTTCACCCCACCCAAGTCTGATAGCTGACTTGACCGTCGGAGGTACCACAGGGGAAACAAGCCCCGTACTCCCACGATTCTTGTATGTGCAGGTGGTCCATCCGCCCCGAGCTCTATGAACCAGGCATAAAGTTGAAGATGGAAAGTGACCCCCTCTCAACGATTCAACATCTCGACGATCCAGTAACTTGACAACCCCCATCGATTGTTTGTTTACGAGCATCAACAGACGTAAACTTATCTTTGATTAAGGATAGTGATAAAATCCACTGTGCATAATAGGCACAGATTTAGGTGTTATTAAGTCAATAATAACAATTGGCTACACATGTAGACTTTTAGAGTTTTGTGTCTTATCTTGGGGCAAAGACGGACCCTGTTGTGTATCCTCTTGGGGCAGAAACGAATCATGTTGTGTCTTCTCTTGGGGCAGAGATGAACACTATTGTGTCTCATCTTGGGGTAGAGATGAACCTTGTCTTGAAGAGAAAGAAAGTTTTTTTTATCTTTTTTTCCGGCTAGGACTCCTTGTTCACGTGAACTTAGAGTTGAAGGATTCTGGATGCACGTGCATCAGAGAATCTGAAGAGAAACTCAGAATGAGATTTCCACTCCAAGAATCAAATTTGAGTCATGCCACGTGGCGTTGACTAAGAAAAGACCTTTTAACTCATGTGAGCAAAAGTGGAATTTGGATAACCCTAAATCGTCTGAAGGTTTGATTATCCAATTTAAGTGGTTCTCTCGTTCATGGAAAGAATCAAGAGAGGATTCTAGCATTGGTCTTAAGTGTCTGAAGGTTTGACCGCATAGGAGTTTGAAGGTAGTGGAAATAACAAGAATGGTGTTGATTACCAAGGTCACCTGGTCAATAAGGACATGGTGGGAGTTTTGGTGTCAAGTTCTGGATGGTATTTTCTTACAAAAACCTAACTCAAGGGGTTTGCTAATTGCTATGGATCAATAATTAATGTAATGTAGGATATCAAATACTGTGTCAGGATTTCAATAGTGGGAATATTAAATGCCTAGACACAGTGGGGGATGTATGAGTTTAACCATTAAAGAAGGAAAGAAGGTATTTATTATGGGGATATTCCCTATTCTCCACACGTATGCCATCCCGAAAGTAGCCGTTCCTTCTAGTTGGGTCGATAGCCTTCCTCGAAGACGACTCGAAGAGCGGACTCAGCTGATACTATCCATATTGAAGGATCACCAACTCAGCCCTGGTCGGCTGCGAGTTCCCCATGCCACTGAATTGATCGTTCCTCACCCACCAACTCAGCCCTGGTCGGCTGCGAGTTCCCTATGCCATTGAAGTGACCATTCCTCATCCACCAACTCAGCCCTAGTCGGCTACGAGTTCCCCATGCCACTAAAGTGACCATTCCTCACCCACCAACTCAGCCCTGGTTGGCTACGAGTTCCCCATGCCACTGAAGTAACCATTCCTCGCCCACCAACTCAGCCCTGGTCGGCTACGAGTTCCCCATGCTACTAAAATGACTGCCCGACAATCGCGAGCTGACACGTTTGTAACAAGGAATGGGTCAACCTCTAGCTCACCCAGCCAACACTCCCTAAAGTGACGAATCTGCCCTGAGCATCATCTATAAATACAGATACTATTCATCCTAAGAACAGGTTCGGTTTTTCTTAACCATCTAAAGCTTCTATCATAATACATAGGAAACTATTCTAAATACCAAGAAAAAGAGTAAACCCATAAACTATTCTAAATACCAAGAAAAAGATTAAACCCACTGACTTGATCGTCGGAGGTATCACGGGGGAAACAAACCCCACCCTCTTACCATCCGTATGTATGCAGGTTATTCTCCCGTCCAGAGCTCTAAAAACTAGGCATAAAGTCGAAGCGGGAAGCGGCCCCGTATTCTGACAGTTCACCCTCCCTCGGTAGACAACCTCCCCCTATTGGCTGTGTGATTCCAGACATCAATAGTTTGGCACCTACCGTATGGGGCCTCTTCCCTCTTTTGGAGAAAAAA
This sequence comes from Asparagus officinalis, assembly GCF_001876935.1. Classification (NCBI taxonomy): domain Eukaryota; kingdom Viridiplantae; phylum Streptophyta; class Magnoliopsida; order Asparagales; family Asparagaceae; genus Asparagus; species Asparagus officinalis. The sequence goes on from NC_033796.1 coordinate 61,596,957, forward strand.
TGTCAAGTTCTGGGCGAAGGGGGGACCAATCCTCTTCGTCAACACAATCCCCAGATTATATGACCCAGGGCCAACTGGAGCAGACGGTAGATCGACTCTCTTCGTCTCTGAAAGAGCAATTCGCCGCTCTGACAACTAAGCACCTGTGACAAATCCCGTGGCAACCACACACAGCTGCACAGCCCCCACCACCTAGAGATCGGTCCTCCGGAACTCATCTCCTTATAACATCGCGGAGCGTCACGTTACGGGTCCCCCCACGATCCCCAGAAGAAGGTGGAAAGATGCCTCAAACAATTGAACAATGTCGATAAGAATCCTAACCCTAGCCATCCTGAAGGACGTACCAAAGGGACGGGCTTTAAGGTACCTCGGCCTCACCATTCCTTTGCTTCCTCAACCACTACAGGAGCCTCCGGCTATGATCGAGGGTACCAACCGATCGTTGATGCTTTCAGAGGAAACACCCCGCTATCTAAAAAGATAATGAAATACCCATTTGAAAAATTCAAAATGCCCTACCTAGAGACGTACTCAGGAGAGGGAGATCCGTCGGAGCACGTTCAAAATTATTTCGACATAATGAGTATGCTCCACGCTCCTGAAGCAGTCCTGTGTCGATGCTTCCCCGTCACCCTCAAAGGAAGTGCTAAGCACTGGTGGAATGCCCTGAACAAGAGATCCATTGATAGTTTTTGGCAGCTCAGCCAAAAGTTCATCCATCATTTCCTAGCCGATACGAAGCAAAAGCTTCCTCCTCACGTGCTGATTCAAATGAGGCAAGGGCAGGATGAGAGTCTCCGAGCCTACTTCAAAAGATTCCAAGCGAAGAGGTTGGAAGTCAACGATCCTGGAAGCGCAGTTGCGATGTCGGTGCTGGCAGCAGGCCTTCAGGACAACGAATTGGCCGACTCCCTCGCTAAGAAGCCAGTCGCCAACTACGAGCAGCTAATGTCCAAAGCCCATAGGTATATGGATATGGAAGACGTCCGGGCCTACAAGACTTCGGCGAGAAGGATTGGGACTTCTGATGCCACTATTCTAACCCCGACGGCAACAACATCAACCCGGAACTACCAGAAGCCAGAATGGCACAAGGATCCTTCAAGGACCAACCCCCATCCTAATTAACCCAACCGAAGGGACCAACCCAGGGATATAACTCCAAAGGAATCCCTATCCATCTCTGGCACTTCCCTCACTACCGCCCTGGCCATGGCCCAGAAGGAGGGATACCTCAAAAATCCCGCGCTAAGATGGTGTCAGACCCTGGGAGGAGGGATTCGCGACAATATTGTCACTACCATTAGGATCATGGCCATCACCAATGATCGCCGAATACTTAGAAGGGAAATAGAGAATCTGATCGCGAGAGGAAACTTAAAGAACCTCACGACTCGGAGGAATTAACAAGACCCTGCTTCAACTAGAGAAGGTGTGAGGTCTTGCTCTCGGTCACCTCGACCCCAACCCCAGATAAATGAACAACATGTAGAGACTCCTTATAAAGGAGTCATTAACGTAATCAGTAGATGCCCGACGATTGGGGGCTCATCCAACAAGGAGCGGAAGAAGTACGCCAGGAAGATGCTCCAAGTTGACCATGATCCCAAAAAGATGAGAGCATAAGAGCTTGTATCCTTTGGTGACATAGACCTACATGGTGTTGAAACACCCCATGATGATCCTCTTGTCATCACCACCACCATTAATGGCTACCAAGTGAAGCGAATAATGGTTGATACGGGAAGCTCGGTGGATGTCCTATACACTAGTGCATTCGAACAAATGGGGATCAGCAGATCCTACCTACTCCCTTCTAGAGCTCCTCTCATAGGCTTCACTGGACAATCCCTTCTCCCGGAAGGAACAATAACCCTGCCAATGACATTAGGGACTCCTCCCAAAAAGTCACTACTCAAATCTAATTTCTTATGATGGATTTAAAGTCGGCCCATAATGTTATATTAGGTCGGACCGTCCTTCATGCCTTGTGGGCCATTGCTTCAACCTACCACCAAATCCTCAAATTTTCGACTCCCAACGGAGTTGGCGTCGCTCGAAGCAGCCAAAAAGAAGCTAGGTCTTGCTATTCACTCTCAGTCAAAGGAAAGGGTGCCTAAGGCACGATGTCCATCAAAAAACTCTATTCCCAGATGGAGAAAGCCATTGAGAAACCAAGGACAGAACCGACAGAAGAGCTTCGAGACATCCCAATTGACTCGGCATGAATAAAAAAGATCAAAGTGGGGTCCGGTCTAATCGAACCCTTGAAGAGGGCTCTAATCCGGTTTTTAAAAGCCAATACAAATGTATTCGCTTGGGAACCCGAGGACATGCCAGGGATTCCCCTCGAGGTCATAAGTCATGAATTGGCCGTGGACCGACATGTCAAGCCGGTTCGACAGAAGAAGAGGCATCTTGGCCCGGAGCGCCAGAAGGCAGCGACAGATGAAGTAAAATGGTTTTTGAAAGCTGACTTCATCCGGGAGGTTAAATATCTAGAATGGCTGGCCAATGTGGTCTTGGTGAAAAAAGCTTTGGGCAAATGGAGGATGTGTGTAGATTTCACCGACCTCAATAAAACCTACCCCAAAGATAGTTACCCCCTTCCTAGGATCGACCAGCTGGTTGACGAGAGTGCATGGCATGAGTTACTCAGTTTCATGGATGCTTTCTCTGGCTACAATCAAATCTTCATAGTGAAACATGACCAGGAAAAAACTTCGTTCATCACTGATATGGGCACATATTGCTACAAGATGATGCCCTTCGGGTTGAAGAATGCTGGGGCCACTTACCAGAGGCTCGTAGCCAAGGTCTTTCAACACCAGATTGGCCGGAACCTCGAAGCGTATGTGGATGACTTATTGGTAAAATCCAAACAAGCATTTACCTATATCTCGGACTTGGAAGAGACTTTCTCAACCCTCAGGTGCTATCAGATGAAACTTAACCCAGCCAAGTGTGCCTTCGGAGTACAATCCGGGAAGTTTCTTGGGTTTATGATCAGCCAAAGGGGAATCAAGGTAAATCCTAAGAAAATCGCTGCTATAGAACGACTCCCTGAACCTCACACTTTGAAAGGAATTCAAAAGTTAAACGGGAGGGTTGTGGCCTTGGGACGATTCTTGTCCAAATCCGCGGAGAGAAGTCTCCCCTTCTTTAAAGTTCTTAGGGGAAGCAAAAACCTGAAGGAGGGTATAACCTAGACAGGTGAATGTAAAACATCATTTCAAGATCTCAAAGCCTACCTCAGCACCAAGCCATTGTTGAGCCAACCCATGAAAGGTGAGATTTTGTTCATATATATTGCTATCTCCTCCGAGGCGGTGAGGTCTGTCCTCATTCGAGAAGAAGAAAATATTCAAAAGCCCATCTACTATGTGAGTCAAATATTGAGAGCCAGCGAGCTCAATTACCCTTTCATAGAAAAGGCTGCTTTCGCTCTCACCTTTACGACGAGGAGACTCCGTCCTTATTTCCAAGCTCATGCCATCATTGTCAGGACGAGCCTCCCTTTGAAGAAAGCTTTGGGTAGCCCTACAACTTTAGGAAGAATGGTGTCTTGGGCAGTCGAGCTCAGTGAACATAACATCCAGTTTGAACCACAGACTACTATTAAAGCCTAAGCTTTGGCGGACTACCTGATTGAATCGGCCCCCTATAATGATGAATCAGATGTAAGCACTCCAACCTCACAGCCCTTACAGCTCGAGAGACAGGTAACTCCACCCGCTCATCATACCTTGGAGCATGAGGCACCAGAGTATGCCTCTTGGTAGATGTTGCAAGTCAATGGATCTTCCGGGGAAGCCGATAGTGGAGCATGGGTGGTCATACGAAGCTCCGATGGGACGACATATGAACACTCCATCACCTTCAAGTTCTCGACCTCGAATAATGAAGTTGAGTACGAGGCCTTGCTCATGGGTCTGCGAGCGGCCCAGGCTTTGAAAGCCCAAAGCCTTTACATTCTAGCCGACTCACAACTGATCGTCCACCAAGTCAATGGACGCTATGTAGCCAAGGATTCGAGGATGGCCCTATATCTCAAGGTCGCTAAAGAACTTCTGTCAAGCTTTTATGAGACCAAGATAGTCCAAGTCCCCCGAGCCCTCAACGCTCGAGCGGACGCCCTCTCCAAATTGGGATAGACGGGTTCGAGAATGAGCTCTGGACCAATCTATATAGATACATTGGAGCATCCCAGCATTTCTAAACCACCTATGAATGTTGGGGAAATAGAAGGCCCCATGCCGCCCTGCTGGCTAGATCACATCCTCCTCTACTTAACGTAAGGCATCTTACCGAAGGAGCAGGCCGAAGCCAAGCGCCTACTGAGGAATTCTCGCCGCTATCTCATGATAGAAGACCAACTCTACCGAATATCCTATATCAAGAGTAGTATAGGGCCCTACCTTCAATGCTTGTGACCTCCTGAAGTCCTTTATGTGCTCCGTGAAATTCACGAGGGTACATGTGGAAATCACCCGGGGGCTCGAACCTTAGCGCAGAAAGTTATCCGACAAGGTTATTACTGACCGACTATCTTGGTCGAATCAACAAAGCTTGTATCTCACTGTCAAAAGTGTTAATATTTCTCATCCATTCCAAGAGCATCCGCGACCGAATTGACTTCCATAGTGAGTCCCATCCCTTTTGCCCAATGGGGATTAGACCTGCTAGGGCCTCTCCTATTAGCCCCAGGACAGAGGAAATTCCACATTGTGGCAATCGATTACTTCATTAAGTGGGTTGAGACCGAACCCTTAGCCAAGATCGGTGAGAGCAACATTACCAACTTCGTATGGAAATCCATTGTTTGTCGCTTCAGTGTACCTCGGTCATTCATTACCAATAACGGCACCTACTTTAATAGCTAAGGTTTCTGAGAGTTTTGCGAGGAATACGACATCCACCTCAAATTTGCCATAGTTGCTCATCCGAAATCAAACGGCCTCACAGAGGCTGCCAACAAATGCATCCTCCAAGCTTTAAAGAAAAAGGTAGATTCTACCGTATTGTTCGCGGGAAAAATTGTTGTTTTCTTCATTGACGTCATTGTTCTCTCAAGTAATTGCTTTTTGATTACAAAAGATCCGATCTTTTTATAAGATCCGGTTACAACGAAATCAAAGAAAAAATAAAAAGATTACAACTTTCCTTTCGAACGAATCACGAGCTCCTGTTTTGCGGTCACTCGCTTTTGTGGGTTCTTTGCCAACGCCGGGGTTAATCCGTGGACCACCGCGCGATCTAGATCCGGTCGGACCTACACGATTTGACGGGTGTTATCTCACTAAGGAAACAACAGCCGGGGGTACTATTTCACCAAGGAAATAATAGCCTTTAGTTCTTGGGATCAAAGGCCAAGCTTTGATCCGGAGTATTACTTCGTGTAGATCTCAGATCTGATTTCTCTCTCTCTCGAACTCCTGCCTTTTGTGACGTGGATGCTCGCTAAGAACCAGATCTGAATGTCCAAGTCTTCAAGTCTTCAAAACTCCAAGCTCAGTTCTCAATTCGGCAGAGTTTCGGCTCCAAAAGTTCCAACCTCTAACAAATGAGCAAAGGGGGTCTATTTATAGGCTCTCAGATCTATGCCTTGGCACAAATCTGGGCTGGCCACCTATAGGTGGCTCGGCCACCGAGCCACCTAGAGGTGGCTCGGTTTTGGCCGAGTCCCCTTGGTGTTTGGGTTTTGCCGTTTTTTCCGGTCTCGTGGTTGATTTGGACTCTGATTTGTTGATCTGAATCCTGATTTGGCAGTAAACCCGCTTCGTTGTTGATCCGGACTCTGATTTGATAGTCCGAATCCCAATATTGGTTCGTCGGTTTGTACCGAGCTGTGCTAAGGGTCCTATAAGTAATTTTATACGCCTACAGATACCCCCTCCAAAGTATTTCAGCCTCGTTCTTTTATAGAAGAGTCTGGAATACTTTGGATATGATTGTCCCAACCTTCAGTCGGTGTAACGGGACCTTGGAATGGCTTCTGTTCTTGATTCCTTCAATCCTTCAGGCTATTCGGTGCTTCGTCGAATGTCTGTAAGGGTTCCGGTGCTGCATTTATTGTCTGACCGTTGTCAGAATTTTGAACTTGAAGTCGATTCCTGATTTTCTGATTTTTAACTCGTGTTTGTTGTTTCAACACGGAACTGACCATCGATTGTTGGCGCTAAGTCTTTATTTGCGACGCGTTGTCCGGCGTTGAGTTATCCTTATTGGAGTAATGTTCATGTCCAAATGAGCTGAACCGGCCTGGTCTGGACTGATTCAGCTTGGTCTGATCCGATTCAGTCTGGTCTGGTCTGGTGTTATTGAGTTGACTGACTATCTCCATCACATCGTGCTGACTCAGGGTTCCAGATCACTGTTCATTGACTTTTGGTTGCAACGCGTTGACTGGCATTGACCTAGGGGTATGCGTTGACCGGCATTGACCCTAGGGTTTCGAACGTCGTACGTTGACTGTTTGATCGCAATGCGTTGACTGGCGTTGACCTAGGGTTACACGTTGACCGGCGTTGACCCTAGGGTTTCGAACGTCGTACGTTGACTTTCATTGCCACGCGTTAACCTTGGGTCTACACAGTTTAAGCTCTTAAGGTGTTGGAGCGTGGCGTTCCCAAATGCTGGGGGTGCAGGACCAACTATAAAAACTGATTCATGTGCGGATTCAGATCTTATCCCGAAGTCGTTGGATGCTCAAATCATGAGACCAACCAATGAAGCTGATGCGTCAGTGACCCTCGCATTTATAGGATTTTTGGCAAACCCTCAGCCATCAACGGGTTTGATGAGCCTTTACCGACTACCGTTTGAGTCGGGCTAGCATGCGGATTATCTAAATCCGTTCCGCATGTGATGTTGTGCTAAGAGAGTTAACGCTCTTAGTGCTACGATATTGAATAGGTAGACTTCGTCTTTCTCACGGGAATAGACTACCCGGCGACGCGTGTTAGGCGTTGACTTTGGGATTTTTGGCTAACCCCCAGCCTTCAACGGATTTGATTAGCCTTTACCGACTACCGTTTGAGTCGGGCTAGCATGCAGATTTATCTAAATCCGTTCCACATGTGACGTTGTGCTAAGAGAGTTAACGCTCTTAGTGGTACGATATTGACTACGTAGACTTCGTCTTTCTCACGAGAATAGACTACCCGGCAACGTGTGTTAGACGCTGACTTATCCCTACTTAGGGTTCGGGAAAAAAATCCCCAGAATCAGGTTCTAGAGTCTTCTTGGCCGGTAGAAGACTAACCCGGCGACGCGTGTTAGGCGTCGGCATATCCTTTCTTAGGATTCAGGATGAAATTCCCCATGCGTGTAAGGTATGGATTTTGGTGTTATTAATAACAACCTGCCATAATATTGAATATGTGGACGTGTGTTCTTTTTAACGGTTAAGAACTAACCAGCAGCGCGGGTTAGGCGCAGACTTATCCTTGCTTAGGTTTCAGGATGGGATACCCCAGAACCGAACTCTGGTGTCTTTTTCTACGGAGAAAGACTAAACCGGCAACGCGTATTAGGCGTCGGCATATCCTTTCTTAGGATTCAGGATGAAATTCCCCATGCGTGTAAGGTATGGATTTTGGTGTTATTAATAACAACCTGCCACAATGTTGAATATGTGGGCGGGTGTTCTTTTTAACGGTTAAGAACTAACCGGCAGCGTGGGTTAAACGCAGACTTATCCCTGCTTAGGTTTCAGGATAGAATACCCCAAAATCGAACTCTGGTGTCTTTTTCTACGGAGAAAGACTAAACCGGCAGCGCGTGTTAGGCGCAGACTTATCCCTGTTTAGGATTCGAGATAAACTTCCTAGGATGAATCCTAGATTGATAAATTCTTGGAAAAGGTTGGTGTGAGAAAGGAAGAATTTTATATTCTATTTCCCGGTCTTCTTTTAGGGTGAAGGCGAACCCGAATGCAAGGAAGGAAGAATTTTATATTCTATTCCTTGATTCTGGAAAGGAAGAATTTTATATGCTATTTCCAGCGCAAAAGAAACTAGAAGTGGGATCTCCACTCCGAGAATCAGACAGATTCGGATAATGCTAACTGTCGGAAGGTTGGATTACCGAATTAAAGGTGAATTCCTCATTTATCGAGAGTGAATTGTTGTTTTGGTCTTTACTGTAGGAAGGTTTGGCAAAGCAGAAGTTTGAGGTGATCCTAACTGTAGGAAGGTTTGATCACCCGATTTGAAAGTGGACCTCTCGTTCATGGAGGGAATCGAGAGAAGATTTTGGTTGTGGTCCTAACTGTAGGAAGGTTTGACCAGGTGACAGATCAAAATTCTAAGCATTACATCCGGACTCTAACTACAAAAGTGTTGAGTGCACGAACATAACGGAAGTTTGAATGGATTAAACTTGATAGAATTTGGTGGTCCCACCGTCAATTAGTCTGATCGGTGGGGGATTTAGTGTTCATCACTTTGTTCATATTGATCGGGTTATCCCTAAGAATATTAACATTCTTTTGGGAACTTCCCGTTACACGAATTATCCACCCCCAGCTTTCTTGCAGAACTGGGTATAACGAGGAGTACGTTATCCTCAATCGCATGTTAGGGTTATCCTTAAGAATATATGATTCTCCAGGAATTTCCCGTCAATTTAGACTCATATACCTATTGGAGTATCAGAGAGCAGTTTATCCTCTTATACCGGTCGGAGGATTGAGAAGCAGTTTATACTCTTATACTTGTCGGAGTATAGAAAGGAGCAGTTTATACTCTTATACTTATCGGAGTGTCAGGGAGCAGTTTAACCTCTTATACCGGTCGGAGGATTGAGAATCAGTTTATACTCTTATACTTGTCGGAGTCTAGAAAGGAGCAGTTTATACTCTTATACTTATCGGAGTATCAGGGAGCAGTTTAACCTCTTATACCGGTCGGAGGATTGAGAAGCAGTTTATACTCTTATACTTGTCGGAGTCTAGAAAGGAGCAGTTTATACTCTTATACTTATCGGAGTATCAGGGAGCAGTTTAACCTCTTATACCGGTCGGAGGATTGAGAAGCAGTTTATACTCGTATACTCTTCAGAGTGTAGAAAGGAGCAGATTATACTCTTATACTTATCGGAGTCTCAGGGAGCAGTTTAACCTCTTATACCGGTCGGAGGATTGAGAAGCAGTTTATACTCGTATACTCTTCGGAGTGTAGAAATGAGCAGTTTATACTCTTATACTTATCGGAGTGTAGGAAGGAACAATTTATACTCTTATACTTATCGGAGTGTCAGGGAGCAGTTTAACCTCTTATACCGGTCGGAGGATTGAGAAGCAGTTTATACTCGTATACTCTTCGGAGTGTAGAAATGAGCAGTTTATACTCTTATACTTATCGGAGTGTAGGAAGGAGTTCTTTTTAACGGTTAGGAACTAACCGGCAGCGCGGGTTAAGCGCAGACTTATCCTTGCTTAGGTTTCAGGATAGAATACCCCAGAATCGAACCCTGGTGTCTTTTTGTACGGAAAAAGACTAAACCGGCAGCGCGTGTTAGGCGCAGACTTATCCCTGCTTAGGATTCGGGATAAACTTCCTATGCGTGTAAGGCATGGATTTTGGTGTTATTAATAACAACCTGCCACAATGTTGAATATGTGAATGGGTGTTCTTTTTAACGGTTAAGAACTAACCGGCGGCGCGGGTTAAGCGCCGACTTATCCTTGCTTAGGTTTCAGGATAAAATACCCCAGAATCAGACTCTGGTGTCTTTTTGTACGGAAAAAGACTAAACCGGCAGCGTGTGTTAGGCGCAGACTTATCCCTGCTTAGGATTCGGGATAAACTTCCTAGGATGAATCCTAGATTGATGAATTCTTGGAAAAGGTTGGTGTGGGAAAGGAAGAATTTTATATTCTATTTCCCGGTCTTCTTTTAGGGTGAAGGCGAACCCGAATGCAAGGAAGGAAGAATTTTATATTCTATTCCTTGATTCTGGAAAGGAAGAATTTTATATGCTATTTCCAGCGCAAAAGAAACTAGAAGTGGGATCTCCACTCCGAGAATCCGGAAGATCTAAATAAGCTTACCTTTTATAGGATTGGTTATCTAGATGAGTTTTTCGTTTATCGAAATGAAATTTCAACTTCGGTTATAACCATGAGAAGGCTTAACCAAAGAGAAAAAGAAGGGAGTTCTTTCGTTTATCGAAAGGGGACTCTGAGAAGGTTTGGCAAAGCAGAAGTTTGAGGTGATCCTAACTGTAGGAAGGTTTGATCACCCGATTTGAAAGTGGACCTCTCGTTCATGGAGGGAATCGAGAGAAGATTTTGGTTGTGGTCCTAACTGTAGGAAGGTTTGACCAAAGTGTTGAGTGCACGAACATAGCGGAAGTTTGAATGGATTAAACTTGATAGAATTTGGTGGTCCCACCGTCAATTAGTCTGATCGGTGAGAGATTTAGTGGTCATCACTTTGTTCATATTAATCGGGTTATCCCTAAGAATATTAACATTCTTTCGGGAACTTCCCGTTACACGAATTATCCACCCCCAGCTTTCTTGCAGAACTGGGTATAACGAGGAGTACGTTATCCTCAATCGCATGTTAGGGTTATCCTTAAGAATATATGATTCTCCAGGAACTTCCCGTCATGATTGGGAAACAATTTAGACTCATATACCTATTGGAGTATCAGAGAGCAGTTTAACCTCTTATACCGGTCGGAGGATTGAGAAGCAGTTTATACTCTTATACTTGTCGGAGTATAGAAAGGAGCAGTTTATACTCTTATACTTATCGGAGTGTCAGGGAGCAGTTTAACCTCTTATACCGGTCGGAGGATTGAGAAGCAGTTTATACTCTTATACTCGTTGGAGTCTTGCCGTTCTCATTTGGCTTATCTCAGCGTTATGACGCCGGCTTCAACCAAGGTTTGGATGCTATTCTTGAGAGCGAAGCAATCCTTGGTGGGATGAAGGACCCTCCTGTGGTATGCACAGTACTTTGGATCCGTCGTGTTGTCAGCTTCCTCCTGATTTGTGATAGGTGGTAGCTTGATCTTCAATCCTTGGTGGGATGAACGACCCTCCTGTGGTATGCACAGTACTTTGGGTCCGTAGTGTTGTCAGCTTCCTCCTGGTTTGTGATAGGCGGTAGCTTGATCTTGTTACCTTCAAGGAGGGATTCGAAGATGGCTGGAACGTCTTCGTCCTTGAAAGAGTACTCTTTTTGGAGTCTCGAACCCGAAGTCTTTTGCTGCCTTCGGGATTGCTGTTGTGACGTTTGATTAGCACCACCAATAGCTGCAGGTGTTTTGCCCTTACCACGAGAGGCGAAGTTTGAGTTCAGAGGATTAGCCATCGGTAGGTTCCTCTCGGCCTTCTTCCTTTGGAGGAAGCGTTCAGCTTGTTCACCGCGCACCTTCAAGTCTTTCCAAGTGTTAGACGGTGTTGTTCCCATTGCCTCCAATACGTCCAATACGAGGTTGTTGTGGCAAGTCTGGAGAATAAATTCCTCGGTGATCGGGTCCCGACAGTTCATCGCCTTGTTTCGGAACCTTTTGACGAAGGTGTCAACCGGTCCCGACAGTTCATCGCCTTGTTTCGGAACCTTTTGACGAAGGTGTCAACCAATTCCCCGTCTTTCTACTTCTCGTCCAGCAACGACCCAATGGATATCTCTGTGTCGTCGTCGAAGAAGTTGGCGAGGAACTTAGTCTCCATATCATCCCAGCTGTTCACGCTTCCTGGCTTGAGACGGCGATACCAATCGAAGACGGCTCCACGAAGAGTACCAACGAAGGACCGTACCATCAGAGGTTCATTATCAGAGATAACCCCCAGGTGCGATTTGAAGTAAATCAAATGCTGAGTGGGTGAACCCATCCCATTAAATGGCGTGAAGTTAATTAGGTTGAACTTCGCCGGATATGGGATCGATTCCCACTCTCTTGGGCATGGACAGGGAATGCTTGTTTTCTTCATCTCTTGAGCGAAAATCAATGTATTGATTTTGCTCTCGAGGTTCTTGATCTTCAAGTTTTCACCTGTGTTTTCGCTAGCATTCTCATTACCACCCCCTACATTGACGGGAGGATTATTGGCATTATGCGTCTCATTCGCATTTGTGTCCTCATCTTCCAGATTAACCTGGTTACGACGACTTGGTTCGCTTTAGCCAAAGCTTCTTCAAGCATCTTGGCCACTTGTTCTGCACTTATCATGAGTGCCTCGCGGGGTTGCCCCTCGCTGGATACTGTATTGTCAGATGCGACCGCCGAACCGGCATCCGACTCTTTATCTTCTGAAGGTACCCTTGTCCGAACCCTACCGTAAGTTTTTCGTTTGATGGCTCCAGACTGCAGACGGGTTATACGCTGGGATGCTTTCAGAATTGACTCGAGATTATCCCGTGCCGATGTCCCTCTGCTGGTCATGTTAGTGGTGACTCTCGGAAATTCTCCATCTTCAACCACCGTTCTACTTCGTCGGAAACGCCTAGGCCTTGGTTTCGGCATTTCGGTACTGAGCCTTTCAAAAATCGAAACTCGTTCGGGGACCGCCTTGATACAGTTGCATTCAGACAATACTGCCCGAATGAGTTTGGAACAGGAGCATTGAGTTCCCTGTTCTCGGGGACTCCTTTTCCTGGTTTTACTCGTACCCCCAGCACGATAGTACAACTCGTCTGCTTGAAGATCGGAGTAATCTATCATGTGTTGGCACGACTTCTCAGGTATAACACTATCGTCATCAGATGATAATGTTTCCTTCTGAGGGCGAACTGCCTTTTTAGGGCCTTCAAGAGTCACGCGCCTCGAAACCTACCTTTTTGGGTGTGAGTTCTCAGCGGGCTCCTGGACTTCGATGCGCAAAGTGGTGCGCGCAGCTGCCTTGAACTCCTTGTCATGCTGGAGGCGGCGGCGACCCCCAGCATGTTGAGTCGTCCGGGGTTTCTTCATCGGGCCCAAACGCTCTTGAACTGGAGCCTTGCCTCGCTCATCGGGAAGTGGATCGAGGCGCTCCAAAACTGGCTTCTTCTTTCGGGATGATTCTGCATGATCTCCCGGAGAAGCTATTGGGATTATCGGCGACTTTGGTTGATTCGCCGGTGGTTGAACTTTTGTTGGAGGCTGCTTTGGCCTCCATACTTGGCGGGTTGGTAATGGCTTTTTGGCCACTCTTTCTTCCTCCAATTTCTTGGCCTCCTGCACAAGAATTTTTGCTTGTGCGAGTAACGCGCGGCGTTTGTGAATCCGCTCTTCAAGTGTCGAACGGTTCCGTTTGACCCGGATCCATTCGTTCGTCGGCGGCTT
>NC_033796.1:61610622-61647309 GCF_001876935.1 Asparagus officinalis
AACGAATCGCGAGCTCCTGTTTTGCGGTCACTCGCTTTGTGGGTTTTTTGCCAACGCCGGGGTTAGTCCGTGGACCACCGCGCGATCTAGATCCGGTCGGATCTACACGATTTGACGGGTGTTATCTCACTAAGGAAATAACAGCCGGGGGGGGGGTACTATTTCACCAAGGAAATAATAGCCTTTAGTTCTCGGGATCAAAGGCCAAGCTTTGATCCGGAGTATTACTTCGTGTAGATCTTAGATCTGATTTCTCTCTTTTGAAATCCTGCCTTTTGTGACGTGGATGCTCGCCAAGAACCAGATCTGAATGTCCAAGTCTTCAAGTCTTCAAAACTCCAAGCTCAGTTCTCAATTCGGCAGAGTTTCGGCTCCAAAAGTTCCAACCTCTAACAAATGAGCAAAGGGGGGTCTATTTATAGGCTCTCAGATCTGTGCCTGTGGCTCGGCCACCGAGCCACCTAGAGGTGGCTCGGTTTTGGCCGAGTCCCCTTGGTGTTTGGGTTTTACCGTTTTTTCCGATCTCGTGGTTGATTTGGACTCTGATTTGTTGATCTGAATCCTGATTTAGCAGTAAACCCGCTTCGTTGTTGATCCGGACTCTGATTTGACAGTCCGAATCCCATTATGGCAATAAATCCGCCTCGGTGTTTGAGTTCAAATCCGTTCTATGGTTGGATGACTCGTTGACTCACCAAACTGTTAGCATGGTTGGATGACTCGTTGACTCACCAAACTGTTAGCTTGATTCCGCATGCGAATGGATGTATTCTATTGTTTGCGTGCGGTTCGTTAGCCTCGTCGCCTTGTTAATCCGCTTCGTTGCATGTCACTTGGCTTTGGCGTTGTGGACTGACGCTCGTGTTTGGATACGTCGCCCAATGGTTCGTCGGTTTGTGCCGAGCTGTGCTAAGGGACATATAAGCAATTTTATACGCCTACACGTATGATGTTAGGTTGAAGAGTTGCCAAGTATCCTATGGTCTTACCGAACTACTCATAAGAACTCAACAGGGGAAACTCCCTTCAAGCTGGCATATGGGGCTGAGGCGGTTACTCCAGTTGAGGTAGGCATGCCAACCATTCAACTACAACACTTTGACGAGGGCCTAAACCTAATAGGACTTCGAGTTGGCCTTGACCTTTTAGAAGAAGTCAGAGAGAAAGCACTCCGCACTTAGGTCATTAACCAGCAAAGAATTGCTCGCCAGTACAACGGGAAGATCCGACCCAGAAGATTCACGGATGGAGACCTTGTCCTCCGTAAGGCGGCCTTCGATAAAGACACCCAGCGAGGTAAGCTGTCTCCTAATTGGGAGGGCCCCTATACGGTTCTGGAAGAATTCAGTGCTGGCACCTACCGGTTGAGAGCTTCAGACAGACGAATCTTCAGCCATCCTTGGAACATTGAACACTTACGACGATATTTCCTTTAGATTTTAGTATAATCCTTGAAGTCTCGGAGGTCCCCTCCGAATAATGCTTGCCTTAGATAATATAATTAATGAAAAGGGGTTTTTAGCTAAAACTTTAGCGTTACTACACTGATGAAATGCAACAAATAAAGCCCTTGGTACCTGCTCAGGATAAAACCAAGGCACAACCCTTTGGCCGACTCCAACCATCACCTCTCGGTTCAAGGGGAAATGGAAGACCTAGTCACCTAGGCACCCAACTCCTCGGTCGGTATAAAGCCATTGGTACTTGCTTAGGATAAAACCAAGACACAACCCTTTGGTCGACTCCAACCGTCGCCTCTCGGCCCAAGGGGAAATAGAAGACCTAGTCACCTAGGCACCTGGCTCCTCAGTCAGTATAAAGCCCTTAGTACCTGCTCAGGATAAAATCAAGGCACAACCCTTTGGCCGACTCTAACCGTCGCCTCTCGGCCCAAGGGGAAATGGAAGACCTAGTCACCTAGGCACCCGACTCATTGGTCGGTATAAAGCCCTTAGTACCTGCTCAGGATAAAACCAAGGCACAACCCTTTGGCTAACTCCAACAATCGCCTCTCGGCCTAAAGGGAAGAAAAGGATCTAATTAAATCTTTTGAGCCTAGACACTTGACCATCAGGACTCCTGTCACCCTTTAATCAAGCAAGAATAAGAAAAACTTGTGAATACAAAACACATGAAGAAAATCTTTTCTTTTCATTAATTCTCCTTATTTACAAAGTCCAAAATACCTATTGCAAATACTGATAAAAGAAATAAGAGGAAACCTAACTTGCTTTCGTCATTCTTAATCATCGAGGGCCTTCGAAGGAAACGTAGCCGCATGAGAGTAGTCGAAGTCTCTTGGTCTAGAGTGCTGATACCAGAAGGAGGAGCCGACGCCACAGAGGCCTCAGTTCCCCCTTTCATTAGTAAAGGGACAGTATCCGGCTCCTCGTCG
Source organism: Asparagus officinalis (assembly GCF_001876935.1). Taxonomy (NCBI): domain Eukaryota; kingdom Viridiplantae; phylum Streptophyta; class Magnoliopsida; order Asparagales; family Asparagaceae; genus Asparagus; species Asparagus officinalis. The sequence goes on from NC_033796.1 coordinate 61,613,018, forward strand.
TCATCACCCGAAGACTTGTTCCATCACCCGATAACTTCCCTTCCCTCATCTCGAAATCCCTAAGGAGGTCAAGGCAGAAAGAGACTTGCGAGGGGTAAAAACTCTCAGGAAGGGAGTGTGAATTGGATGTCACCAAAGTGGCAAAGTAATCAACCCCGACTTTGCATGCCAAGGCTACCTCAACTTTTCCAATGGGGCTATGGCGCTAATATTCAATTATCTTTGCCCTATGTTGTGCCGACTGTTCTTCCTTGAGGTCCCGCCTCAGCTGATTGATGGAAAAGTGACTCAACCGAATGGCTTCTTCGGCGGTTTCCTAAAGGACCCTCTTGAATTTAACCTCCTTGGTCAAGGAAGTCAGCCTCTCATCTCAATCGATGACGTCCCATTAGAGGTGGTTGATTTCCCTCATTTGCTTAGCTATCTCTCCCTTTAGCTCCACGATCATGGATGCCTGCTTGCTCCCCTCAACCCTGAGTCTTTCTAGAATTCGTTCTCTGGCATCAACTTCATTACGCCAATGCGCTTCGGTCCTCATTGCTTCGGCCTCCGAAGCGATGACCCTTTTCTCGGCCTCCTCCCTAGCCACCTTCTCCTTCGCTAGTCCAGACCCCCATTCTTGCAGGGCCTTGTGCATATATTCTAGCCGCTCATATAGCTCCTGTTCCAGCAGAGCTCCCCGGACCAAATGGGCCTTGAGGGCTAGATGCAAGTCAGAACTTGGCATCCTCCTTAAGACTCTATTGTCCTTCGACAGGGAAAATTGCTGTACAGCCATGACAGGAGCCGAAGGGGACCCAAGGATTAAAGTCTCCTTGTCCAGAAAAGCCGGAGGAGTGAACTGATCGTCTTTAGAAAGTTCCTTCCTTGGGGAACAAGGGCCTAGCGGCACTCTCAGTAGCATTGCACTAGCCCTCTCCTACTCCTTGGGGCTTACTTCTGAAGTCTCATGAGGGAAGGGCCAAACACCTTTCTCCTTGCCGACGTCATAATCTGGGATAGACGCCCTTACTTAGGGCTCGGAGGAGATTGTTGCCTGATCAACTGTTTCCTCCGTTAACCCAGCCAGCTCTTTACCTGGTCGAGGGGATACTACAGGCTCGGAATCAAGATCTACCACTTCTGTGCCCGTAATAGCGCTGGCTATTATAGCGGCCTCCTTTATCCTTGCACTCGATCGCCCTTCAGGGGGATGTTGCTCCAAAATAGGGTCGACTCGCATCGACCCAGAAGGTTGAACCTCGACTAGGGGATCGCGGCGTCGAACGGATGACTTCTAACCCTTCTTCCCTACCCTAAACTCGGTGGTCAATTCACCAATTTGTGATCTCAGCCTCGATGCCTCTTCTGGATATAAGTTTCCTCTCGGCCTCTTTCGAGGCCTCGCTATGGGCACTGTCCGCTCGCCCGTGCATCCTGCCTCTAAGCCCCTAGGGAGTGGAAGCGCCAACGAGTTCACCCTAGCCTGGTCATCCTTTGAGGACAAACTGATTAAGATACGCGCCACTCGAAGTGATGTTGGGTCAAATAGATTATTCCTCTCCCGGGACCCAGCATAAGACCGGATCATCTCCAATTGCCATCTCTCCTCAGCCTCAAGGGGACCCGGCTTTAAGGTGTCCTTATTTATCTCCGGCTACTTAGAGCATGAGAGAATCCTATCATCCCTGGAAACCCATATGAAATGTTTCTTCCAATCCTTATTGGACTATGGGGCGTCAGAAATCAATTTGAAGCTGTCGGTGTAATGAAAGAAAAAGTGGGAATCCTTTTTGGTCGACTTAATGCCGACTAATTACCCGAACATCTTCATGGTTGGCAAAATGCCAACCCTAGAGCAAATAACTATGAAAGCCATTACAATCCCCACAGCGTTAGGGGCAAGCTGAGAAGGAGAAATCCTCATGGCCAGACTTGCCTCATTCACAAAGGAATGAAGAGGCAATCAAAGTCCCTATTCAAGATGCGCCAGGTATACATGACCTCTACCAGGGCTGTGATGATAGAAAGGGACAGTTGCCTCAGGAACCTCAAATTTAAAGTCCCGATGAATGTCATAGAGGCTGTAAAACTTTTCGAGGATCTCAGTAGAAACCTTTGAATAAATGGAATGAAGGAGGCTAATCCTCTCATCGCTGCGACCACCAACCAAGCTTGACGAGGCCATTGTAAATTCTGATTGAAGAAAAAGATCAGGGGTTGGGACAGAAGTGCCGCAAAAACAAGGGCAAGAGATAAGAAATTTAGTCTTCCCCCTTTACCTCAAGATAATTTATAATTTCTCAACCGACAGATGGAGGCATCTGAACGACCAAGGTGCCCAAATAACAGACGGAGGAGATTTAATAGAAAAGAAGAACGTTTCAAAATTTGAAATTCAGAACGTCATCTCAGTTCCGTGGATTTATGCTATGTGGGCCTCAGGAACCTAAAAGCATCATTATTTAATTCCTGACAGTCGACAGACAAGCTGTCACAGCGTGTCAGGCAGGGACCATGAAAAAGAAAAAAAGAGGAAAAGAAAAGAAGAGAGAGAGAGAGAGAAACAATCCAACCAAATGACGTCTTCGCTGGCCGACAACATGGCGTTCTTCTTGATTCTGACACGAAAGACAATATTTGACGAGTCGAACCTAGCAGCAGGGCCAGCTGACCCAAAACAACATCCAAAATCAACACATAAGTTTTTGTAAAACCTATAAGACAGATCCTAACTCACTCAACAAAAACCCAAAATTCTACAAAGAGGGATGATCCTTTTTCATTAACCAACTAAGTATTACAAAAGTTAAATTTACAATAAGGACTCCAATGCTAAAGATCTGCTCCGGCTCTTGGAGTCGGGGGCGGAGGACTTCTCAGAGTAACCGGCAAAGGAGACTTGTGATCTTGTTCCTCATCCGAAGCATCCTCAGACCCACTCAGATCGAATCCTGCTCCTCATGCTTCCAACTCTTCCAATTCGCCCAAACAATTAGCGACCATGGAAGGATAATGAAGGCGATTAGGGGTGTTCCTTAAATCAGCTTGAATCTGAGCCGACATATAGTCGCATCCCGCCTTACAAGCCAAAGCCACTTCGGTTTGACCGGTCAAACTCGCCTGATACTCGTCGATAATATCCTGACGATAGCTCTCAGAAATCACCTCATGATGCTCCCTGACAACCTCCTAAAGGGGGTTAGACTTCAGCTATTTGATTTCTTCTTGAAGTTTGGCGATAGTCATCTCCCCCACCTCTAACTGACATTTCGCATAGGCCGCCGCAGACCTCTCTGCTCGGGCTAAAGCTTCAGCATGATCCCTTCCCTGAAGTTCCTCATGTAACTCCCTCTTAATCTTGGAGATATAAGGGATGTCGAAAACCGATCCTTCGACTGGTCACTGCTGAAGGACTTTATCATTGGTCTTTGAAACCTCAACTTCATCAATACGCTTTTGATGTAGGCCCTAAAGGTGGTCGGCCCGACTGAATAGCTTGTCTTCCAAAAGAGCCCCTCGGATAAAGTAGCTGTGGAGAGCTTGATGAAGGCCACGATCAGGTATTCCCCTGAGAAGCTCTTTATCCCCTGGGAGACGGAGCAGGTCTATGGCACTTGCCTGGGTTCGGCAAGACCTAATCACGGTCCCCCTCGCATCAAGATGACGCTCAGCTTCGAAACAGAATTCTGGCAGGGGCTCCTTTGCACATTTTGTAGCGAGTAAAGGAAGCCCAATGATGCACGACCTTAGCTAATCCCACGTTGCCCTATCCACATCTGAGAGTTCATGAGGGAAAGGATACTCACCGGCAAAGGTCGGTACAGCCTCTACCTGAGCCGGCTCCTTTCCCTATCGACGTAACCCCTGAGCATCGCCAGACTCCTCTGCCCTCTCCTCCTAAGGGGCCTCAGCCGGCTCTCCCGGAACCAAGCCTTCTTGCGAGTCGCCCGGAGGAGACCTAACCACATGCTTCCCTCCGTCTCTCGGTCTTAATACTCCTTCAGCCTCCCTCCTTCTCCTTCTGAGAGAAAAGGATGGCGCCCCTTCTTCGTCGGCCAACTGGACTTCCGAGGGAGGGACATCTATGCGTAGACGCTTTGCCGGCCTGGTTGAAGGTCCCTCTTGTGTACCGACTGACCTCTCTACAAGCATCGACCCTGTTCCCCCCGATTCAGTGATAAGGATGATGGCCCTATCTATATCCTTATCAGTAGCAGGCATGACCGACACCCCGGTCATCCGTAAAACCGACCCATCGAGTAAATTCTCAAAGCGGCGGGAGCCTGAGAAGTTTTTGATTAATTCAAAATGGCTCCTCTCTTCTTTGGACAATGCCCTATAAGCAAGGGTGTCCCTCCGGATCTCAGGCCAGTCAGAGCAGCGCATCTCTAGGTCATCTCTGACCACACACAAATTTTTCCTTCCATTCTTTGTGGGAATCAGGAAGATCTGCAATTAACTTAAATGACCCCAACATCTGGAAGTAGTAGTGGGGCTCTCTCTGACTCCCCTTCACCATCACAAAATGAGCAAAGAGTTTCGGTGTGGGCCTAATGGCTAACCAGTTGCATATGACCGCAAAAGCTACGGCGATAGCTATGGTGTTCGGCTTCATTTGAGCCGGTGAAAGCCCCAAATATTTGAATAATTGTTTTAAAAATGGAGATAAAGGTAACCTCAAACCACACTCCAAGTGGTTCAGACAGAGGGGGTTTCACTCAGGCCCGTGATCATAGATGGCCTCTGATCCTTTTGGAACGAATAGCCTATACTCAGGGATATCAAACTTTGTGGACATTGTCTTCAATTGAGTCATAGTCACCTTCGAATGAATGATCTCCAGATACTCACGACGGCTAGCTGCTTCTAAATCCATGGAGCAACAAGGTGGCAATCGGTAGAAAAAGACAAGTTGGGGGGAACTTCGGAGAAAGCGACAATTTGATCGGATAAGAACCCTAGGCTGCGATATATAGTTTTGACTTTTTACAACTGTCAATATATCCGAACCATTGAAGCCCGTTTCATCCTACGACTAGAATCTTGTCTTGGAATTTGAAATGACTACCGAATGACGCCTCACCTCCCTTTCCTAGAAAAACCCCACGGACTGACAAAAGAACAGTCTCGGCACAGTCTTGATATTGTCAGATGACATCAGACACCCTCGCGTTCGAAAGGAGCTCCATCTCATTGACAAAACCGATTTTCTTTCTACTCAATCCTTGTTTGATTATGGTTTTTTTCCCTCAGATCCATCCACAACCGCATCCAAGTGAAAGGGGCTAACTATTTGGGGGGATATTCCATGTTCTCCACACGTATGCCATCTTGAAAGCAGCCGTTCCTTCCAGTCGGGTCAATAGCCTTCCTCGAAGATGACTCGAAGAGCGGACTCACCTGATCCTATCCATATTGAAGGATCACCAACTCAGCCCTGGTCGTCTACGAGTTTCCCATGCTACTAAAGTGACCGTTCCTCGCCCACCAACTCAACCCTGGTCGGCTGCGAGTTCCCCATGCCACTGAAGTGACCATTCCTTGCCCACCAACTCAACCCTGGTCAGCTGCGAGTTCCCCATGCCACTAAAGTGACCATTCCTCGCCTACCAACTCAGCCCTGGTCGGCTGCGAGTTCCCCATACCACTGAAGTAACCATTCCTCGCCCACCAACTTAGCCATGGTCGGCTGCGAGTTCCCCATGCCACTGAAACGACTACGTGACAATCACGAGCTGACATGTTCGTAACAAGGTATGGGTTAACCTCCAGCTCACCCAGCCATCACGTGCCACACACTCCCTAAAGTGACGAATCTGCCCTGTGCATCATCTATAAATACATATACTATTCATACTAAGAAGAGGTTCGGTTTTTCTTAACCATGTAAAGCTCCTATCATAACACATAGGAAACTATTCTAAATATGCCAAGAAAAAGAGTAAACCCACTTACTTGATCGTTGGAGGTACCATGGGGAAACAAACCCTGCTCTCTTACCATCCGTATGTATGCAGGTTATTCGCTCGTCCAAAGATCTAAGAATTAGGCATAAAGTCGAAGCGAGAAGCGGCCCCGTATTCTGACAGTTCATCCTCCCTCGGTAGACAACCTCCCCCTATTGGCTGTGTGATTCTAGACATCAATAGTATTTTTTATCTTTCACTTTATGATGGAGTTCTAGTTATCAGGAAATACTGATAAACATGGAGCTTGCTTCAAGATAGATTTGAAAGAATTCAAAAAATTTGCTCCAATTGGATTGAAGCCAATGAAATGTGCTTCTTTTCTAAAGGAACTTAGAACCACAATGGGAGAATATTAATCATCTCAATAATGATTAAGAAAAACTATTCACACGGTTAGTTTTCAATTTTAAATAGTTAATTGATGTCGGGTTATTCTTAAGAGTATTATGTGTAATATTCTCCAGAAACTTCTCGTCAAAGTGCACTGCCACCACGGAATGATATATATGAATATGTACAATATGTATAATAATTCAAATTACATGCATTTAATAGGTTATCCTGAATGCACTAGGGGTAATACTTCTTTAGGAACTTTCTATTAATTGGCATCATAATCTTGTCTGCATCTTGGGTGATCAAGCAATATGCTCCATTTGAGTAGATCGTATCTACTACAAACGACCCTTCCTATTTGGGTTGTAACTTACCTTTCTTCTTTGAGTTGAGTATCATTGGTCACCAAACAATAAGTACCAAGTCTCCCTCTTTGAAGACCTATTATCGGACTTTTTTGTCGAAGGCTTTAGAGATTCTAGCTTGGTATAGCTCAATTTGTTGTTGAGCTTCCAAGCGTTTCTCGTCTAACATCTCGAGTTCTTCGAGACGTTTTTGATGTTGTTCTTCCTTCATCAATCCCGTTGTGAGAGTGACGCGAAGGGATGAAATCTAGTAATCTAAGGGAAGGATAGCTTCACATCCATACACTAGAGAATATGGAGTTACTCCAATAGGTGTGCGGACCGTGGTACGATAGGCCCAAAGAGCCTCACCAAGTTTGTCATCCCAATCTCGCTTATTGGTTTTTACTAGCTTCGTCAAGATCTTGAAGATGGTCTTGTTGAAGGCCTCAGCTAGACCATTTACAATGGGATTATAACCGATTAACGAGACGTCTTGAATTCTAAACTTTCCACAAAATTTAATGAGTGCGTTGTTGACAAACTAAGAGCCATTGTCATGCATGATTCGCCTCAGAATACGATATCGGTAGATAATATGGTGATTAATGAACTTAATAACGTCGCTCATCTTTACTTCTCTGAGTGGAATTTCTTCAACCCACTTGGAGAAGTAATCGGTGATTGCCAAAATAAAATGGTCACCTTTGACTGATGGAGGAAAATTAGGACCAACAATGCCCATTCCCCAGGTCTCAAATGGCCAAGATGTGACTAAACGATGCAGATACTCCGGTGGTTGGTGCATGTAGTTGGTATGTATTTGACATGCGTTGCACCGTCGTATATACACGATCGCGTCCTTGATCATAGTTGGCCAATAATAGTTGGCCAATAATAGCCCAATCGTCTAAGGCGATCACGTAGTTTGAGACCGGGCTAGTGTGCACCACAAGTTTTGTCATGTGTTTCCTTGAGGGCTTCTTCTACCTCTTTGGTTGAAAGGCATTGGAGTAACAAACCATCATATGTATGATGATAAAGCGTCTGGGTTGCTGCATTGTAGTAAAACCTTGGCACTCTTCATTGGACTGAATCTCTTTCTTTTATGTCTTCTGGTATGATGTTGTGTAACGCTCTTCGTCGGACCGAGTCTCTTTCTTTTATGTCTTCCGGCAAGATGTCGTGCAAGATATAATAAATAATAGGAAAATGCTGGTCTTGAGGTTCAAGTTCGATTCTGGTCGCATGCACCTCTTTGATATCCAAGGCACAGTCTGGTATGAATAGTTAATGAGTTCTCATAGTAACCACCTGTTCCATCTCGGGAGGCTATGTTAAAGAGATTGCTAGTACCGCCAGTGAATCTGCGTAAGAATTCTGGAGGTGTAGGATATACTTTTCGAAGAAGTCTTCAAATGATTCAACCATCTCGATAGCTGCTTTATGGTACAAGATCAAATCTTGATTCCTGACCTCATATTCTCCTCGAACTTGGTTTATTGTTAGCTGAGAATCACCAAAGGCCTCAAGGTACTCTACCCCCAGCTCTTTTGTAAAACTTAGTCTAATGAGAAGTGCATTATATTCAACCATATTGTTAGAGCATGACCCGATTAACGAATAGGCTCGAGGTATCACATGTTTCTCTGGGAAAACTAGGATAACTCCAACTCCTGAAGAAATCTTTGAGCATCTAGGAGTGCTTACCACATGAGTTGCTCGAGAGGCGCCATCAAAATATAACCGCCACACTTGTTAATGAGAAGTAATTTTGACTTTATGGATTTCATCTGGAAAATCTTCATACAGTTCAACTTTATCTTTCATAGGATAAACAGTTAGAAGATCACATACTATCTGTCCTTTGACCGACTTCTGTTATTTATAGTGGATGTCATACTATGATAGAAGCAAAGCCCATCTTGCTAACTGCCAATTCATAGAAGCTGATTGCGTCATGAACACCCGGATTGGACTGATATTGGAAATGATATAAATTGTTCGTCCAATCAAATAGTGTCACATTTTATAAATTGCAAACACCAGGGCAAGACATCATTTCTCAATCATTGGATATCGAGATTCAGCACGCACTAATGTTCTGCTCAAATAATAAACTGCATGTTCGTAACGGTTGTCATCGTCTTATGCTAGTAGAGCACTCACGAGTGGTTCATCACCTTGACATAAATCAGGAACGGTTTCCCTGACTTCGGTGCCACGAGGACAGGAGAATTTGATAAGTATGCCTTAATGTCTTCGAATGCTTTTTGACAAGCATCATCCCAAATGAATGACACACTTTTTTTTGTGAGCTTAGAGAATGGTTGACATTTCCCTGCAAGATTCGAGATGAATTGGCAGATGTACGCCAATCGTTCTTGTAACCCTCTGAGTTCTTTAAGATTTTTTGGAGGTTACAATTTATGGATCACTTTCACTTTATCAGGGTCAATGTGGATACCTTTTATTGTGATGACGAATCCGAGGAACTTACCACAGGACATTCTAAGGAAAGACTTGGTAGAGTTCATCTTTAATTGATGATTTCGCATGAGGTCAAACATTATCCTCAAGTCTTTAATGTGGTCATTTTTACTATGACTCTTAACAACCAAATCATCAACATAACATTCAACAGTTTTCCAGATATGCTCTTGGAAAATCTTCTTTATGGCTCGTTGATATGTAGCACCCGTATTCTTTGTGTTCTGAATGAGGTGTGCTTTTCGTCGTCTAGATGCATTTTAATCTATTTATACCCTGAGAATCTATCCATGAATGATATTCTCTCAAATCCATATGTGTTGTCTATGATAACATCTATGATAGGAAGATGGAAGTCATCTGTCGGGTAGGCGGTGTTCAGATCTCTGAAATCAATACAAATTCTAATTTTCCTATTTTTAGGACTGGAACAATATTCGCCACCCAATCTGAATGTTGCTCTTCCCGATGAAGCCCGAGTCAATCAACTTTTTAACCTCAGCTTTAATTGACTCCATGATCTACAGACAAAATCGTCTTTGTTGTTACTTAACAAGTTTGGCATCTGGTTTGATGTTGAGTCGATGCATAGCCATATTTGGATTGAGTCCTGGCATGTGTTCATGTCGAAAGTAAGTTTATTTGTCGAATCTATTACACGTTTATTGATTACAATAAATTCAAAAGAGTTAATCTTTTTATAATACTACCCACTTAACAAATAAAATAAAAATTACCACTCTCTTCAAACACACGCAGATGACGTTTATCACCCGCTGCTTACGTGAGATCTTTGCCTGTATCGGGAACGCGTTAGTCTGTGGACCACTATAGATCAGATCCGGTTGACAGAACAAAAATTCAATGCTCTTTCTTTACATAGGAAATAATTGCAAAATTGATAATCTTAATCAAATGAGATTATGATTCTTCTCGAGATCAAAACAAAGTCTGATCTCAAGGAATAACGAAACGAGCCTCAGATCCTTCGAATAGCTCTCTCTTTACGCTGGAGTTCGCCAAGATCTTGCTAGCCTCTCTCAAATTCATCAGAACCTCACCCTTGTTGGCCTTCTTGTTTTGATGATGATTTACAAACAATTTACTACTAATGTTGTTTGTCTAGTGTTTGTACATTCTTATGTATTGTAGACAAACAACGTAGTTGGAGGTTGGATGGATTGCGCCATAACGATCATATCAAATGTCTTATGTATTGTAGACAAACAACGTAGTTGGAGGTTGGATGGATTGCGCCATAACGATCATATCAAATAGAGGATGGCGGATATTGTAGAGTGAAGCCTTGCAATTCAAAGTTAAAGATCAAGTTCAAGCTTCATCCGAGAGATTACCAAGAAGAGCTTATTGAAGATCAAGATCTAGCTTGGGTAATCTAGTTTAAGTTTTATATTATGTGTGTTAAGTACCTTAAGTTTCTATGTATATATATAGTTATATATATACATGCATGGTTTTAGGTTTTCATGTTTTGGACATACTTGCAAAATACATGAGTTTTCACAAATGGAAATTCAATTTGAGAAATTCTTTTTCTAACATGTTTGTTTTCATGTTTATAAACATTTCGTAAAGTTTCATCAAGTTTGGAATTGATTTGTTATGTTTAATGGAATTTACAAAATCATGTTTTTCGTTCGTGCATGTTCGTGCATGTTTTACAAAATAGATGAGTTTTTATAAATGGAAAGTGATATTTAAGAAATTCTTTCTTTTAGATGTTTATATACATGTTTAGAAACTTCCCTCAAAATTTTACTATTTTTAGAGTTGATTTACTATGCCAATTGATTTTACAAAATCGTATATGTTAACAGTTTTTTCAGAAACTGTAAATTTGTGTTCAAATATTTATTTCTCTCAACTGGGAAAATATTTTTCAGAAATTATTTCTCTGACATGTTATTCTACATGTCTAGAACATTTCCACAAAAGTTTATAATTTTTTGAGTTCATTTACTATTTTAAATTGATTTTTCGACCGGACCGGTCGACCGGACTGGAAATGTTTCTGAAACTTTTTCAGGTTTGTACAGTGCGAGCGGTCGACCGAAAAAAAGGTCGGTCGACCGTCCAGCTCCCAGAATGCCCATAACGGCTATTTTTTTGTATCCGTTGGAGGGGTTTGTGGTCTTTTGGTTTGGGCTTTTGTTTGAGGTATTGGGAGGCTATAAATACCCCCTTATACCTCAGTTTTTGGTTTGGGCTTTTGTTTGAGGTATTGGGAGGCTATAAATACCCCCTTATACCTCAGTTTTAAAAGATCCAAGAATGTTTTAAAGAAGTTTTTAAACAAGGGTTTTAAAAAGAGTTTAAGCTTGTTTAAGCTTGTTTAAGGGTTTAGTTTAAAGCAGTTTTAGCTTTCTCAAGTGGAGGAGATTATCTTCTCGTTTGGGCCTCAAATCTCCATCTCTCCATCTTGATCTAGAGAAGTTTTCCTAAACTCAACTCTAGCTTTCACTTATAATTATTTGTTAATTATCATTTCTATTAAAGCTAGTTTTATATTTGAGTTTAGTTGATTTGATTTGATTTACTCATTGTTACACACACCCACTTTGAGCTTATTGTATTTGCATACATAGTATATTAGGGTTATGAGAAATTATAACATTGAGTTGTGCTTAATTGAGTTCTGTAACGCCCCGCCCCGGAATCCCGGAACCGGTACGCTATTAGATCTGATGGACTGGCCTCACAAACCACCACATGTCTTTTCAACACGTTTTATCCTCACTCACGCGCACCCTGGAAAACTTCCCAGGGGGTCACCCATCCTAGAATTTCTCCAGGCTAAGCACGCTTAACTTTGGAGTTTCTAAGAGTTGCGTTCCCGAAAAGAAGATGCATCTTGATGGTATGAGTATTCCAATCAAATCTATCAATACTAATCACATCACCCTCTCAAGGGTTGGGGTATTACAAACTCCCCCACTTAAACTCGCAACGTCCTCGTTGCGCCAAATCATATCATCCAAGACCGTACCATCCGTGTGAGATTCTAGAGGTGGCTCCTACGGCCTCAAGAGGTGGCTCCCGTCCTTCGACGTAGCACTTTGCACTGTATATCACTTAGCTCTCACAATTCCGATTGGCTTGGCTCTGATACCATTTGTAACGCCCTACCCCGGAATCCCAGAGTCGGTACGCTACTAGATCTGATGGACTGGCCTCACAAACCACCACATGTCTTTTCAGCACGTTTTGTCCTCACTCACGCGCTCCCTAAAAAGCTTTCTCAACTCCACTTCGGTTCCATTGAAGTTTCACCAATGGAATTACCTTGTTCCTGAGTCTCTTGTCTTCTCTAGCAAGTATGGACACTGGAATCTCAATAGTCAACAGGTTATCCCGAAGCTCAATCTCCGGTGCATCCAACACTCGCTGCCGCTCCTCATCATGCAAGTGCTTCTTGAGCATAGAAATGTGGAATACATTGTGTATACTAGACATAGAAGCTGAAAGATCTAGTCTGTATGACACAGCTCTAATGCGCTCCAAAATCCAATAAGGTCCAATGCATCTCGGTGCAAGCTTCCCTCGCCTCCCAAATCGTGGTACGCCTTTCATAGGCGACACCTTCAGCACAACCAAATCCCCAAATCTAAAACTCGAGGGGTCTTCGCCTCTTATCTGCATACTCTTCTGCCGACTCTGAGCGGCTAGAATCCGCTCCCTGATCAACGCTACTTTCTCAGTAGTATGTCTCATAAGCGCTGGTGTACGTATTGAACCTTTCTCCGGCTTTACCCAGCATATAATCGATTCTGAAATGTCTCCCGCACGCTGCTTCATACAAGGTCATACCGATTGTCGCTTGTTAATGGATGTTCTAGACGGACTTTATCAGTGGAATATGATCCTCCCAGCTACCTTGAAAGTCAACGACACAAATTCGCAACCTGTCTTCAAATATCTAATTTACTCTTTCCGTGTGACCATCTGTCCGTGAATAAAATACATTACAGAAAGATAAATCTGTTACTCAAAAGAAATCCTGTAAACTTTTCCAAAAATGCAGAGTAAACTTTGAAATCTCAATCTGACGCTGTAGTATCTAGAACTCCATGAAGTCGAATAGTCCCTTGAATGAGTATCCTTGCATACGTCTCAGTTGTATACTTAGTCCTTGCTGAAATAAAAATGTATTAACTTCATCAATTTATCCACTATCATCCAAATCGAATCATTCTCTTTCTCTTATTTCAGAAATCCCTACGATAAAATCCATCGAACTGTCCTTCCACTCTACTCAGAAATAGTTAAAGGTGACGTGATCCTGCTAGTCTCTGATGTTCTGCCTTTACTTATTGACAGGTAAGATACTTAGCTACATTATTTTGGAATCTTCCTACGCATATCACTTCATCCAAAAGTGTCTTTTTAGGCCCTTGCACATCTTAGGGGTCCTAGAACGTACTGATTCGCGAATTCGTAGTCTTTGGTAAACTCGATTCACCTCCTTTGTCTCTGGTTGATTTCCTTCTGGGAGAAAAGATACTTCAGATTTTGATGGTCTGTGAATAATTCATACTGTACTTCATATAAGTAAAGTCTCCATGACTTCAATGCAAATACCACTGCTGCTACTCCAAGTCTTAAGTGGAAATAGGTCTGCTTATGCACTCTCAACTGCCGTGAGATATAAGCTACTACTCTCTGAGTCTGCATCAAAACGTCTCCTAACTCTGCCAATGATGTATTTATGTAGACCACAAATATCCTGGATAAGCTTCCAATAATAGCCGGCCAAACCCGAAAAACTACGAATCCCTGTCTCCGTCGTTGGCGGCTCCAAGTCAAGAACTGCTACAACCTTGGTCGGACCTGTAGGCGTCAAAAAATGCTAAGAGATATCCAAACATAAAGAAAATCACTCAAATCGACAGATATGAATTGTCTCGCCAGCGAGACAGACTTTACTATCTCGCCAGCGAGACAGACTTTACTGTCTCGCGGCAGAGACAGTGTTTGCTGTCTCGCCAGCGAGACATGTTTGTTTCTTGCCAGCGAGACAGTGTTTGCTGTCTCGCAGCGAGACAGTGTTTGCTGTCTCGCCAGCGAGACTAGTTTGTCTCGCCAGCGAGACAGTGTTGAAATGGTCAAAACTACCTTGATAACTGCCCTACACGTGTCCATCAACTGCTAAGGGACGTGGGAAACATCGTGGGCGAGAATCACGTGGATAACTGCCAAAATAACGGAGTTTGAAACGTGGGAAGATAGTTAAAATGAAAACTGCCTGACAGTTACTGTTTCGAGATAGCGTTTACTGTCCGCGGCCGAGACAGCAAACACTGTCTCGCCCACCGAGACAGCAAACACTGTCTCGACAGCCGAGACAGCAAATGCTGTCTCGCGAGCCTGTTTTCCGCCAACTGTTCATAGGGGCTATAAATACCCCCCGAAGGCCATTTTTTTGAAGGGGGCTGATCAGAGAGCATCCACAGGCTGATTTCAGAGCAGAGAGGGCAGAGTACTCGAGCTTCTGTAACTCCTTGATATTCAGGCTTTGACTTGATTTCAAGAAGAACGACTATCTTACCTTGATAAGATATCGTTTCAAGTTCTCACTTCGATAAACGAAGTTAGAATCATAAACCCCTCACGATTCGATCAGAATCTGTGATTTGGTGGTCCACGGGCTAACGCACCCCCGGCACAGGCAAAGATCCCACGCAAGCAGTGATCCAAACAACGATCTTGCGTTTGTTTCCCAAGAGTTGTAATTTTCGTTTTGTTGTGTAAAAGAAGTCTTATAAAAAGGCTATCTCTCTTTGAATTTATTGTAATCGACTGAAGATATAATGAATTCCATGACAAAACCAACTTTTGACGCAAACAAGCTGGCGACCACAGTGGGAGCCAACGGTCTCGCTGCCGAGACCATCGTGTCGCAGCCAATCATCAAAATCCTGGTTGAATCAATGGTCGAGTACGAGTTCGACCAAGCAAAGTTTGAGGAGTATTTGTCATCCTCATCTGTAAAGTCTTCCGTGCCTCGCAAGTGTAAGAAGATTTCATCTTCGTTAAAGTTATCAAATGCTACGGATGAAGACTCTCGTCCGATTGTTGCTGAGGATTTTATTCGCAACAGCTCTGCTCAAGATGATTCCTCCCCAATTAAGGAGTCGTTCGATCAAAGTTCACCACTGACGAAGAGGGCTCGTCAGAGGCGACGCCAACGCCGCGCTCGCCAAATAGCTAAGGCATTTGAACAAACCGACGGAGGTTCGTTATTACGCGGACCTAGAGTCGAGGAGGCATCGAGTGGTTCAGTTGTCTCAACGATCAATCACTTATATCTCAGCTAAATTAACGACGAAGGAATGGACTATTGTCAAAAGGGCTCGTTCAACCCTCAAAGAACGTATACAAAAGCGCCGTGCAAACGCTGCTCATGCCCGTGCTCTCTTACAACAAAGACGAGAAAGGAAGAAGGAAACGGTGGCCAAAGAACCACTAAAACTCTGCCAAGTTTGGATTCCAAAGTCTGGACTTATGCAAAATCAGCATTCGGAGCCCGTTAAGACCCCATACCCGCAAATGGGTGGTTTTAGACGTGCGACTCCCGACATAACCTTGGATCGCTCAAAGACAAAAATAAATTGTCCTGAGAATGCCAACAAGGTTTTATACCCCCAGAAGAAGACGCATTCACCAAATGATATCGTCATACCTGAGAGGTCATGCCAACAGACGATACGATTTTTTGGCAATCATACCGATGAATCGTATTATCAAGTTAGGGTTGTGAATAATTTTCGAAAGAGAGTTATTCGAGAGATAAACTCTCGTTGTTCCTATGCGCGACTCGTTAAAGCAGCATTATCAGAATGTGACTGTTTCAAGCGAGAAGTCATCCCACGAAGAGTCTCTGTATTGTCGAAGCCTAAGCCGAGACATTTCCACAAGAGAAAATCAGCTGCCCAAGATGATGAATTCCCTGAAGTCACCATCAACGTGGCTGATAAAAGAAAGTCTAAGCAGCATTCAAATGACTCAAATCCCGACTTTTCCCCGAGAGGAAAAGTCAATCCAAGAATTGCTCAAAGGATGTCTCGACTCCAATTAGGAGCCATCAGACGCAGAGATTACAAAAGAATGCAAGAAGGAATGTCCTCGGAGGATGAAGTCTCAGACACTTGTTCAGCCATTGCTTCTGATGATACAATGTCTAGCACGGGACAAACCAAAGAAGTGTTCACAATCACTTCTGATCAATTTGCTCAAATACTTCAAGAAGCTCTAACGAAGCAACATGAAGAAATTAGAGCTGAGATAAAGACAGAGATGGGGTTAGCTATTCAACAAATGAGAGAGTTGCTAACTCAACAACCTCAACCTCCTGAGTCCAATCAGCAAGCTGAATCCAGCCACCACACTCAGAATGTTGTAGATGACAGTGATCCAGAGGTGGATGAAGTCATTATGGCTGATACACGTCCCAATAGCAATAACGCTGGGGGTGGTTTAGCACATCCTCCCAATAACGATATTGGGGGTGGTTCGATGGCACCTTTTGTAGGGGGTGGTCTAACTCATTTTCCTCAACGTCCTTCGAATGAAGACATAGACGATGACGAGAAAATGAAAGAGCTTAAAAACAAAGTCAATGCTTTGATGACGGCTCAAGAAGTTAAGAAGACGGGTATTCCATGTCCCTATCCAAGAGAATGGAATTCAATACCGTACCCGGCAAAATTCAACATGATTAACTTCACACCGTTTGACGGGAAGAACTCGCCTATTCAGCACTTGATTTATTTCAAGTCTCATTTGGGCATGATCTCTGGAAACGAGGCTTTAATGGTCCGGTCATTCGTTGGCACCCTTCGCGGATCCGCCTTCGATTGGTACCGACGGCTCAAGCCAGGGAGCATCAATTGCTGGGATGACATGGAAAGTTTATTCCTCAGCAATTTCTTTGATGATGACACCGAAGTGTCAATCGGAACCCTTTTGGATGAGAAGCAAAAAAGACAGAGAGTCAGTCGACAATTTTGTCAAGCGCTTTCGTGGCAAAGCAATGAATTGCAGAGATCCTATTACAGAGGAGTTCATCCTGCAAACATGCCACAGTAACCTCTCCATCGATGTCCTGGAAGCTCTGGGGGTTGTACCATCCACCACTTGGAAAGAGTTAAAACTACGTGGTGAACAAGCTGAAAACTTTCTTAAAAGAAAGAAAGTTGAGAGAGGTCAACCAACGACATCCACAATTCCTGTGAACGCAACTTTCAATCCGAGGTTCTAAAAAGAGTATTCTTTCGAAAACGATGAAGCTCCAGCCATATTGGAATACCTCCTCGCCAATGACAAAATCGAGCTACCGCTTATTAAAGATCAGGAGGGTGCTAAGATGATTACAGATCCAAACTACTATGCATATCACAGAAGGATTCTTCATCCCACCAATATTTGCTTTGGACTCAAAAATAAGATCTAAGCATTAATTGACTCCGGCGTCATAACGGCGAAAGAGGTCGAGTAAAGACGACCATATTACTCCATTGGGTACACGAGTATAAACTGTTTTCCCTTACTCCGATGAGTATAAGAGTATAAACTGCTTCTCCATCTCACTCCGAAAAGTATACGAGTATAAACTGCTCCTTAATACTCCAACAGGTATATGAGTCTAAACTATTTCCTTTCTTTCACGGGAAGTTCCTGGAGAATTCCATGCATGGTACTTTTAAGGATAACCCGATCATATAGCTAAACATAATGATAAACTCAGTTTCGCAAGAAAAAGCTGGGGGTGGATGGTTCATGTAACGGAAGTTCCCGAAAGAATGCTATATGTAATTTTCTTAGAAATAACCCGATCATTACAAACAAAGTGTTAAACACTACATCCCCATGGTGATTTATGAATATTCTTTTGCTGAGATGAGATTCGATCACTTCGTTGGATCAATCTTCCCTCTCAAACCCTCCTTTGGTCAAACCTTTAAACAGTTAGGACCAAGGCCAAAATCCCCTCTCGATTCGTTCCATGAACAAGAAGTTCACAAATTGAACGATCAAACCTTTAAACAGTTAGGATCGTCTCAAATCCCCATGTTGGTCAAACCTTTAAACAGTTAGGACCAAAGCCAAAATCTCCCCTCGATTCCTTCCATGAACGAGAGGTCCACAAATTGAACGATCAAACCTTTAAACAGTTAGGATCGTCTCACTGTCCATTTGGTCAAAAACCTTACTACAGTTAGGACCAAAACCAAAATCCCCTTTCGATTCCTTCCATGAACGAGAGGTCCACTTTCAGTTGAATAATCAAACCTTATGACAGTTAGGATTATTCAAACCCGTCCAGATTCTCTAAGTGGAGATCCCACTTTGAGTTTCCTTTGCACCTGGAGATAGAATATAAAATTCTTCCTCTCCATTATCGGGTTCATCTCTACCAACAAAAAAAAGAGATCAGGAGATAGAATATAAAATTCTTCCTCTCCATCATCGGGTTCATCTCTACCAACAAAAAAGAGACCAGGAGATAGAATATAAAATTCTTCCTCTCCATCATCGGGTTCATCTCTACCAACAAAAAAGAGACCAGGAGATAGAATATAAAATTCTTCCTCTCCATCATCGGGTTCATCTCTACCAACAAAAAAAAGAGACCAGGAGATAGAATATAAAATTCTTCCTCTCCATCAACGGGTTCATCTCTACCAACAAAAAAGAGACCATACTACTCCAATAGGTACACGAGTCTAAACTGTTTCCTTACCATCAACAGGAAGTTTCTGGAGAATATTACTCAGAATATTCTTAAGAATAACCTGATTACCTCCCAACGGGTATATGAGGTTAAACTATTTCCCGAACACTCCAATAGCAGTTCTAATTCAAGACTTCGACGACGGTCACGCGATAAACGCAGCACTGGGGGAATTTTAGCTATTCTACAAAGTACTGAATAGGCTAAAAGATGACGAAGTCAAGAGTTAAAGCCATTTATGAGTCTTTTCACACGATCTACTCAACCAAGCATTGAAGGGATCGTAAGTAAGATCTATCTTATCCAAAGTATCCCAAGCTCCTCTATAAAAGAATGAGTCTGGAATACTTTGGAGGGGGTATCTGTAGGCGTCAAAAAATGCTAAGAGATATCCAAACATAGAGAAAATCACTCAAATCGACAGATATGAATTGTCTTGCCAGCGAGACAGTCTTTACTGTCTCGCCAGCGAGACATACTTTGCTGTCTCGCCAGCGAGACAGTGTTAAAATGGTCAAAACTACCTTGATAACTGCCCTACACGTGTCCATCAACTGCCAAGGGACTCTCGCGGGCCGAGACAGCAAACACTGTCTCGCCCGCCGAGACAGCAAACACTGTCTCGACAGCCGAGACAGCAAATGCTGTCTCGCGAGCCTGTTTTCCGCCAACTGTTCATAGGGGCTATAAATACCCCCCGAAGGCCATTTTGAAAGGAGGCTGATCAGAGAGCATCCACAGGCTGATTTCAGAGCAGAGAGGGCAGAGTACTCGAGCTTCTGTAACTCCTTGATATTCAGGCTTTGACTTGATTTCAAGAAGAACGACTATCTTACCTTGATAAGATATCGTTTCAAGTTCTCACTTCGATAAACGAAGTCAGAATTATAAACCCCTCACGATTCGATCAGAATCTGTGATTTGGTGGTCCACGGGCTAACGCACCCCCGGCACAGGCAAAGATCCCACACAAGCAGTGATCCAAACAACGATCCTGCCTTTGTTTCCCAAGAGTTGTAATTTTCGTTTTGTTGTGTAAAAGAAGTCTTATAAAAAGGCTATCTCTTTTTGAATTTATTGTAATCGACTAAAGATATAATGAATTCCATGACAAAACCAACTTTTGACGCAAACAGGACCCACTGCTATGCCTTCTCTGCTGGTGACATGGCCTAGAAATATAACTTCTGAAAATCAAAATTTATACTTGCTGAACTTGGCATATAATTGACGCTCCTGTAGAGTCTTCAAAGATAGCCGTAGATGCTGCTCGTGTTTTACTTCCGGCCTCGAATAAATGAGAATATCATCAATAAAACTATCACGAACCGATCCATGAAGGAACGGAATACCTGGTTCATAAAATACGCGAATACAGCGGGTGCATTGGTCAACCCAAATGGTGTGACCAGAAACTCAAAAGATTCATATCGAATCAGAAAACCACGACGTTGGGAAAATCCATCTCTCGAATTCGCAACCATAATAAATCCAAAACGAAGATTAATCTTCAAGAAATGTTGCGCTCCGCGCAGCTGATCGAACAGGTCATAAATCCTATTAAATCTGGATAGTGACCTGTTCAACTATCTATAATCAACACACAATCTCATGCTGCCGTCCTTCTTCTTCACGAAGAGGACCGGCACGCCCCACGGAGAATGACTCTGACGAATAAAACCCTGAGCTAACAACTCGTCCAACTGGGTCTGAAAACTCAATACAAAACTCAACCTCTCTCACAGGAGGTAACCCAGGTATGTCCTGAAAGACATCCTGATAATCCGAGACAACTCGAGTCTCTAACAAATCAGAACTCTGATCCCGCAGCATCACCTCGTCGATGAACGCCAGAAATGACTCCGCAAAGCGATTGCCCTGAGAAGTGGCCATAATCATCTTAGACCCATCGGACACTCGCAATCTGACTGTCTTTGCCAAAACAGTCAATACTAATATGGTAGGATGACAACCAATCTATACCAAGGATGACATCGAACTCGGACACATGCAACACTATCAAATCTATGACAAACTCCGACTCACCTAGACTAATAATACACATCCTACAAATGCTCTCCAGAAGCGATACCCTACCTAAAGGGATGGAAAACCAATAATGGAATGTCTAGAGGCTGAGCTATGATTTGGAGTCTAGTCATAAAATCGTACGAAATGAAAGAATATGAAACTCCCGAATCGAAAAGAATACGGGCGGGAAAAAAGGATTTATGAGGGACGTACCCTCCACAACTGATCTGCTTGATCCATTATCATACGGAATGACTGCATATACTCTGCCGGTGGATGAAGACTGCTCTGCCGCTGGTGCTGGAGAATATGGGACAATCTGTCCCTGGGGAACCTCCTGAACTGCTAGAACCTGCCCCTCAATCTTCTGCTGCTGCTTATTCGGACCATTTCCCTTCTGGGTTCTTGTTGGTGCACTGCGGCACTCTAATGCCTTGTGTCCGACCTTGCGACAGTTAAAACAAGTTCCCCGGAACTTGCGCTGTTGCTGCTGCTCTTCTTTCTGATCCTGTTGGGATCCCTTCTTATGAGGGCCTTGCTGCTGCTGAGGTCCAAACCAAGGTCTCTTATTCTTACCCTTATCTCCGGGGTGCCCTTCCTTGTTCTTCTGAAATTTAGGTGTCCCATTTCCTTGAGAAATGGCGGTTTCAGCTACTGATAGTGGTGGTGCAATATGATTCGCCACAAGTTCCTCGATGGCTGTTATCCTAGCGACTAAGGGAGCCATAAGATCAATAAGGTACTGGGGAGCCTGCTGCGGCTCAGGTAGCATCTGATGTGGCTTGGGTGGAGTTTGCTGTGGTTCAGCCTGTCCAGATCTCCGAGTACGAGGCATACCATACTCTGACATCTAAGCATATAACAAAAAGAGTTCATGAGTCAAAATAGATATATATACATACATAACGTATCACCATACGATTTTCACAACGTACAATATTCACACAAATACTTTAAATTTATACGAAAATAGTTGTTATAAAAAAAATTTCTCAAATTTTTGAGATATACGCATATATCGTCCTCACTCATACTAGGAAATCCTTAGCGGACTCTACATATGAATCCTAAGAAACTCTAACCTAGCTCCACGACTCGACACAGGATGATCCTAAGGATACTGGAACTAGAGCTCTAATACCAACTGTGACGCCCCTAGGTTCACGCGAGGCTGCAGTCCTCGGTGAAACCAAGAATGTCAAACCTGCCATGCACCACACCGTGCAATAACATGTTTCACCATCACAATTAACATCTATCTAGTAGAATCAATAACAGGTGTAGGTACAAAAGCAAGTAAAAGATAATACAAAATATGACTGACAAAATGATAGAAATCAAAATCATATTTCGTCATCCAACATACAGAAATACAAAGTCAATGTCTGAAATGAATAAACTGGGGTTCTTACAAGTCTCAAGTACAACAAGTCTGAGTAAAGGAAATAAGGCACCTGAAAGGGGGAGGGACAATGAGCGTCAAAGCGCTAGCGAGCAACATCACAACCAACCCCAAGGGATACAGGGCTCGTTGTATGAGAAAATATAGATAATACATAATAGATCTAAAATCATTGATCTTACTAAAGAGGGTTTTAGTATTTAGAAATTTATAACACGAGCATAGGTACGTCGAGCGAAATAATCCAAACAAGGAAACCCTCATGTATATACCTTGTATCTCAAATTGTAAATCCCTAAATACTAAACCCGAAATCTAATACAAGAAACAATAAAGGAAACGAATACAAACCCATCTCTACCGATAAGTGTAATCATGTCATGGCCACAATAAGTGTCATGTCTGAAAACGATTAAGCGTCCAACCCATAGACTATATAAATTAAACGTCCAACCCATAGACTGCATGAAGTAAACGTCCAACGCATGGACCGGATGTGACCGTTGTCCAACGTATGGATCGAATATAACCATTGTCCAACGCATGGACCGGAAGTGACCGTTGTCCAACGTATGGACCGGATGTGACCGTTGTCCAACGCATGATGACAAAGTGGGAAGGGTGTCCAACACGAGGACTAAAAGGTAATGCTTGTCCAACACGAGGACTGAGTATAAGAAAGTATGAATGCCATATTCCCGTACTTACCCTAATGTACTAACTTACTTGTGTCCGAAAGGTTATCTCACATGTATAGGTGAAATCATATTCACTGCAGATAAATACTCAATAAACCAGGCACTCCTCAAGTCCAAACATGGTAGATAGTACCCTTGAATATGTAAACACTGTATACATACATACTTATATATATATATATATATATATATATACAACAGATGTTTTTAAACAGAAGCACGAACGAAACAGAAAGAAAAATACTGCGATGAGTCGACTCGTGCTCAAATATGAGTCGACTCAGCAGAACACATATAATAGTAGGAAAGGGCTTCATGAGTCGACTCATGACAGTCGTGGGTCGACTCATGACTTATGGGTCGACTCGTATACTGACGAGTCGACTCAGCAGAAACAAAAAAGGCAACACAACTAGACTTCGTGAGTCGACTCATGACAGTCATGGGTCGACTCAACCTGATGAGTCGACTCGTGATGAGTCGTGAGTCGACTTACGGGCTGAAATCTGCATATATCACAACTGCAACTCGTCCATCTCGATCCATACTTCCACTATACTGATCTACACCTCCCTAACTATCAATTCTAAACTATGAGGCAGTGAAAGAATTCGTACATGGCATGAGAAAAGATTACTTGCATGTTAAACCTAACATTTAACCCCTAAACATGAAAGAGAGCATTTAATCAAAATAAAACTTATATTTTCATTTCATTAAATAAATTCCCAGATCTGGGTTTTCATCAAAAACTTGTTGGTGGGAGTTTAAAAATCTAAAACATACGATCTTTAGCATTTACACTAATAAGAACATCGTTTTATATTTGAAAATATGTCTTAGGCTCAATAAAACTCATGAAAAACGTTTATAAATTCATAAAAGCATGGGAGAGAGATTGGGCGAGATGTTACTCGCCTCAGATGTGATGAAGAACGATTCCCTTCGCTGAAATCCAAAAGAAACTGCTAAAAACATCCTTTGGAACGTCCCAAAATCACCAAGAACACCTAGGGTTTGAGAGAGGAGAGAGGGGGACTAGGGTTTCTGGGGAGAACTGATGAAAAATGAAGTGTTTTCGGGTAGAGGAGCATATATATAAACAGTCAAACCCGACCCGATACCCCAAACTGACCCGAACCGTAAAACTGGAAAACCCTCGATGAGTCGACTCATGCTCAGTCGTGAGTCGACTCATGACTCATGGGTCGACTCATAAGATTATGAGTCGACTCAGCAAAGGCTTATGACAAAGGGAGATGATATCATGAGTCGACTCATGACAGTCATGGGTCGACTCATGAGCTGAAAACTGAGTTCTTTGACTCTGATGCCTATGATTTGCAAATTTGCAAACTCAACCTCATAACTAATGCATATATACATTCTCATAAGCTCAAAAATGCAAGATTTCATGCACAACCATGCCATGAGGATATTTTTCACATATTGAATATTGCGTTTCACTAATATCCACATATATGAATTATCAAAATCAACGAGGTCTTACATTCTTCCCCCCTTAAAAGAATTTCGTCCTCGAAATTCAGGAAATCATATCTAACTCTTAAAGATACTTGAAAAGCATGACAAGGGTCTAATCCAACCCACACACATACACATTTCGCAATACTAAACACTAGTTAAGCATATAGCGATATTCATACTTAACGATCTAAAATGATAATATTCTTACCTAACCCCTAATCTAACGGAACTAGTACGTCGGGCGAAAAATCCAAACAAGGAACCCCCCATGTATATACCATGTGTTCCGAAAGATTAAGAATTAAGTGAAAATACCCTCATTCTAGTGTTAAATATAAGTATCATTATATATATAGATATACATATACGAGCAAGAAGTCTTATCATAAATTAATTTTTACCTGTTCGAACAAGTGTGGGTAGTCGCGTCGCATATCCTCCTCGCGCTCCCAAGAAGCTTATATATATATATATACAAGTAAGAAGTCATATCATAAATACTTTAATTAGTTTTACCTGCTCGAACAAGTGTGGGTAGTCGCATCGCATGTCCCCCTCGCTCGAACAAGTGTGGGGCGTTACAAGTTCTCATCTATTGTAGAGAACAAATTTATATTTGTTACATTGTGAGTGTTGTAAGGTTTTCGGTGAGCTAGAAAACCGAGTGTGTTGTGAAGTTTTCGGTGAACTAGAAAACCGATTGTGAGGAGTGACGTTGATCGGTGAGCGTTGAAAACCGATACTGTGAGGTGTAAACGTTATTCGGGTGAACGTAGAAAACCCGGTTGTGATAGTGGATTTCTCCCCGGGAGTGGGGAGCGGAGACGTAGGACGGAAGGTCCGAACTCCGTGATCATATTGCTTGTTTGAGTTTGTCTTTGGCGTATTTGTTTTTGCATTTATCTTATATCGCCAATTGTGCATTACACATTTATCTCATCCACTATCTTGTTTAGATTATTTACCCTTGTGTTGTTTATATATCCTTGTATATATCTTTATCATATAGGATATATCTCATTGTTCATATTGCTTATCCTAGCTTATATTCTTGTTGTATTTCATACTTGCTAGGATAACTTATTAATTAGTTTTAATTAGCATTTAATCGGATTAGATTAGCATAAGACCCTAATCACCCCCCCTCTAGGGTCTAACAACCCTAACTCCTTTAAAATTTATGGCTCCCTTCAGATATGCCTTTATGAGGGTGCTAGGGGTGTATTTATAGATTCTAAATGTCGTGTTTGTGGATAGGATCGAAGAACAACCATTATTATCCGTTTAGGTGAATTTTTAATTGTGTAACAGCTTCCACATATTTAAGTATAACTCCACATATTTATGGATGACCCCAAGGAGTTATAGAAGCCAATCTTATCAGAAAACATGTCGGGAGCTGACCTGGGCGCGAGTTATTTCGAAATGGCTCATAATTTCAAA
Organism: Asparagus officinalis; assembly: GCF_001876935.1. Classification (NCBI taxonomy): domain Eukaryota; kingdom Viridiplantae; phylum Streptophyta; class Magnoliopsida; order Asparagales; family Asparagaceae; genus Asparagus; species Asparagus officinalis. Next base: position 61,638,952 of record NC_033796.1, read on the forward strand.
GACAGTTTGTACTGTCTACGGTATTTTGAATTTAATTCTCTTGTCTGACCTCGGAATAAAGTGATTCAAAATGTGTTAGAAATCAGACGAAGAGAGCTACAACTTTTATCTTTTGAGATTTTTTCGGATTCAAATCTCATCATGGTAAAAATTTCACTTCTTCGTGCGGGTCACTCTAGAGCCCTCTTGATTGTATTTGCTTTGTCGTTTCACACATTTTGGCATTTCACGTGCATTTATTCACTTCTTTTTACATCATCAGATGATCCTATTTGACTTGGATAATCCTCTCTAACTCATATAATAGCAGTAATCACCTTCTCTCTATTTCGAACTACGTGTGGGAACCTATAGTATTTTTTAATGACTACAACATGTCTTCATAGTTCCATGCAAAGACATTAATATATTCTCTGATTGAGAGCAATCAACTCCTCTTTTTCTTATGGTAGTAGACTGTCGCTGATGAATATGGGATTCAGATTTGCTTCATCGCCTATATTTACTTGAGCCATCTTGTCCTCAGTAGGAGGTTCTCTTTGCTCAAATTTGTTGCCATACTGGATGCTTAAATGATGGATCCAAGGATCTTCCCAGATTGGCAAGCGATCATCTTCCTCCGCTATTGTAGGATCGATTATATTTGATTTTAGGCTTTTGTACATTTCCCTAAGGCTGACATCAGAGTCCCACATCAAAGAATCTGATGAATGTCCGTCATTAGATAAATAGTTATTAAGCTGCCAACAACACTCATTGGAAGACAAAGAAATGTAGCCCAGACCCCTCCTTTGCTCATAATAGTTGACAGGCTTTCTCTTTGGTACATAAGAAGGTCGGAGTGGAACCCGAGTGCCTCAACCAAAACTAAGACCTTCTCCGAGTGTGAGATTATATCCCCACTTCTTCATATAATCACGTACTTGTGGGCTATATCTGAGGAAATGCCGACCAGGTCTTTGATTATCGTCGTTGGTCTCCCAAAAGGGATTCGGTGGTAGAAATGATTCTCCCTTTATGAAGACTGTCTATTTCCCATCCCCTGTCTTTGTAGGAAGGACGAAAGTCATCCCAAATGAGTCTTGGAATGCTTCTTCATCATGAAAGACGACTGAAGCGACACATGCACATCAGAGTTTTTATACAGTCCCTGCATTACATCATCAAGACAAGGTACGTACTCTAAATCATCATTTATTATATAACTACAATCGACAAGTTACCAATTACAACTTCCATCTGACGATTCGCCACCGTCAAGATTGATTACAAAGGATTCTATGTCATTAAATACAAGACCTTCATCATAATCGAGCCTGGTTTCAGTATCAGCTTCTTCTCTATTGTCTGTGCCATGGACCGATGGTTCAGTATCGGATTTAGCATTATATAAGAGGGAAGTAGTGAAATAATTCTCCAACCTCTTGCATAGTTGCTTGTTCGCGACCACTATCTTGACTTCGTTATTAGTGTTAACATATTTCAGATATTGATGCAATATAGAAGGAATTATAACATTACTATAGATCTAGGGTCAACCTAATAGTAAATTATAGGAGGTCTTCGCATCGATAACATAGCACGTGACCTCAGACTTCAATTCTCCAAGTTGGCACTTTACTCGAATTTTACCTAATGGTGTGGACCCACTGGTGTTGAATCCATAAATAACAGTGCCTGTAGAAACCAATTTGCTAGTAGAAATTTCAAGATGATACATCAATCAAATTAGTATGACGCTGACTGCAGAGCCTGGATCAACTTAGATTCGGTTGACGACAGTGATGTCAATGTACCCGGTGAAGTACAAAGACCTACTATGCTTTGAGTTTCTCACTTGTATGTCATCTCGAGTGAAAGTGATGCAATGCAACTGCTTGGCCGCTAAGTTACAGTGTTGAACTGATGGTTCAAGTTCTTTAGGGGTTTGCTTGCCCTGAGTAAGGAAAACCTCAGAATCAGCCAAGGCTTCTTGTAAAGCCTCCCCGGTATCTTTGAATAGACGCAACAACTCGTAGAGAGTAATCCTTATCGGGATGTTAGACAACTGAGCCATAACATCGAAGCAGTATGGAACGTTCAAACTCTCCGACTTATCTCTCCCAATCGGCCGATTGAATCGAGATTGCTTTGGATTCTAAACCTATTTATGCTTGTAGGCGTCAAAAAATGCTGAGAGATATCCGAATACAGCTCAAAAAGGCAGAAGAACACAAGTATGGGCTGTCTCGCACGCGAGACAGACTTGACTGTCTCGCCGTGCGAGACAGTCTTTACTGGCCTGACGGTTACTATTTCCGAGATAGCGTTTACTGTCTCGCGGGCCGAGACAGCAAACACTGTCTCGCCCGCCGAGACAGCAAACACTGTCTCGACAGCCGAGACAGCAAATGCTGTCTCGCGAGCCTGTTTTTCGCCAACTGTTCCTAGGGGTTATAAATACCCCACCGAAGGCCATTTTTGAAGGGGGCTGATCATTTGGAGCACTTCAGAGCAGACAGAGCAGAGTTCTTGAGCTTCCGGCAATCCCTTGATATTCAGGCTTTGACTTGATTTCAAGAAGAACGACTATCTTACCTTGATAAGATATCGTTTCAAGTTCTCACTTCGATAAACGAAGTCAGAATCATAAACCCCTCACGATTCAATCAGAATCTGTGATTTGGTGGTCCACGAGTCAAAGCGCTCCCGGCACAGGCAAAGATCCCACGCAAGCAGCGATCCAAACAACGATCCTGCGTTTGTTTCTCAAAAGTTGTAATTTTCATTTTGTTGTGTAAAAGGAGTCTTATAAAAAGGCTATCTCTTTTTTGAATTTATTGTAATCGACCGAAGATATAATGAATTCCATGACAAAACCGACTTTTGACCCAAACAAGCTGGCGACCACAGTGGGAGCCAACGGTCTCGCTGCCGAGACCGTCGTGTCGCAGCCAATCATCAAGATCCTATTTGAATCAACGGTCGAGTACGAGTTCGACCAAGCGAAGTTTGAGGAGTATTTGTCATCCTCATCTGTAAAGTCTTCCGCGCCTCGTAAATGCAGGAAGATTTCATCTTCGTTAAAGTTATCAAATGCTACGGATGAAGACTCTCATCCGCTTGTTGCTGAGGATTTTACTCGCAACAGCTCTGCTCAAGATGATTCCTCCCCAATTAAGGAGTCGTTCGATCGAAGTTCACCACTGACGAAGAGGGCTCGTCAGAGACAGCGTCAGCGCCATGCTCGCCAAATAGCTAAGGCATTTGAACAAACCGACGGAGTTCGTTATTACGCGGACTTAGAGTCGAGGAAACAACAAGTGGTTTGTTCAACACAACGACAAACTACTCATGTTTCTGCATAATTCATGACGGAGGAATGGACACTCGTCAAAAGGGCTCGTTCGACCCTCAAAGAACGTATACAAAAGCGTCGTGCAAATGCAGCTCTTGTCCGTGCTCTCTCACAACAAAGACGAGAAAGGAGGAAAGAAACGCTGACCAAAGAACCACCGAAACTCCGCCAAGTTTGGATTCCAAAGTCTGGACTTATGCAAAATCAGCATTCGGAGCCCGTTAAGACTCCATACCCACAAGGGGGTGGTTTTAGATGTGCGACTCCCGACATAACCTTGGATCGCTCAAAGACAAAAATAAATTGTCCTGAGAATGCCAACAAGGTTTTACACCCCCAGAAGAAGACGCATTCACCAAATGATATCGTCATACCTGGGAGGTCATGCCAACAGACGATACGATTTTTTGGCAATCATACCGATGAATCGTATTATCAAGTTAGGGTTGTGAATAATTTTTGAAAGAGAGTTATTCGAGAAATAAACTCTCGTTGTTCCTGTGCGCGACTCGTTAAAGCAGCATTATCAGAATGTGACTGTTTCAAACGAGAAGCCTTCCCATGAAGAGTCTCGGTATTGTCGAAGCCTAAGCCGAGACATTTCCGCAAGAGAAAATCAGCTGCCTAAGATGATGAATTCCTTGAAGTTACCATCAACGTGGCTGATAAAAGAAAGTCTAAGCGGCATTCAAGTGACTCAAATCCCGACTTTTCCCCGAGAGGAAAAGTCAATCCAAGAATTGCTCAAAGGATGTCTCGACTCCAATTAGGAGCCATCAAACGCAAAGATTACAAAAGAATGCAAGAAGGAATGTCCTCGGAGGATGAATTCTCGGACACTTATTCTGCAATCGCTTCTGATGATACAATGTCTAGCACAGGACAAATCAGAGAAGTATTCACAATCACTGCTGATCAATTTGCTCAAATACTTCAAGAAGCTCTAGCCAAACAACGTGAAGAAATTAGAGCTGAAGTGAAGCCTGAAATGGAGTTAGCTATCCAACAAATGAGAGAATTGCTAGCTCAGCGGCCTCAACTCCCTGAGTCCAGTCAAAGAACTGAATCCAGCCGCCACACTCAGAAAGTTATGGATGACAGTGATCCAGAAGTGGATGAAGTCATTATGGCTGATACACCTCCCAATAGCAACAACGCTGGGGGTGGTTTAACACATTCTCCCAATAACGATATTGGGAGTGGTTCAATGGCACCTCTTACAGGGGGTGGTCTAACTCATTCTCCTCAACGTCATTCGAATGAAGACATAGACGATGACGGAAAAATGAAAGAGCTTGAAAACAAAGTCAACGCTTTGATGACGGCCCAAGAAGTGAAGAGGACGGGTATTCCGTGTCCCTATCCAAGAGAATGGGATTCAATACCGTATCCGACAAAGTTCAATCTGATTAACTTCACACCGTTTGAGGGGAAGAGTTCGCCGATTCAGCACTTGATTTATTTCAAGTCTCATTTGGGCATGATCTCTGGAAACGAGGCTTTAATGGTCCGGTCATTCGTTGGCACCCTTCGTGGGCCCGCCTTCGATTGGTACCGACGGCTCAAGCCAGGAAGCATCAATTGCTGGGATAACATGGAAAGTTTATTCCTCAGCAATTTCTTCGATGATGACACCAAAGTGTCAATCGGAACCCTTTTGGATGAGAAGCAAAAAGACGGAGAGTCAGTTGACAATTTTGTCAAGCGCTTCCGTAACATGGCAATGAATTGCAGAGATCCTATCACGGAGGAGTTCATCCTGCAAACATGCCACAATAACCTTTCCATTCTGGGGGTCGTGCCATCCACAACTTGGAAGGAGTTAAAATCTCGGGGTGAACAAGCTGAGCACTTTCTTAAAAGAAAGAAAGCTGAGAGAGGCCAACCAATGACATCTGCAATCGTTGAGAATGCGACTCTCGATCCGAGGTTTCAAAAGGAATATTCTTTCGAAGATGATGAAGCTCCAGCCATATTGGAATACCTCCTCGCTAATGACAAAATCGAGCTACCACCTATTAAAGATCAGGATGGAGCTAAGAGGATTACGGATCCAAACTACTGTGCGTACCACAGAAGGGTTCTTCATCCCACCGAGATTTGCTTTGGACTCAAAAACAAGATCCAAGCCCTAATTGACTCCGGCGTCATAACGACGAAAGAAGTCGAGTAAAGACGACCATACAACTCCAGTGGGTGCACGAGTATAAACTGTTTCCCCTCACTCCAAAGAGTATACGAGTATAAACTGCTTCTCGGTCATCCAATTGAATACAATGGTAAACCCGGTTTCGAAAAGGAAGCTGGGGGTGGATGATTTATGTAAAGGGAAGTTCCTAGAGAATCTTATATTCTTAAGGATAACCCGAACATGCGACTGAGGATGACGTCCTCCTCGTTATACCCAGTTTTGCAAAGAAAGCTGGGGTTCGATAATTCATGTAACGGGAAGTTCCCGGAAGAATGTTAAATGTAATATTCTTAGGGATAACCCCGATCATTATGAACAAAGTGATAAACACTAAACTCCTACTATGACTTCCGAATACTCTTTTGCTGAGATGAGATTCGATCACCTCTTTAGATCAATCTTCCCTCACAAAATTCCCATTTTGGTCAAACCTTTAAACAGTTAGGACCAAAGCCAAAATCCCCTCTCGATTCGTTCCATGAACGAGAGGTCCACAAATTGAACGATCAAACCTTTAAACAGTTAGGATCGTCTCAAATTCCCATCTTGGTCAAACCTTTAAACAGTTAGGACCAAAGCCAAAATCCCCTCTCGATTCGTTCCATGAACGAGAGGTCCACAAATTGAACGATCAAACCTTTAAACAGTTAGGATCGTCTCAAATTCCCATCTTGGTCAAACCTTTAAACAGTTAGGACCAAAGCCAAAATCCCCTCTCGATTCGTTCCATGAACGAGAGGTCCACAAATTGAACGATCAAACCTTTAAACAGTTAGGATCGTCTCAAATTCCCATCTTGGTCAAACCTTTAAACAGTTAGGACCAAAGCCAAAATCCCCTCTCGATTCGTTCCATGAACGAGAGGTCCACAAATTGAACGATCAAACCTTTAAACAGTTAGGATCGTCTCAAATTCCCATCTTGGTCAAACCTTTAAACAGTTAGGACCAAAGCCAAAATCCCCTCTCGATTCGTTCCATGAACGAGAGGTCCACAAATTGAACGATCAAACCTTTAAACAGTTAGGATCGTCTCAAATTCCCATCTTGGTCAAACCTTTAAACAGTTAGGACCAAAGCCAAAATCCCCTCTCGATTCGTTCCATGAACGAGAGGTCCACAAATTGAACGATCAAACCTTTAAACAGTTAGGATCGTCTCAAATTCCCATCTTGGTCAAACCTTTAAACAGTTAGGACCAAAGCCAAAATCCCCTCTCGATTCGTTCCATGAACGAGAGGTCCACAAATTGAACGATCAAACCTTTAAACAGTTAGGATCGTCTCAAATTCCCATCTTGGTCAAACCTTTAAACAGTTAGGACCAAAGCCAAAATCCCCTCTCGATTCGTTCCATGAACGAGAGGTCCACAAATTGAACGATCAAACCTTTAAACAGTTAGGATCGTCTCAAATTCCCATCTTGGTCAAACCTTTAAACAGTTAGGACCAAAGCCAAAATCCCCTCTCGATTCGTTCCATGAACGAGAGGTCCACAAATTGAACGATCAAACCTTTAAACAGTTAGGATCGTCTCAAATTCCCATCTTGGTCAAACCTTTAAACAGTTAGGACCAAAGCCAAAATCCCCTCTCGATTCGTTCCATGAACGAGAGGTCCACAAATTGAACGATCAAACCTTTAAACAGTTAGGATCGTCTCAAATTCCCATTTGGTCAAACCTTTAAACAGTTAGGACCGAAGCCAAAATCCCCTCTCGATTCGTTCCATGAACGAGAGGTCCACAAATTGGATGATCAAACCTTTAAACAGTTAGGATCATCTCAGAACTCCCACTTGGTCAAACCTTACTACAGTTAGGACCAAAACCAAAATCCTCTTTCGATTCCTTCCATGAACGAGAGGTCCAGCTTCGATTTGTGCAATCAAAACTATAAAAGTTAAGATTGCTTCCAATCTCAATTGATCAAACCTTATTCAGATTCTCTGAATAGAAATCCCAATTTAAATTTCCTTTGTACCAGGAGATAGAATATAAAATTCTTCCTCTCCATCATCGGGTTTATCTCTACCAACAAACAAGAGACCAGGAGATAGAATATAAAATTCTTCCTCTCCGATTCTGGGTTCATCTCTACCAACAAAAAAGAGACCATATTACTCCAATGGGTACACGAGTCTAAACTGTATTCCTCCCCTCAACAGGAAGTTTCTGGAGAATATTACTCAGAATATTCTTAAGAATAACCTGGCTACCTCCCAACGGGTATATGAGGTTAAACTATTTCCCGAATACTCCAATAGGTACACGAGTCTAAACTGTTTCCTTACCTTCAACAGGAAGTTTTTGGAGAATATCACTTAAAATATTCTTAAGAATAACCTGGTTACCTCCCAACGGGTATACGAGGTTAAACCATTTCCTGAGAACTCCAAAAATACATAAGTATAAACTGTGTTCCTATGAAGACTGATACGATGATTAACAATGCGGTATCAATTTGATGATAAAAGCTGAATTCACAAGTACAAACTCCAGCTTCAGTTCAAGATCTCGACAACGGTCAAGTGATGAACGCCATGCCGAAAGAATCTTAGCTATTCTACAAAGCACCGAATAGACTGAGAGACAAAGAGATCAAGTGTTGAAGCCATCATAAGTAAGACCTATCTTATCCAAAGCATCCCAGAACTCCTCTATAAAAGATTGAGTCTGGAATACTTTGGAGGGGGTATCTGTAGGCGTCAAAAAATGCTGAGAGATATCCGAATACAGCTCAAAAAGGCAGAAGAACACAAGTATGGGCTGTCTCGCACGCGAGACAGACTTGACTGTCTCGCCGTGCGAGACAGTCTTTACTGTCTCGCTGG
>NC_033796.1:61647319-61716016 GCF_001876935.1 Asparagus officinalis
GCGAGACAGACTTTGCTGTCTCGCCGTGCGAGACAGACTTTGCTGTCTCGCATAGGAGACAGCTTTCAAAAGATCAGAAATTGGTTTTGTAACCGCCGACACGTGGCCACTAACTGTTCAAGAACGTGGGAAACGTCGTGGGCGAGAATCACGTTGATAACTGCCAAAATAACGGAGTTTGAAACGTGGGAAGGCAGTTAAAACGAAAACTGCCTGACAGTTACTATTTCCGAGACAACATTTACTGTCTCGCGGGCCGAGACAGCAAACACTGTCTCGCCCGTCGAGACAGCAAACACTGTCTCGACGGCCGAGACAGCAAATACTGTCTCGCGAGACTGTTTTCCGCTAACTGTTCATAGGGGCTATAAATACCCCCCGAAGGCCATTTTTTGAAGGGGCTGATCATTTTGAGAGCACTTCAGAGCAGAGAGGACAGAGTACTCAAGCTTCGGCAACTCCTTGATATTCAGGATTTGACTTGATTTCAAGAAGAACGACTATCTTACCTTGATAAGATATCGTTTCAAGTTCTCACTTCGATAAACGAAGTCAGAATCATAAACCCCTCACGATTCAATCAGAATCTATGATTTGGTGGTCCACGAGTCAAAGCGCTCCCGGCACAGGCAAAGATCCCACGCAAGCAGCGATCCAAACAACGATCCTGCGTTTGTTTCTCAAAAGTTGTAATTTTTATTTTGTTGTGTAAAAGGAGTCTTATAAAAAGGCTATCTCTTTTTTGAATTTATTATAATCGACCGAAGATATAATGAATTCCATGACAAAACCGACTTTTGACCCAAACAATGCTTGGGTTCCTTCTCTTTCTGCTTTGCCTCAACTTCCTTTTGTTTAGTAGTTGGATATTGCTAGGGTTTCTCAGAAGACTCAGGAGGTGTTGTAACCATCCCCAGTTCAACCAATGTCTAAGCATTCTGATCGGGAGCTTCTGGATATTTATATCAGCATTCGTTCCTACTTCTGGTGGCAAAGGCATGCTCTCCATTAGCTACCAAAACTTCATTCTCATCTTCAAAAAGTGAAAGGGTTGGAATGCGCTCGTCATCTTTCTCTAGAGCTATTGAAACAGGGCAACAAGACTTGCCCTTGCTCTTGGAGTTCTTTCTAGAGGACCCTGTCCATTGTTCATCCTTGAGAATATCGAGATGAACCAATAGGATTTACCATTAGAGGCTATATGTGGCACGAGCCCCTTCTGACGTCGTCCATGTGGGTCATTGTTGATGATTTTCACTTTCACCTCTGGAACAGGCTTCTACTGGAATAACAATGGAGGTATGACATTGTCAGATCCAAAGCTGATAGACACCATGTTTGCTCCCACCTTCTTTTCCTTGAGTGCTTGCCGTTATGATGTCGACGTCGATCAAGGCTTGGGTTCTGTCTTTAAGAACAAAACCAGTCTTGGTGGGGTGATGAGCCCTCATATAATATGCACAGTATTTTGGGTTCGAAGTCTTGTTGGCTTCCTTCTGATTTGTAATAGGTGGTAGCTTGATTTTGTTGTTGTCAAGAAGGTACTTGAAGATGGCCGAAACCTTGTCATCCTTGAAAGTGTATACCCTCTAGAATCTCGAATCCTAAGTCTTTTGCTACCTCTGAGGTTGCTATTGTGACATTTTATGGGCATCAACCGTAGTTACTGGTGCTTTTCCCCTGCCACGAGGAGCAAAATTAGGCTTCGGAGAATTAACCGTTGGTTAGCCTATCTCAATCTTCTTTCTTTTGAGAAAACGTTCGGCTTGTTCTCTATGTAGCTTCAACTCCTTCCAAGTTTTTAATGGTACCACCCCCATGGCCTCTAATACATCAAGGGAGAGATTATTATGACATATTTCGAGTATGAACTCTTCTGTGACTGGATCTCTACAATTCATTGTCTGGTTTCGAAAGCGTTTGACTAAATTTTCAACTAATTCCTTGTCTTTCTGCTTCTCATTCAAAAGAGTTCCAATCGACACTTCAGTGTCGTTGTCAAAGAAATTGCTGAGGAACAAATTTTTTATGTCATCCCAGCAGTTGATGCTTCCTAGCTTGAGACGTTGGTACCAATCGAAGGTAGCTCCGCGAAGGGTGCCCATGAATGACCGAATCATCAAAGGTCCATTTCCAGAGATCATACCCAAATGAGACTTTAAGTAGATTAGATGCTAGTTGGCGAGCCTCTCCAGTCAAATGGTGTGAAGTTAATCAGATTGAACTTCAGTGGGTACAGAATTAACTCCTACTCCCTTGGATATGGACACAGGATGCCGGTCTTCTTTACTTCTTGAAAAGACATCAAGGCATTGAATTTGCTTTTAAGATCTTTCATCATTTTCTTGTCTTCGCCCGCATCTTTCTTTGGCCGATGCTGGGGAGGATCAACTGGATTACCCCCACTTGTAGCATTATTGTTATTAGGAGATGTATCAGCAATAACTTTATCCACTTCTGGGTTGTTGTCATCTGTATTGATTTGAGTGGGCATGATAGGTGTAGTGCGACGACTAGACTCAGCTCGCTGACTGGACTCAGGTTGTGGTGGTCTTTGAACCTGTAACTCTCTCATTTGTTGCACAACCAACTCCATCTATGTCTTCATCTAAGATCTAATCTCTTCTCATTATTTAGCTAGAGCTTCTTAAAGCATTTGAGCTATAACATCAGGAGTGATTGTGAACACTTCTATAGCTTGCCCTATGCTAGATGTTGTGTTATTAAAAGCAATGGAGGAGATGGTATCGGATAGTTCATCATCTGAAGATATTCTTTCATGCATCCTCCTATAATCTCTGTGTCTGGTAGCTCTTAGTTGGAGCCAAGACATTCTTTGAGAGATTCTTGGATCGACTCTTCCTCCTAGGGTAAAGTCAGGATTAGAGTCAGTTGAATGTCATTTATACTTTCCTTTTCCTTTGCCAGCTATGTTAATGGTTACTTTAGGTAACTCATCATCTTGGATGGTGGATCTTCTCTTTCAAAAGCGTCTTGGTTTAGGTTTTGATACTTCAGCTGATGGCGTATAAAGTCTTTGGAACACTGAGACCCTTCGTGGAGTGAATTTTTGCTTAGAGCAGTTACATTCTGAAAGCACTGCTTTAATAAGCCTCTCACATGAACAATGAGAACTTACTTCTTGAATAATCCTCTTTCGAGTTGTGTTCGCACCCCCAGTCTGACGGTGCAACTCCTCGGCATGATGACCGGAGCACCCCGTCATTTGTTGGTGTGATTCATCATGGGCTTTCCTTCCATCCCCAAGTATAACGTCGTCTTTATTTGATAGAAACATCTTCTTTTTGGGACGTTGACTTGGATACAATATCTTGTTGACATTCTCTGGACAACTTGTTATTGCCTTTGAAGGATCCAAGGTCAGGTCATGAGTCGCACATTTAAAACCACCCCCTTGTGAGTGTGGAGTCTTAACAGGATCTTGGGCTTCAACACGGACCCCCAGGAGGGAGGTGACAGGAATTCTCCAAGAAAGGGAGGCCTACTTTCCCCTCTTGTGCACATCGCATGAACAAGTACATTACGATGTCCCGGTTTGTTTGGAGGTGGCGGGACACTTTTGCACAACAATTGGTTTGATAGGAGTGTGCATACGACCCCCAATCTGAGAAGCTCCTTGAGTTTTGATCACCGGACCTAAACGCTATTTCATTGATGCTTTGCTTTCATCCTTGTCGAGGACCAAGGTGGTCAGCTATTGTAATTCTGAACTTTGTTAGGTCAGGGCTGACCCAAGACTTCATTGGAGGCATAGTGGAAGGAGCCAAAGAAGAACCTAGAACGAAAACCTAGAACGGAAGTCGAAGGAGGAGAAGAAGTGGCTATGGAAAAAGACCTTTGGGCAAGATAGTGAAAACTATCTCGGCCAAAGGCTCTTTGGGAGGGACAGTTGCCACTGTCTCGACCAAACAGTTTCTGGCTAACTCCGAATTTTATTTGTGCAAGTTCGGACTTTGGAATCCAAACTTTGCAGGATGTTGGTGGTTCTTTGTCTATCTCTTTCTTCTTTAATTCTTGTGCCTTTCGCACAATAGTACGAGCATATGTGGCACGTGCATGGTGCCTCTGGATGCATTCCTTCTTCGTTGAATGAGTCCTCTTGATGAGATCCTATTCCTCGGTTGATAGCTTGGAGGAAGTATCAGCAACCTGTTGTTGGAATTGTTCAGTTGCTTAACGCTTCCGTGACTCCAAGTCTGCGTAGAAGCGCACTCCATCTATCTGTTCCAAGGTCTTCACAAACTGACGAGCCTTACACTGGCGTTGTCTCTGATGAGCCCTCTTCGTCAGAGTTGGCGAACTTTCATTTCCATTGAATGACTTCTTAACTGGGGAGGAGCCGTTGTGAGCAGAATTTCTGACTTTGTTGGTTATCGAAATACCGTTGCGAGGGAAAGCCTCGACAATTGTTGGGCGAGAGTCATTACCCTGAGTCTTCATTAGTACGGAAGAATGGAAAACCTTCATCGAAGATGAGATCCTCCTACACTTACGGGGAGAAGAGGATCTTGATGAAGACGAGGAGAGATATTCCTCGAATTCGTCTTGGTCGAACTCGCATTCGACCATCGATCCGACTTGAATGTTGCTAGGCTATGACACGACAGTCTCGATGCCAGGACTGATGACTTCCACTGTTGTCGCCAGCATGTTTGCTTTGGAAACAATTTTCTTTGTTGCTTCTATTAAATCGTTTAAAAGAAACACAAGGATAAGCTTTACACGTGTAACTCTCTTCTTTTACAAAGAAAACAAAATTATGCTCCCTAGTAACACACACAGAAACTCCTATGTAGTAGTCTCTGTTTGCGTGTGATTATTTTCATGTGCTGGTGATACGTTATCCGTGGACCACGGAGCAACGTTTTCAAATCGGATACGAAGAAGGCTTAAAGTTAATGCTTCGACGGAAAAACAATAACAGAAATAAGTGTGTTAGCGAGGTAAGACAAGTACTCTTCTCAAGATCAAATCTAAGTTTGAGCTTAGGGAAACACCAAAGGACTCTTGAGAATACTTGAAAGTGGATGAAGAACTCTCTCTTGCTCTCAAAGTTCACCAAATGCCAGCCTCTCTCTGCTTGATCACACATTGGTTTCCCTTCACAAGTGTGTAAGGGGTTATTTATAGCAATTGGAAACCATAATCATCGAATAAGAGGCAAAACACTTGGTGGTCAATGTCTCATGTGGGCGAGACAGTGTCCACTGTCTCGGCCAAAGGAGACAACTTCCAGGACTTTGTAACCGCCACCTACTATCTTAAAATGCGTTAAATGCCACAATTTTCGTGGGTAGTGGGCGTATTTCTCGGATGTAACTACCCACTAACGTTAATGAGCGTCCTCAAGCAGTTATGGAGTCAAGTGGACCCCAAAAAACCTCATAAAACTGCCAAAACACTTGGGAGGCTGTCTCGTAGTTGGCGAGACAACCTCCACTATCTCGCATATGCGAGACACCAATTATGAGACAATTCCAAGTCCTATTTTTGAGTTGTGTTTTGTGTTCTCCTTTGCTTCCTTCTGCATTGGATGATTTTCTCTGACTTAGATGATGACGTTCTGCGTCTTCTCTCTGTCTTGAGGTGAGTTTGGGACCTATAGGCAAATTTTTGATGCCTACACTAGCAAAAATAAAAATTAGTCGGTGTAGCTCCATCAACAAAATATTTGGCAGAAATTTAAGAAATTTTACAAAGCTTTGGAATGAAATTTAAGAATAATTTAGAAATTTTCATTTGCGATGAACTTTTAAATTAGTTTTAGAAAATATTTATGAGAGTTAATTTGAAAGGAGTTTAATTTTAGAAATAACGAATCCATCTCCCCTGTAATTAATTTCTAGTTCTGTATAATCCCTTTTAACTTCAATTTTGTATAATCTCCCTTAACAAAAAACAGGAAACAGTGACGACGATAAGCAGAACGTTAGTTTCTACTTTTGATACAATTATTAAGTAGTAAATTAGATAGCTAGTTTCTAATCATCGTAATCAACGAATGCCCACTGATTTAACGGCATAGATGTGAGCAAATGGGTATACAGTCTGAAGAAGGAAAAAAAGAAAAAAAAAATTAAAACTCAAGATACGTAGGCACTTAAAACTTGATACTGGACTATTACAATTTAAGCACTAATTCGATCCCACAATTCAACCCACCCTTGGAGAACTCTCTCTAAAAAAAAAGAGAAATCATTGAAGAGCGCACATCAGAGACGAACGAAGAAGAAACTGAGCTCATTGCCGCCAAGACACCCAGCAGGATCAACAAAATGATAAGACTCCGAGTCAGCAGACCCAACAACCCTCTCAAACTTCCCTCTCATGTACCCCAACCTCGGGCCATCATCTGCCGTCGGCGGCGGTGGAAGCACCCCAACGCCGGTCGAAACCCCACGCAAAGAATCCAGAGCCCATCCGGCACCAGCATCGACCTCCCTCCTCGATCCAAACCCGACCCTCTTCCCGTTGAAGTACACCGCCCACGTGACAACGCTCATCAGGGGCCTGCCGCCTGATTTCACGCGGTCGCATTCGAGCACGACTCTGCAGGCGTCGTCGCTGTCGAGATGGCTGATGGGGAGATCGAGGAAGAGGAAGGGATTGGGATCCTGTGGGAGCTGGAAGCAGAGCTTCACCTTGTTCTTTGTAGTTTCTTGATCGGAGAGGATTGTTCCGATTACGACAGTGCCGGAGGAACTTACTGGAGAGGTGGAGGTGATGCTGAAAATGTTGGCCCATGGGAGGCTAGGGAGGAAGACGTTGGGTGGTGTGCATGGAACAAACAACGAGTCGGCGATCGACACGAGCAACTTCCACAGTCTCCCACCGCCCGTGGTCGTTGCTGCAATGGCACCACCATCATCATTAGGTGGTGGCGGTGGTTGGTTGTTGTTTGATCTTGGTGCTTCCATAGTTTGCACGCTCACAGGCTGTGAATCATATCACTCTCAATCCCAGCGTAAGTCAACGGGAAAGAAGAAAAAGGAGTTAAAGAGGAGATGGTTGATTAGTTTTTGAGTTTGTTGCATATTAAGATGTGAGATTGGGTTACCATACGATTTGTGATCATCCTTCTCTCTGCTCATGCGGGAATTGACGAGAAAAATTGGGATCCTCAGGATACTGCTAGATATTATGAAGAGATACATCTTAACAACCCGAATTTACAGTTGACCGTGCTTTTATTTTTTCGAAATAAATAGGTGATATTGCTTTAACCTATATTAACTGTTTTTATTAGGGTTAACCTAATATAATCTATTACTATATCTATACTATACTTATACTACTTATAAAAGAGAATACACATGTTAAAACTTTTAATTTCCTATTTTGCCCTTTTAAATTTTGATAATCCGCAATTATACCATAGGTTATAATTAATCCTTAAATAATCATCCATAACTCTTTATTAAATGCACCTCCTAATATTTGGTCAAGAATAAAATCATTATCAATAGTTTATAATCTAATACTACATACAAATGTTATGTCTATAGTTAGAATTTTAGAATGCCAATGTTTACTTTTTGGTCTACCTTAGTTGCATGTCGGGGGCCAGAGTTTTGTAGAAACTACCTAATGTAAAATTAGAGAATGGTGCGCTTCATTCTTTATTGCTTTGGGTCTTTTGAGCACTGGCTGCTAATGAGTCCAAAATTTCAGCTCAAGACTATGAATTTCTTCCCAATCAGTCACAAAATAGTATACGACAAAGTTAATCAAATAATTATAATAACAAGATGTAGAGTCTATACTTTTAAAATTCAATTTGAATAATTGCATAAACTATGAACCAAATTAACTATGACTTTGTTTGGATACCATATTGTTTTTCTTATTGTGTTTTTGTAAAAAAAACCATGGTATTATGTTTTTCCCTTAAATGTTTTCAAAACACCATGTTAAGTATTTTTGGTCAACACTAGTTTGACCAATTACAATATTAGTATTAAACATATTATTAATATATTATATATTAATTATAATAAAATGTTATAATATTTAGTTTGCACTATTATAGTATTATAAGCATTAAATATAATATAATATAATTTAATATAATATTGTATAATATATTATAATATTATGTTGTACTTTAATGAGTTACATTATGTATACTATTATTTATTACAATTATTAACATATTATATTTAAATAATTTATATATTTATTATTTTGGTATTCAATTTATTGTTATCATTATATTAATATTTCTAAATAATGTTATTTATGTTAATATAATATTATAATATTATCATATAATGTAATTATTAATATGTTATATTTGTTATTATATATGTATTATAAATTTATATATTATAAATATTTTATATCATATAATTGTTTAGTTTTTTAAAATATGTTGAGTTTATTAATAGTACTTTATTATATATTAACAATTTATGATATAAATAAATGTTATATACTTCGAATATATCTATTTTTTTATTGAAATTTGTTAGCAATAAATTATTTTATTATTAAAATTATTTTACTTTATAATAGATTATTATTTATTATATAATATATTAATATTTTATATATTATATTATCATTTACTATACATATATTATTATATTATTAATTATTACAATTTATTTATTAAAAATTTATTAATAGTACTTTTAATATATATAACAATTTATGATAACAAATGTTATATACTACATTATTAATTTTTTTCATTATATTTTGTTAGTATAATATTTATTATTAAAAATTTTCATTTACTTTATAATAAATATATTATTTATTATATAATATTTAATTTTTATATATTATATTACATTTACTATACAATATATTAATATAAATTATTAATTTATTACAATTTATTTATTAAAAAATTAATAATATTATAGCGACTATACTATTGTATAGTATATTATTATATATTATTATGTTTTATTTAATATCAATAACCTTTTTTATTATTTTTAAATTAGTTTTTTTTATGTTTTATTATTATTTATTATTATAAAATACATTATTAACATATTAAATACTTGTATTTTGTATGTTATTATATTATTATATAAGATATTTTATTTATTATATTTTATACTACTTAATAAATATTACTATATTAGATGAAATATAATATAGTATAGTATAGTATAGTATAATATAATAAGCATGTTGATAATAAGTCTATATTAATTATATTTAATATATTATGTTAGATATTATATTAACACCTTCTCAAACTCAAACCAAAACTCCAAACTCAAAACACCTACAAGGTGTTTTGAAATAAGTGTTGCGTTTTTGGTTTGAGGATGATTTAGCTTAAAAAGCACTATGGTTTTTAAACGCACGGTGTTTTGGTTTTAGCAAAAACACAATGGAAATAAGTAAATTACCATGTTATCCAAACGGAGCCTAACAAACAACCCTTTTTATTTTTATATAACATCTCTTTCATCTCTTGAGTCTAAATTAGCTCATACATTTTCTTCCACTGACCATAATACCAACTAAATCAAAACCATACAATTACAAAAGAAAAGCTAAACTAAAACTTGACTTGGATTAGAATAGAAAATTTAACAAAGCAAAAGAGGTTGACTTTCTTGCAAGGATCAAATTTGCCAAGCACGTGTTAGCATGGTATGTTCCTCTATAATTCAATTAGAATTTTAAAAATATGTTTCAAAACTTACTGATTATAGAAATGAGTCAATTTGGTACAATTTAAATTGGTACAATTAATTTGGTGATTAGTTTTTTTTGGAGACATTGCGATCACTCAAATTTCAAAATGTATTATAGAATAACTAAAATGAAGAAATGTATCTTAAAATCTCATTAGATTAAATATTTTTAAAATTCAACCCCCTAAATGTATTTCACGGTATAATTTAAAAACATATTGTATCAAAAAAATCTATAATGTTAATATTATGAAGTAGGGGCACGATTAGGAATACATTAGGCTAATTATATTATCATTTTGATGTTATAGTGAAAAGTACAAAATAAACTTTCTTACTATGATATCAGACCCAAAATATTAAATAAATACTACAACCAATATATTTACATGCATCCAAAATAAATGTTATATTTTTGTTATAAATAAACCCTAATTACTAAAGTGATATCTTCTTAACCTTTGGCTTTTTTACCTTCTAATTAATTACTCATTTTATATGTTATAAAAATTTTCATTTATTTCTCTCTTCCTCTCCTTCCAACCATCTGACTTCTATTTTTGAGAAACGAAGTACTTGGGATGTCATTAAAGATGGAATAGATTTCTATGGAAATACTATCACAATGATTCAGTGCTAACTTGTGAATAGAGATTGATAAAATGCATATGAATGACATAATCAATCTCTCTTGTAATTGTCTCTATTATGGTGTTCACTCACCCAAGATACGAGTATTTGCAAAATAATTCAGTAAGAGTCCTGGCAAAATGACCTTAACCAACTTAAGTGAACCAAGCCCAACAGAAGCCTTGACCCTGCCGACTCATCAAGTTGATATTCTTTCATGCCGACACGAAATGCGGGATCAGTCTATCATCGAGGATGACTTACCTAGGGCACTCGACCACTCACTTGGCAACTCACGGAGATGACTTGATGGACATTCTCTATTGTTAACTAAGTTGAGGACTCGACCCTTGCCTTAAGCCTCTCCCCCAGAGCACATGTCAGCATCCCAGTCCACCTAGGACAAGCCTTATCCAGATTTTAGCCTGATGGCCTTCATGACTTGTCAGCTACCAACGTGCCTTCTACCACACTCAATCACTTCCTAAAAAAATATGGAGATACCTTCTCCCGTGCCGAAGTGACTTCCCCTCTAGTTGTCAGCCAATACCTGTAAAGCGAGGGACGACTCACCATGCTAGTGTGTCTTCTACCTCACTCTCAATCACTTCCCAAAAAATACAGAGACACCCTCTCCCATTATTTAGTGACTTCCCCTCCAGTCGCCAGCTGACACCTATAAAACAAGGGATGACTTGGCTCTTAGCCCGCACTTCATCACTACCTCCCTAGGCAGGGCTAGAGGTGACCTATTGATCCTAACGACGGAGATATATACATGTATACTCCTTTCCTCTGAGGGGGTGGAAAAAAGAGAGGAAAAAAGCTCTCTCTCTCTCTCTCTCTCTCTCTCTCTCTCTCTCTCAAAAGAAAAAGAACCCACAGTTCTGTGTCTACAGGGAGGAGCTTACATAGACCCTCTGTAACGGCACCTTGCCACCTCAAGAACCACCTCGGTTCCTAACCTTCCCCTTCCCAGTCGAGTTTCACTAACTTGACCATTGGAGGAATAACGGGGGAACCAGTCCCCGCCCTCTCACGGGTTCTTCTTGTCTGTGCAGCGTGAGCATCAAGCCCCCGCTTAAGAACTAAGCATAAAGTCAGAGAAGGAAGAGACACCTTCATCACTCTCCCCTACCCGTCCCGGTGAGGACCCGGGGGGATTGATCAAATTTCGGATTAGAACTGATCCTAACCCGGATCTAATTGACTGTTTGGTCGTGTCATCAACCATTTAGCACCCACCATGGGGCCTCTTTTATTTTTTGGGAAGACATGTCAAATTCTGAACAAGGGTCTGATTCTACTCACCCTGAAGAACAACATTGGAGTTGCATCATCCAAGCTAAATGAAGTCAGGAGTTGTATCATTCAAGCTAAGGAGGGTTAGCTTTGGCTAAGAGGAACCAACACAGGCGTAGTCCTCGAAGGCATCAGCGACTTATCTGGGGAGTGTTTGCTAAGCACACCATTTGCTAGATAGTAGAGTGACCTTCAACCCTCTAAAAACCCTCTGAAAGAAGACACACCATAAGGGTGGTTGTTTTTCTTGAAATAGCAACCCTGACTTCTAATCGCCATCACAGAATAACTTTGGCCAGAACACAAGTTCCGATCAGGCCAAATATCACTTAAGCTCCAATTGGCAATAGTTCTTATGAGCATAGGAGCAGTGATTAAGTTTGTGATAAGTGTCTTAGACCATGAGGATTCTTTGAAGGAAACTCCTATATACCAGGGATGAGATTGTGGGAAAAGCTTAAGGCCTATACACTGATTGTCTTCTTAGGAAGAACGACCTTGGCCCTTCAACTGATGCTTGCACCACTAAAGTTGCATAAGCTTTGGTGGTCGAAGCATGTGACCCGCATGATCCCCATAAGGGAGAGTTCTCCATTCACAAGCATGGTCCAGCCCCCAGTGCTTCCAAGCTCCTTCAAGAAAACCTCTACGGTTTGTCACTTCCAGGAAGTACAATACCGGTTGGTGAATTCTCTCTCTAAGAGAATTTCCTCCACAAAAGGTACCATGTAGCTTCTGATCGTGCCCAAACCCTCAAGAACCCAACCTGGAAAATGCCATTCAACATAATTCATGGTGTCTGGGCAGTTCCTTTTGCTAAAAGCAGGTATGCTAACCATCCACCTTCAAGGCTTTGCTAAAGATTCAGACTCAAAAGGAACCTTGGCTGATGAGATGGCAAATAGAGTTTTGACTCATCTTCATCTATCATCGAGTCGTCTGTAATGGTAAAAGCAAAATCCAACTAAAGAAGTTCTATATTGGTGGCTTCATCCACTATAAAGCTGCCTTTGAAACAGAGATAAAGAAAGATCACAAGTGGTTCAATCTCCTTGAACGTTTGATGTCTCCAATGGATACTTTCCATAATCATGTAAATTTCAACACTAATGAAATCCTATCAAATATGAATTAACTATTATCTCACAGGGATCAAGCCTTCACTAGGGCTGAAGACCTAGGCACCATGTAAGACCTAGGCACCCCCAATAAGCCCTTGGTACCTTCTCAAGATAAACCCAAGGCACAACCCTATGATCGACTCCCATAGTCGCCATTCGACCATATGGGGATTACGAAGACCTAGGTACTTACATAAGACCTAGACATCCAACCTCAGGGTTATCATTCAGCCTCATGGCTACCAAAGACCTAATCAACACTTAAGAGTTCTAGGCATTCAACTCCTCAGTCAAATTTTAAGCCCTTGGTACCTCTTCAGGGTAAACCCAAGGCACAACATATGATCGAATCTTCCAGTGTTACTCAATCATCATGGTTAATCAAAAAACATGCATCCAAATAAGTCCTGGGCGACCTAACCTTAGGGTTGGTATGTCAACAAGCCCTTAGTACCTTCTCAGGATAAACCCAAGGTACAACCCTATGGTCGACTCCCACAGTCGCCATTCGACCATACGGGGATTATGAAGACCTAGGCACCTACGTAAGACCTAGGCTCCCAACCTTAGGGTTGTCATTCAGCCTCATGACTTCCAAAGACTTAGTCAACTCTTAAGATTTCTAGGCATTCGACTCCTCAGTCAAAATTTAAGACCTTGGTACCTTTTTAGGGTAAACCTAAGGCACAACATATGATCGAATCCTCCAGTCTTACTCGACCATCATGGTTAATCAAAAATCCAGGTGTCCAAATAAGTCTTGGACGACCCAACCTCAGGGTTGGTATGTCAATAAGTCCTTGGTACCTTCTCAGGATAAACCCAAGGCACAACCCTATGGTCGACTCCCAAAATCGCCATTCGACTATATGGGAATTACGAAGACTTAGGCACCTACGTAAGACATAGGCACCCAACCTTAGGGTTATCATTCAGCCTCATGGTTGCCAAAGACCTAGTCAACTCTCAAGAGTTCTAAGCATTCAACTCCTTAGTCGAATTTTAAGCCATTGGTACATTTTCACGGTAAACCCAAGGCACAACGTATGGTCGAATCCTCAAGTGTTACTCGACCATCATGGTTAATCAAAAACCCAAGCATCCAAATAAGTCTTGGGGGACCTAACTTCAGGGTCGGTATGTCAACAAGCCCTTGGTACTTTCTCAGGATAAACCTAAGACACAACCCTATGGTCGACTCCCACAATCGTCACTCAACCATACGGGGATTTTGATAACCTAGGCACCACGTAAGACCTAGGCACCCAACCTCAGGGTTTTCATTCTGCCCAAAAGGTATTCATAAGCCTAATGTATGAATATTGAATGTATGGATAATACTTAATTGATCTAAAAACTTAAGCAGTTATCTGTCAAGTTCTGGTCAATTAAACGCTCAGCCAACAAAGGTATTAGGTTTGTCATAAGTCCCTAGCACGGGTCGACACATTACAACTAACTCACTTTAGCTAACATTTTAGTTCTTAACAAGAACAAAGCTACAAAGCTACAAAGCTAAAGGAATATAAACAATGAAAGCAAACTCAAGAATGGAGTCAAATATAAACGATGAAGGCAAACTCAAGAATGGAGTCAAAAGTTAATTTTCATTCAATAAGAGTAAAATTCATTACAAGTTTCTCTAAAAAAAAGTGACATGCAGGTCCTCAAAGCTCTCGACCAGATCCAGGAGTTGGACTTGGTGGTCTCCTTGTGGTAGCAGCTGTAGTAGATTCCCCAGGGGCCCAAGCAACAGGCTTGACCTCATCGTCACTCATTGATAAATTCAATCCGCCTATACTCTTCTCGACATCTTTCAACAGATTGAGATAGCAGGAGACGCGGGAAGGATAGAAGTGGTCTGGAGAAGGGTGAGAGCTATGAGGCACTAGAGAAGTGAAGTTGTAGGTAATAAAATTTGCATATGATCAAGGAGGTCAAATCTTACCTGATTGATCCTGCCTACCATTGTTTTAAGCTCGCTTGCATGCTCAAAATTGTAAGCACAAGTGTGTTTTGCTTACTCGCCTACACCAAAATGGCCAAGTAGAGCTCGCCTAAAAGCTTGACTCTCACATGAGTCAAGCTCGCCTGAAAGCTTGACTCCCACATGAGTCTAGATCGCCTGAAAGCTTAACTCTCACATGAGTCAAGCTCGCCTGCATGCTCGACTCACCCGCACGAGTCGAGCTCACTCAGACACTTGGCTCACCTACACGGACCAAGTTGGCCAACTCGCCTGACTCACCAGCACGAGTCAAGCCTGCCAGATGGCTTGACTCACCAGCACGAGTCAAGCTCGCCTGAATGATTCAACTCGCCCACACAAGTTGAGATCGCCTGAATGCTTCGCTTACCCGCATGAGTCAAGCTCATCTGTAAGAGGTTCACCCACATGAACTGAGCTCACCAATAGGATTAAGCTCGCCTAAATGCTTAAGGGGTCTGCCAGTCAACCTCGCCTATCGCCAAGCTCGCATGAGCATTCAGACAGCACACAATCTCTCCTGCAAGCCCACCAGGCTCGCTTGAGTGGTGCAAATAGCAGCTTGCTTGTAGGAATGGGCATTCTCACTTTCCACATTTTAGGGTATGGAGCATGGCTCTCATCACCTATAAGTGGTCACATCCCTCAGCTATAGGGAAGGGTTGGCCCTCCTCAACCATAATCATGAGGCATAGTCACATCCCTTAATTCAAGGGATTGTCCATGACTCATCTCTTCTATAGATAGCCACTTATGGCTACATGAGAAGGGGGCAGGACATTTTTGGAACCAGAAGATTTTCTTGGCTCTACCTCTTGGCTCTTTGCAAACTCTTGCATTTTAGTCTTCTTTGTGCATTCGGCCTTAATAATCATCAAGCTCGGGTATTCAAACTCAGTCACACAAGATTCTACCACGTGTTGAAGCTTAATCACAATTTCGGTCAGATCGTCCAAGGGAAGCAAACTCGACGCAAGCATTTGAGGGAGGTGTCCTATCGCTACCGAAGAACCCATATTAAACAAGAAGAGTATTCTCTTCACTTCTGTTTAATTTTTGACTCTTGATTTGTAATAAGCAATTCTTATCAATACAAATCTCCATTGAGAACCAAATTTTACCTCTCACAGAAGATGGCGACCACAATGGGAGGCACTATTTCGTCAAACGAGATGATAGTGGCACAATTCAACAAAATTATGGTAGGGACAACTATCGGGTGCCTTGTGATTGAATTTGATCAAGCTAAGTATGAGAAGAACTTATCTTCATCCTCCTCTGGTGGTAATGTGTCTCGCAAGTGCCATAGAGTTGTGCGTGTAGCCCGACCCCAAGTGGCTGAGGCATCCACGCCTGAAGGTTCTACCCGAGCTATGGTAAGGGGTTTTATCCCCCCCTAAACCAGTTAAAGCCAAGTCAAAGGCCAAGAATGCAAGCCAAAGGGCTTCTCGATGGGTTGTTAAAAGATCTTCTTAGGCCCCTATGCAAGAGGAAACAATGATTTGTGTTAGCACGGACCACACCCTCGCCGTCAATATGAACGCTCCTCTCTCAAAGAGGGCCAAATAGTAGCGACAACAAGCTCTCGCCCACCAAGAGGCGCAAGCCCTCGCCTCTTACGACGGCCTGAATTACTATTCAGGTTTGAAAAGAGCCAAGCACGAGCACCAAGTTTTCAATTCTGACGAACTACGTAAGTTAGGCGAGCCCACCTACTCAGACGGGCTTCGCTCAGTTGACAAAGTTCCCAAGGTTGGTGAACTCAATGCTCCAGGCAAGCCCTACAATTCAGGCATGCTTCGTTCTGAATGCAAAGTTCCCAAATCAGGTGAACTAAGCAAGACATGCGAACCCCCTAGTTTAGGTAGGCTCCGACTTACGGGCCACATTCCCAATTCAGGCGAGCCCACCTACTCAGGTGGGCTTCACTCTATTGGAAAATTTTACAAATCTGATGAACTGCCCAAATCAGGCAAGCTGAAGATAACTGGTGAACCCCATCAGGCCCGCCTGATAACCAAATCTCGCCTGAAAGTAGGCCTTGGCTAGAAAGACAAAGCGGCGGGNNNGGCTCTCCAAACAGGCAAGTCTCGCCTGAATGATCAAGCAACTGAAGCTCGATAGAAGGCTGAAGCTCGCCTGAATATGAGACCTTGCACGTTAAGGCGAGCTCGCCTAAATTCAACACTTGGCGATTTCACCAAATGTTCTCACATGTCCTCTCATGAACCTTCTTTGCATAATTACGCGTTTGGTCCTTTTGATGACAGGAGCGGTCACCGCTAACTTATGAGGATCTCAAGGAGCACCTGACTCCCGAACACACGATTCACCAGGCGAATCCTTAGTGTCACTGTGAGAGGCTCATTAAAGCAGTATTCGCTGACTGCCAATGTACCAAAACACCAAAACCATCGGTGTTCGAGAGGCTTCCTCAACAGTCAAAATCTCCTTGCTGGTGAAGCAATCATCAGAGGAGACGAGCTCTTGATGATTCAGAACTCCCAGCCACCACGGTTAATATAACGGGGAAAGGTAAAGCTAAGTATTCATATTCACAGGATTTGGAATTTTCCCCGGGTTTAAAATACCTCCCCATTGAGAGCGAGGGTGTCTACCAACACACACGTACTCAAAAGGGGGTTACCATCCTATTTGATTATACACGCTTGGCGCCCGTCTATGACAACGATGATGAAGTTTGCTCAGCAATGGCAACATCTCAAACCTCAAGTTCAGTTCATGGAAAACATGAAAAGATGCACATAGTGGAAATCCCTAATGAGGTGGCTGGAAGATTTGAAGATCAACAAGCCACAATAGCCATGCAGCAAGCGACCATCAACTCCATGAAGGAGATGTTGGAGCAGCTTCTGAGCAAGAAAAAGAAGAAGGGGAGGACTTTGCGGATTTCATGAAAACCCTCAAAGAACAAAGAGCGGGAGCTTACTCCTGCTCACTCAACAAAAGGATAAGATAACCTTGAATCATCTTTGAACTTCTCATCCAAGTCTTCGGGAGGAGCGTCACGTGCTTGCAGCACTCCTCGAGATAAGAGGCTTGACGAGTTCTAGAGTCAACTCAGCACACTAAAACTTTAAAAGAACATGAATGAGCTGGGAGTGGTTAGACCGTACCCAGTTGAATAGGATACAATCCCCTACCCGACAAAGTTCAAACCTATGGGTTTAGTCCAGTTCGATGGCATGAGATCTCCCTCACAACATATCTACTACATCCTATCTCAGACAGGTTTTCTCACGGGGAATGATCCTATCCTCACTCGACTATCATCGGGACCCTCAAGTGGGGGGGGGGTCTTTGAATGGTTCCGTAAGCTAGAACCAGGCTTCAAATCATGGGCTGATATGAAAAAGCTTTTCTTGGCCCGCTTCTTTGACGACGACACGAAAGTGTCGATGGCCACTCTGCTAGCTGAGAAGCAGAGAAAAGTGGAGTTGGTTAGTGACTTTGTGAAGAGATTCAGGAATCGGTCACTTCATTTCTGGGACCAGGTCTCTGAGATCACCTTGATCGAGATGTGTCGCAACAATCTCTTGATCAACATTCTGTCCAAGGTTGGCATAGTGGAAACTCAAACCTGGAAGGAGCTTGTTCGCCAGGGTGAGTAGGTGGAAAACATGATCAAAAGATTAGAAGTTGAAGAGCCTCAATCCAAAAGAGGGGCGTCCGACCCAAGTGCATTCAGAAACCATCCTGAGATCATGGCTGTTGAGTCTACTCCAGCCCCCAAGTTAGCTCAGAGGCAAAAGCCCAAGTCCTTTGAACGGTGCCCTCTAGGCAATACAACTTCAAGAAAGACCAAGTTGTGGCTATCATCGATACCCTCCTCAAGAGCAACAGGATCAAGCTGCTAGAAGTCATGAAGCCTGAAGACATGAACAAGACAAATGAACCAAATTACTGTGCATACCATAGATTTGTCGGTCAACATACTTCTAAATGCTATATCCTCAAGGACAAGCTTCAAGCTCTTTATGACGCGGGAGTCCTAAAGAAGGAGAGGGTGCAGAAGAAAGCTACTACAAACATGGTCACTTTGAAATTCGAAACAAATCTTCCCGAAGTCCATGCGCCGGCATGGGTTGTACCTATCCCTAGGGCAAAATTGAAGATCATTAATGATGATCCTCATAATCAACGAGAGAAGGGTCTAATACCATAGACCATGCTGTCAGGACAAGTAATGTGGGTCCACCCTAATCTCCTTGGTGACAAGCAATAGACTTCCAAGTCTTCGAAGAAGTCCAAAGGCAAGGCTAAGCTGTGTAATGTCATTTCTGCTATATTAGATGATGACAAGGTAGATATGACAACCCTTACCAATTCTGACAATGAGGTGGACACATTGACTACCAGAGCAGGTAAGGATTTTGACAAGAACTACCTTCCAAGGGAAGAAAGTCCAGCAAGGCCACCAGTGGGACCGTCACCAACAGTCCGACCAAATCCTGACAAGCCGAGTTCAAGCAGTCAACCCTTTCGGTTCGACATACTCGTGCAACTGAAGAACATTCCAGCCAAAATTACCTTGTATGAACTCCTACGATTTTCCAAGTCCACATGGGAGGCTCTACGAGAGGCACTAGCTGACTAGAAGGCTTTTGCCAAGCATTTCTTGCCTACTCCAGAGGAGGACGTAGAAAGGGGATGTCCATAATACTGCCAGACATCCAAACAGCAGATTCCCTGTATTACCTTCACTCCTAATGATATGCTCATCAAGAGTACATCTCATGACCGACCCCTGTACTTCACAGGGTATGTTGGTTCCTCGAAGGTAGATAAGATCCAAGTCGATCTAGGATCTGCAGTGAGCATTGTCCCTCTGAAGCTCATTAAGCACTTAGGGGTACCTCAGAAGTGGTTGTCTACAATGCCTACCATCATATTTAGCTTCAACGCTACCGGAACCCGGCCACTAGGAAAGATCCGCCTCAAATGCCGGCTGCACAACATGAAGACGGAAGTGACCTACTACGTTATCAACGTGGAGCCTTTCTACAACATGCTATTTGGACAGCCGTGTATCCATAGCAACGGGATAGTCCCATCTACATTGCATCAATGTTTAAAATATGTAGACGACTATGATCGAGTAAAGATGGTGTTTGCTAACAAGCAACCCTTCAAAGGAGTCGAAAATTACTTCACCAATTCTTTACTCTACCAGGACTCTAAATCAGGCGACGAGCTTCAGGTCGAGGAAGCTAGTAGTAGCAATGAAGCGGATAGTGAGTCTGACTACAACGAGGGCCTTATTTTGAATGATATTGAACCCATTGTAATTGGATATGAAGGCCTTATTATAACCAATGCTGATGAGGCGGATGAGCTTATTCTGAATGGAAAATCTGAACTTTGCTGACTTTTCATCTCGTTCGGAGTCTAATGATAAGTCTAGCAGTCTAATTGCAAGGTTATATAATGACTCTTCTTTGCACTTGCCTGTGCACTCCTCGTTTGTTATAGACAAACAAATGACCGAGTCCTCGCAAGCTGTCTTTATCATACCCACCTAAGGTAATTATCAGAAAGATATTATATTCAAAAGGATAGATCAACCTATGCATACAATGTGGGACGAATCGGAAGGTGATGAGCCTTCCCCTCAATTCTCACACTACGATCAGATAGCGAAGCGTATGATGGAGGCATAGGTTATGACTTCATCCGTAAAGAGGGTCGAAACTACAACAAAGGGTGAAGGACACTTATCCAACCTGCCTACATTCCCAAAGAAAAGCCTGTTAATTATTTCGACAAAACTCAAGGAGATTTAGGTTATGCCTCCTCTTCATCAGAGTTGTGTTGTGATTTTGGTGAAGGGTCCAGGCGAATTCAATCCGGAGATTCATCATCAACATCCTCGATGTGGGATTCAGATGTTAGCATGGGAGATTTGTTCAAAGACCTCACAGTCAACATGGCTATAGCTGCCCCTATAGAAATCAATGAAGATGACCAGGTCCCACTTTATGATGAAGCATAGGATTGTCATGTTAGTGCCCAATAGAGTGGTCGCTTCGAACAGCGTAAACCACCCACAGGGGACAAGATACTACAAGTAAATATGGGAGACGAGGCTAACCCTAAACCTATATTTATCAGTGACAACTTACTTCCCCAGGAAAAAGAAGACCTTATATCCCTTATCCGAGAATATATTAACATCTCCGCCTAGAATTACAAGGACATACCCGACCTTGATCCTCAAGTTGTCGCGCATCATCTCAACATCAAGTCGAATGCCAAACCTATCAAATAACAACAAAGACAGTTTCTGATAATCACATTTTATTACAATTTTATACCCTCATTATCTATTTTATATGAATAAATATACTACTAATAATTATTTTTATCTTTAATTGCAAGTTAATGAAGAATAAATCTCAAAACCCTCATCTCTCAACAAAAAGCCCATAATTTAATGAAGCCATGAAGCCCAATGAATTCTTTCAAGTATTTAATGAAGAGATAAATCAAAGCCCAAGCCCAAAAGTCCAAGAAAAGCCCAATATCCAAAGCCAAAAGCAAACAACAAGAAGAAGCTGCGGACAGCAAAAGGAGAAGGGCAGGCATCGATGCCTGCATCGATGGCGGCATCGATGCCTGCATCGATACCGACATCGATGCCTGCATCGATACGCTGGGCAGTTTGTTACGAATCTAAGGCTGAAAATTATTGTTTTTGGATAAGATTTCAATCCAATGGCTCTCATTCACTGATGTTTACTATAAATAGGGGTAGAGAGTGAGGGGTTAGAGGTGTGAAAATTTTATAAACTCCTTTTGGAGATGAGGGCTACTCTTAATTGAGAAGGTCTTCCAAAAATTGTAACTTTAGTTGCAATTAATAAAAATAATTTTTTTCTCTTTAAATTTGTTCTTTCTCCTCTTTGTGGAATGATGAGGATGGAGATGAAGAGCAATTTGAAGGTTTGCATTTCTTTTCTCTTTTATTTCTTTTTAGTAATTTCTTTATTATTGCTTATTAGTTAGATTTAAATTCATGCTTGTAGTGTAGATTTATTTTCTTGTCTTTTTTTTTTCTTTTTGCACTTTAATTTGTAGAGTAGATTTATTTTTCTTGCATTTAATTTCTGCAATTTATTTTATAGTTTAGATTTTTATTTTCTTTGTAATTAGATTTATTTCTTGTTCATAGTTTAGATTTTTCTTTTCTTTTTAATTTTGTAATTGTTTTTTTTCTTGGTTTTTATTTCTTAAAGATGTGAATTTAATTCTTGTAGGAAGTTTAGAATTATATGAAACTAGTCTAATTTCCTTTATATTGTATGAATTATTCTCTTGCACTTAAAATGTTCATGTTTAGGATAATCAACTAGAGAACTAATCGGTAGAAGAAGAATTTGATAATCTATGCTTATCTTAAATGGTTTGATAGGTTATGCTTATGAATTCTAGGATTATTATCATGTTGTTGTTCTTATCATGAATAGTGATTTTAACTTAGATGATAATTTGATAGGTTACACTTTCCTTAAATGGTTTGATAATCTATGCTTAATAAATCTAAGTTGAAATATGATAAAAAGAGAATAGTTTATATTTTGTAATTGAAATTAGTTAGTGGATTATATTCTAGATTTCTTATCTCTTTTGAATCCTTCATCTTGACTTTCTTAAATTTTCTTTTCATTCTTAGTTTTATTTCTTGATTTTATTAATTCATATTTCTTGCCTCGTGATTTCATTTATTCTTTGATTCTTCATTCTCTCCTCTAAAATTCAATTTATTATTTTGCATATATTCACAACAATCACTCATCATAATCACACTTATTCTTTATTCCTAATTGTCACGCACAAAATATAAGAACCAAGTTTAACAATCTCTTAAAATCACCTTCTTCGTGGGATCGATATCTTTTTATACTATAACTTGATAAATTGTGCACTTGCAATTTTGGTACATAATTATGCCGTATCAAGTTTTTGGCGCCGTTGCCGGGGAAGGTGCTAAAATAGGATTTTATTATTTTGGTTCTTTAACTTTTGTGTTTTTGTGAAAGAACTACTTGGAGATTAAAGACCAAAGAATTAGAGATTGAGGAATTGGAGATTCGCTTATGGTAAGTCTTCTTTCTAATATTTTTAATTCCACACCTTTAGTTAGTTTCTCACAATTAGAGACAATTAGGAATTTAAAAAAAAATAAAAAGATTTTATTTTTGTTAACCATAATGAAATCCACCTTTCACTTGGACATTAACTAACAAGATAATAAATTCAAACAAGAGCTCTCTTCTCACATTTGAGTGTTGTTGACCATAATTAAAAAAAAAAGATTTTTCTTTTCCATCCTTTTTAGTCGCTTTTAATTTCTAGGGTTGCATTTCATATAATTAGTAGGAATTCACCAAAGTGATTTGAGCATCTTGGTTTGGCACACACTTGAAAATATTTTTAAGGGCAAAATCCCATAAAAAAAAAAATTTCTTTTTCATCCTTTTTAGTCGCTTTTAATTTCTAGGGTTGCATTTCATATAGTTAGTAGGAATTCACCAAAGTGATTTGAGCATCTTGGTTTGGCACACACTTGAAAATATTTTTAAGGGCAAAACCCCAAATCAAGATAAGGTAAGGGATTTCATCATCCTTTCCTTAGCCCAAAATCACTAATTCCTCACTACACAACCCAAGCCTAATAAAACTCATTAGACGTTGGCCCTAAGGAATCGAGCTCAATAAGGAACAAGAAATCCTTAAGTGAACCGGTTTAAGTTTTCTCAGATTAGTTGGTGTCTAAGGCAAGGTTTAGGGGTTGCGTAATTCGCTCCGCAAGGAACGGGGTACTTAATTAATCACTGATCACCCTCTAGTACTATCTTTACCTGGCTAACTACCTGGGTAAAACTTTAATCTTTTCACTGTAGGAGTTTTTGGTTAGGAGCTGGTCTAGTTGAGTTTGGCTAAACCTTAGAATTAGAGTTGATTGAAAAGTGATTGATTTGATTTGTTTTTGTTAGGATTTTTCTTTTTCTTTATCTTCTCATAATATATATATACATATTTCCTTATTTTGTTTTTCACATATAAAAAAAAGAATAAATATTTCGAATAGTTTCTAAAATAATAATAATACATATATAGATATACACATTAAAAAAAAAGAGAAAAAAATTATATACATAATTTCCTCTTTAAAAAAAAGAAAAAAAGAATATATACATATTTTCTCACCTTTTGTTTTTCACTTAAAAAAAACAAAAACAACAACAAAATTTTAATAAGTACCATAGGCCAAAAAAAATATAAAAGAAATAAGTGTTGGCCCAAGATCTGAGGCCCAGAAACGAAAAAAAAAAGAAAAAAAAGCCGTGTTGGGCCGGCTGGCCCAAAAGCTATCGGTTGTGGCATCGATGCCAGCATCGATGCCAGCATCGATGCCTGCATCGATGCTGGTATCGATGCCCAGAACCTGCAGCTCTTAAAACCGCAGCCCAAGCCCCTTTCTCCTCTTTTCTTTCAACTCATCTCCCCAAACCCGAATTTCTCCTCCCCAAGCCTCTATCAAGAAATTTTGGAGGGTTGTTTCTGAAATCTTTAGGGCTTCATTCTCATATCCCCAAGGTATGATTTCTAAACTTGATCTTGTAATTTTTTTCCTCATGGATGAATTGGTGAATGAATCATGGGTAGTAATGAATAATTATCATATTTTGTGTTGATTCATGATCAATTTAGGGTTTAATTTGGGGATTTGCCAAAAAAAATTACGGATTTTTGTTCAAAATCCGAAAATTGGGGGGTGTTTATTCAAAACCCGAAAATTGGAGGGGGGTGTTTGCAAATCCGAAAATTTCTTGGGGGTTTGAACTTAGGATATCTTGTTCAAAAATCTGAAAAAAAAGAAAGAATTTTTTTAGGGGTGTTTTGTGCAAAATTGAAAATTTCAAAAAAAAAGGGAGTTTTCATGCAAAATCCAAAAATTCTTAGGGTTTTTGTGTAAAAACAAATAATTGGGAACATGATTTCAAATTGAAAGAAAAAAAGAAAAAAAAAATTGGGTGTTTTATGCAAATCCAAAAAAAATTTAGGGGGGTTTTTGCAAAAATAAATTTGAATTTAGGGTGTTTTGTGCAAATGTGAGTAATTTGTCAAATAAAAGTCTAATTGGATACTTCTCACGTTCGGAAATTTGTACTGGATATTTTATTCAACAATCGTAAGGTTTAGCTTATAATTGTCATTTTAACATGTATGTTTCACCGATCAAGTTATAAAAATTTTAACATTTTTTATTTCTTAAATAATAATTTTGAGGGAATTTATTGTCAAAAGAAATTCTGATAACTTGAAATTAACTCATGTTGAACAATTTGTAGCTAAATAAATAAAAAAAAATTATTAATTTTTTTTCCTTTTTTTTTCTTTTCTTTTCTTTTCTTTTTCTGTAGATGCCTCCCAGAAAGAAATCTTGAGCAAGTTCATCATCATCTGATCCATCTGATACCGACATAGTTAGACCCACTATGTTAGCTAGAATTGTGGGTCTTAACATTCATTTTGAGAGGGGATTTCAGATGAGTGCACTGCATACATATCATTCCACAGTCACCATGTTATCTGCAGTAGGTCTTAGGAGCATGATGACTAAACCCTTAGAAAAAGCCAACATTTCATTAGTGCATGAGTTCTATTCTGGATGGGAGATTGATCCAGATAGAGAATATTCAGCTTTTTCTATCGTGAGGGGTGTTAGGGTTATTTTCGATCTTTCCACTATCCGTGCTACCCTTGACCTTGCAGAGCCACCCACTGATGTACCAGATTACTTCCATTTAGCCTCCACTTTACAGCCTGATACACCAGAATACAACAACATGTCTGCAACCTTGTGTGGGAGTGTAAAACCCCGAAAATTTGAATACTTTATGATAAATAATAATAAATATGTTATACATTTATAAATAATATATTATGATGTTTGAGTATGCTAGGAACTGATTTGAGATCAATTCAATGTATATATGTATATATGTGAGTACAAATACACAAATCATGCACAAAGGCCAAGAGTGAGAATCTGGGAATTTTGACCAGTTGAGAGTTTTTATATTTCTCTCACTGATTCATTAAGAATATAGAAAGGTGTATAAAACCAAAGTTGTAGGTCTCTTCAAGATCTTTCCAACAAATCTTAGATCACCTTATTCCAAGGTCGTATGAGAAAGTTATAGCTAAAATACCGAAGAGAATGTTCCTAGTCAGACTGAATTTCCAGTTCGGGTTTCGGGTTTCGGGTTTCGGGTTTGCTGCTATATATATACATGTTATATCATGAAAATCACCTCTTTTCTTCTGTTTTACAAACCCTAGCAGCCCCCCCCCCTCTTCTCTCCCAAACCCTAGATCCGTTCTTGGAGGATTTTGGAGGAGTCGACGCGAGATCCATCGGTGTTCAGCGAAGGAGGATCATTCTCACTTGTTTTTGGGAGTTCATCTACACCCAAGGCGAGTAATTTCTCGCTCAACCCCCACCCCTTTCGTTTTCATGCCAAGAACTGAGTTTTTATTAGTTTTTATGGAGCCAAATTCATATTTTAAAATAGCTAATAGAGTATTGTGGCATGGAATATGGATTTAGGATTTTATCTGTTTTAAAAACTCACCAACGTTTTCTGTTAACAGATCTAGATCTGAAAATACCTAGGAAAGGAGTAAAAACCCTGTTTTTATTATTAACGATGAGTAAATCATGTTTATACATTTATGGAATCTTGGTGGCAAAGTTTTAAAGGTTTATTTTTTTGCGATTTTACTGATTCATGACAACTCTACAAGTTAGATTTTGTTTAACAAAGAATTTTTGTCTCAGGTTTCTAGCTGACAGAAACTCAGATATGGGTTTCTGTCCGCTTGGCGGTCGACCGGAGCGGTCGACCGCTGAGCTCGTTTTAGGGTTTTGGTCGACCGCCAAGTTTGTTCGGTAGATCGCGGCATTTGTTCGGTCGACCACGACGTTTGTTCGGTCGACTGCGACATTTATCCAGTCGACCGCGACGTCTGGTCGGTCGACCGAGATGCCTAGCGGTCGACCGCCAGGCTCGTGCCAGAGTTCGGTCGACCGGATCGGTCGACCGTAGTACTCTCTGTTGTATTTTCCCTATTTTGTACATTTTTGAATATTTGTTCAGGTTCGAGTGATTTCCTGGACTATCTGACATTTTTATTTAGTCTTACTATGTACCTGATAGAAGACCTGAGGGTATCAATTATAGATTCATACACTATTTTGACTGTGAATTGATATAGGTAGATTTCACTATGTATCCCAGTAATATTTTCACCATTTCACAGTCCTCGTGTTGGACTAAAATCCACAGTCCTCGTGTTGGGCAAGCATTACCTTTTAGTCCTCGTGTCGGACACCCTTCCCACTTAGTCCTCGTGTTGGACATGCATTGCTATTTAATCCTCGTGTTGGATATACATTACTATCCGGTCCAATCGTTGGACAACGGTCACATCCGGTCCAAGCGTTGGACAACGGTCACATCTGGTCCAAGCGTTGGACAACGGTCACATCCGGTCTAAGCGTTGGACAACGGTCACATCCGGTCCATGCGTTGGACAACGGTTATTTTCAGTTCATGAGTTGGACAACGGTCACATCCGGTCCATGCGTTGGACAACGGTCACATCCGGTCCATGCGTTGGACAACATTTGAGGGTATTATTCTAGAAGTTGTAAAGGCTGTGAGCCTTATCTCCTTATCGTCAGATATTTGTATTTGAGACTTGTTGAGTATTCCAGTTTATCTACTCAGATCTTAACTGTGTATTTCTGTATTGTTGGATGATGAGATATTTATATGACTATTATCATTTCATCAGTATTCCTTGTATTATCTCTTACCTGTTTTGTACCTACACCAGTTGTTAATTCTACTAGATAGATGTTAATTGTGATGGTAAAACATGTTATTGCACGGTATGGTGCATAGCAGGTTTGACATTCTTGGTTTCACCTTGGACTGCAGCCTTGTGTGAACCCAGGGGCGTCACAGTTGGTATCAGAGCTCTAGTTCCAGTATCCTTAGGATCATCCTGTGTCGAGTCGTGGAGCTAGGATAGAGTTTCCTAGGATCCATGTATAGAGTCCGTAAGGATTTCCTAGTATGAGTGAGGACGATATATGCATATATCTCAAAAAAAGTATTTGTGCAAATACTATATGTTGTGAAAATTGTATTGTGATACGCTATTTATAGAGGTCTATTTTGACTCCTAAACCCCTATTTTCTTTTGAGCAGAGATGTCAGAATATGATATGTCACGTACTCAGATATCTGGACAGGCTGAACCACAGCAAACTCCACCTGAGCCGCAGTAGGCTCCTAAGTACCTGGTAGATCTTATGGCTCCCCTAGTCACTAGGATAGCAGCAATCGAGGAGCTTGTGGCGAATCACATTACACCACCACCACCAGTAGCTGAAACCGCCATTTCTCAAGAAAATAGGACAACTAAGTTCCAGAAGGACGAGGAAGGGAGTGCTAAGAGAGGGCACGCCGGAGACAAGGGCAAGAACAAGAGACCTTTGATTGGATCCCAACAGCATCAGCAGAGCCCTCATAAGAAGGGATCTCAACAGGATCAGAGACCAAGTCAGCAGCACAAGTTCCGGGGATCTTGTTTTAACTGTCGCAAGGTCGGACACAAGGCATTAGAGTGCCGCAGTGCACCAACAAGAGCTCAGAAGGGAAATGGTCCAACTCAGCAGCAACGGAAGACTGAAGGGCAGGTTCTAGCAGTTCAGGAGGTTTCCCAGGGGCAGATTGTCCCATATTCTCCAGCACCAGTGACATAGAAGTCTTTAGCCACCGGCAGAGTATATGCAGTAGTCCCGCATGATCATGGAGCTAATAGAGCAGTTTTGGAGGGTACGTTCTTTGTGAATCCCTTTTTCCACCCGTGTTCTTTTCGATTCGGAATCGTCGCATTCCTTCATATCGGATGCATTTATGGCTAGACTCCAGCTTGTAGCTCAGCCTCTAGATACCCCTTTTATCTGTTTCCACCCCTTTAGGAGAGGTATCGCTTCTGGAGAGCAATTGTAGGAGGTGTACCGTCAGTTTAGACGAGTCGGAGTTCATAGTCGATTTGATAGTGTTTCATATGTCCGAGTTTGATGTCATCCTTGGTATGGATTGGTTATCTTCCTACCATGTTAGTATTGACTGCTTTGTGAAGACAGTCAAGTTGCGAGCGTCCGACGGGTCCGAGATGATTGTAGCCGCCTCTCAGGGCAACCGACTTGCGGAGTCATTTCTGGCGTACATCGAGGAGGTGATGCGACGGGATCAGGGTGCTGAGTTATTGGAGACTAGAGTTGTCTCAGAGAATCAGGATGTCTTTCAGGACATACCTGGATTACCTCCAGTGAGAGAGGTAGAGTTCTGTATTGAGTTGCAGCCAGGCACAGCCCCAATATCCCGCGCACCCTATCGCATGGCACCAGCTGAGATGAGGGAGCTTCAGACCCAGTTGGACGAGATATTAGCTCAGGGTTTTATTCGCCGGAGTCATTCTTCGTGGGGCGTGTCGGTCCTCTTCGTGAAGAAGAAGGACGATAGTATGAGATTATGCATAGATTATAGAGAGTTGAACAAGGTCACTATCCGGAATAGGTACCCACTACCTAGGATTGATGACTTGTTTGACCAGTTGCAGGGTGCGCAGTATTTCTCGAAGATTGATCTTCGTTCTGGTTATCATCAGTTGATTCCCAAGACCGCCTTTCTTACTCGATATAGTTCTCTCGAGTTCTTGGTCATGCCATTCGGATTGACCAATGCACCCGCGGTATTCATGGACTTGATGAATCGGGTTTTTCGTCCCTTCTTGGATCAGTTTGTGATCGTCTTCATCGAAGATATACTCATTTACTCGAGGTCGGAGGCAGATCACGAGGATCATCTGTGGATAGCATTGAGGACTCTTCAGGAGCATCAGTTGTATGCCAAGTTCAGCAAATGCGAGTTTTGGCTTTCAGAAATCAGATTCCTTGGCCACGTCATCAGTAGAGAGGGCATAGCAGTGGACCCGGATAAGGTTACGGCAGTTCTTAATTGACGATGATAGAGATTCGTAGCTTTTTGGGTTTAGCTGGATATTATAGGAAGTTCATTCAGGACTTCTCAAAGATTGCGACGCCGATTACACGCCTTACGAAGAAGGGTGTACAGTTCATATGGAGCATGGAGTGCCAGAAGGCCTTTGACATTTTGAAGACTAAGTTGACTACAGCGCCGGTTTTGACTATTCTGAGCAGCGACAGGACATTCGTCGTATATACAGATGCATCGTTAGTAGGCTTGGGAGGCGTATTGATGCAGAATCAGAGGGTAGTAGCTTATATCTCACGGCAGTTGAGGGTGCATGAGCAGAACTATCCCACTCATGATTTGGAGTTGGCAGCAGTGGTATTTGCACTGAAGTCTTGGAGGCACTACCTATATGGGGTGCAGTTTGAGTTATTCACAGACCACCAGAGTCTGGAGTATCTCTTTTCCCAGAAGGAACTCAACCAGAGACAGAGGAGATGGATTGAGTTTATTAAGGACTACGAGTTCGTGATCCAGTATCATCCGGGGAAGGCGAACGTCGTAGCAGATACATTAAGCAGGAAGCGTAGACATCGGATTTCAGCTTTGAGATGTTCATTGCATCGGGATCTTATCACTCTTAGCCAGTTTGATTTTAGACCCGAGATTGGAGGAACCAGTGCATTTTTGGGAGCTGTGACAGTGCAGCCATCTTGGAGTGACAGAGTTGTCAGAACTCAGTTGGAAAACTATTGAATACAAATCCAGAAGGAGGAAATTTCCAAAGCGCCTAAGACTGATTGGGCCGTTGGAGCAGATGGAAGTCTACGGATGAAGGATAGACTGGTTATGCCAACCAGTGCAGAGCTTAAGAGGGAGTTGCTAAATGAAGCCCATCGTACCCAGTTCATAGTACATCCAGTGACCCCTAAGATGTACAAGGACCTAAAGAGACACCTTTGGATGGAGTGTTATGCGTAGGAAGATTTCAAAGTATGTAGCTAAGTATCTTACCTGTCAGCAGGTGAAGGCAGAGCATCAGAGACCGGCAGGGACACTGCAGCCTTTATCCATTCCAGAGTGGAAGTGGGCAGATATTTCTATGGACCTTATTGTAGAGTTGTCGAAATCAAAGAAAGAGAATGATTCGATTTGGGTGGTAATGGATGGACTGATGAAGTCAATACATTTTTATTCCAGCAAGGACTAACTATACAGCTGAGATGTATGCGAGGATACCTATTCAAGAGACTATTCGACTTCATGGAATTCCAGATGCGATAGCATCAGATTTAGATTTTAGTGTTCATTCCACATTTTTGGAAGGGTTTCCAAGATTCTTTTGGGTAACAGATTTATCGTACTGTAGTGCATTTCATCCATAGATGGATGGTCAGACGGAGAGAGTAAATTAGATGTTGGAAAACAGATGTCGGGCTTGTGTCATTGACTTTCAAGGTAGCAATTCGGAAGACGGAAAAAGGTTACGACAAGATACATTGGACCGTATCAGATTTTTGAGAGCATTGGAGCTGTGTCATACAGACTAGATCTTCTAGCATCGATGTCTAGTATACACAATGTATTTCATGTTTCTATGCTTAAGAAACAATTACGTGATGAAGAACAGTAGTGAGTGTTGAACGCATTAGAAATTTAGCTTCAGGATGGTTTGACTACGATTGAAATCCCAGTTTGTATACTTGTTAGAGAAAATGAGAAATTTAGAAACAATATTTTTTTTCTTTCCCTTGGAGAAAACTCAGTGGAACCAGAAAGGAGTTGAGATGATCTTCAGGGTCGCGAAGATGTTATGTCGCGCGACTTCCTGAAACTATTGAGGAAGTGCATTGATTTATGTGTACGATTATTTGTGTGGTTATATTTTGATTTAACGCTAGAATGAGGATATTTTCACTTAATTCTTAATCTTTCGGAACACATGGTATATATATGGGGGGTTCCTTGTTTGGATTTTTCGCCCGACGTACTAGTTCCATTCGATTAAGGGTTGAGTGGGAATATATTCATCCTGGACTGTTAAATATAAATATCCTTATATACTTATCAAGAGTAAAATTCTAAATGTTTCTGATTGCGGGTTGAATTAGACCCACTATGTGTTTTTCTAGTATTATTATTTGCTTAAGTATGATTTCTAAATTTCGAGGACGAAATTCTTTTAAAGGGGGAAGAATGTAAAACCCCAAAAATTTGAATACTTTATGATAAATAATAATAAATATGTTATACATTTATAAATAATATATTATGATGTTTGAGTATGCTAGGAACTGATTTGAGATCAATTCAATGTATATATGTATATATGTGAGTACAAATACACAAATCATGCACAAAGGCCAAGAGTGAGAATCTGGGAATTTTAACCAGTTGAGAGTTTTTTTGTTTCTCTCACTGATTCATTAAGAATCTGGAAAAGTGTATAAAACCAACGTTGTAGGTCTCTTCAAGATCTTTCCAACAAATCTTAGATCACCTTATTCCAAGGTCGTATGAGAAAGTTATAGCTAAAATACCAAAGAGAATGTTCCTAGTCAGACTGAATTTCTAGTTCGGGTTTCGGGTTTCGGGTTTCGGGTTTGCTGCTATATATATACATGTTATATCACGAAAATCACCTCTTTTCTTCTGTTTTACAAACCCTAGCAGCCCCCCTCTTCTCTCCCAAACCCTAGATCCGTTCTTGGAGGATTTTGGAGGAGTCGACGCGAGATCCATCGGTGTTCAGCGAAGGAGGATCATTCTCACTTGTTTTTGGGAGTTCATCTACACCCAAGGCGAGTAATTTCTCGCCCAACCCCCACCCCTTTCGTTTTCATGCCAAGAACTGAGTTTTTATTAGTTTTTATGGAGCCAAATTCATATTTTAAAATAGATAATAGAGTATTGTGGCATAGAATATGGATTTGGGATTTTATCTGTTTTAAAAACTCACCAACGTTTTCTGTTAACAGATCTAGATCTGAAAATGCCTAGGAAAGGAGTAAAAACCCTGTTTTTATTATTAACGATGAGTAAATCATGTTTATACATTTATGGAATCTTGGTGGCAAAGTTTTAAAGGTTTATTTTTCGCGATTTTACTGATTCATGACACCTCTACAAGTTAGATTTTGTTTAACAAAGAATTTTTGTCTCAGGTTTCTAGCTGACAGAAACTCAGATATGGGTTTCTGTCCGCTTGGCGGTCGACCGGAGCGGTCGACCGCTGAGCTCGTTTTAGGGCTTCGATCGACCGCGGCGTTTGTTCGGTCGACCGCGGCGTTTGTTCGGTCGACCGCGACGTTTGTTCGGTCGACCACGACATTTATCCGGTCGACCGCGACGTCTGGTCGGTCGACCGAGATGCCTAGCGGTCGACCGCTAGGCTCGTGCCAGAGTTCGGTCGACCGGATCGGTCGACCGTAGTACTCTCTGTTGTATTTTCCCTATTTTGTACATTTTTGAATATTTGTTCAGGTTCGAGTGATTTCCTGGACTATCTGACATTTTTATTTAGTCTTACTATGTACCCAGGCATGATAGAAGACCTGAGGGTATCAATTATAGATTCATACACTATTTTGACTGTGAATTGATATAGGTAGATTTCACTATGTATCCCAGTGATATTTTCACCATTTCACAGTCCTCGTGTTGGACTAAAATCCACAGTCCTCGTGTTGGGCAAGCATTACCTTTTAGTCCTCGTGTCGGACACCCTTCCCACTTAGTCCTCGTGTTGGACATGCATTGAGTCCATGAGTTGGACGTTTAATTTATATAGTCTATGTTTCGGACACTTAATCGTTTTCTGACATGTCACTCATGTGAGTTTATGTCATAACACTTATGTAAATCTCGATATGATATTCATATAAGTAATAACATGATGTTCATGTTAGCTATGGTATGGCACTATATTTTTGCTCTGAGATTAGCTGTATTCATTTTACTATTGTTTTCGGTACTAGAACCTCGGGTCTGGCGTTTAGAGATTTACAATTTGAGATACAAGGTATATACATGAGGGTTTCCTTGTTTGGATTATTTCGCTCAACGTACCTATGCTCGTGTTGTAAATTTCTAAATACTAAAACCCTCTTTAGTAGGATCAATGATTTTAGATCTATTATATATATTATCTGTATTTTCTTATACAACGAGCCCTGTTCCCTTGGGGTTGGTTGTGATGTTACTCGCTAGCGCTTTGACGCTCGTTGTCCCTCCCCCTTTCAGGTAACAAGCCAGGAGCCCGGAGAGTCGTAGTTTGATAGCGGACCACATTAGTGTTCAGCTTTACTTTCTAGCTATGTATTATTTTCTTTGGTTTTTTTGTTCTCAAAGAATAATTTTGAGGGAATTTATTGTCAATTCTGATAACTTGATATTAATTCATGTTGAACAATTTGTAGCTAAAAAAAAAGAAAATTATTATTTTTAATTTTTTTCCCTTTTTCTTTTCTTTTCTTTTTCTGTAGATGCCTCCCAGAAAGAAATCTCGAGCAAGTTCATCATCATCTGATCCATCTGATACCGACATAGATAGACCTACTATTTTAGCTAGAATTGTGGGTCTTAACATTCATTTTGAGAGGGGATTTCAGATGAGTGCACTGCATACATATCATTCCACAGTCACCATGTTATCTGCAGTAGGTCTTAGGAGCATGATGACTAAACCCTTAGAAAAAGCCAACATTTCATTAGTGCATGAGTTCTATTCTGGATGGGAGATTGATCCAGATAGAGAATATTCAGCTTTTTCTATCGTGAGGGGTGTTAGGGTTATTTTCGATCTTTCCACTATCCGTGCTACCCTTGACCTTGCAGAGCCACCCACTGATGTACCAGATTACTTCCATTTAGCCTCCACTTTACAGCCTGGTACACCAGAATACAACAACATGTCTGCAACCTTGTGTGGGAGGGTCTTTACATCTAGTTTCGGTTCAGGAAATCTCAAACCAGAATATAGATTACTTAATCTTTTCCTGAACTTTGATTTGAAACCCACCACTGCATACTCCGACATGACCCCACTCGAGAGGAGATGGATACGATGCGGAGTCGCATGGACAGGATGCAGATACAGATACACAGGATACAGCGGCATGTACACGAGATGCATGGTCAGATCAGCTACTCTACCGATACCCTGGCATATTTGGCGAGAGGATGGCAGAGAGAACATGGAGATACAGATGGACCTCCACCTGAGCTTCATAGTTATATCACACCATTTCAGCCAGATGATTTCCCAGGAGAGGATGAGGCGGGACCGAGTTCAGCAGCTGCCGCTGATGATGTGGATGACGATATATCAGGAGATGAGCAGTGAGGGATGTTCTTTCTACTTTACCCAGTCTTTGATTTTTTCGGCATGTACTTATTAAACTGTGATATTTTGGATATTATTTGCATTGAGGACATTGCAAAGTCTGGGTATGGGGGTGTAAGCTAGTTAAGCTTTTGTTTTGCTAGTTAGTATTTTGTTTTAGTATTCTATTTTTTTCTCTCTCTCTCTCTCAGCATTTATCTTTTGTTAGTAAAAAAAAAATCACTTGCCAAATTAATAGAGTTAAGTAATAATTGATCAAATTGATAGATTTTAAATTTTCTAATTCTTAGTTAGTGACATATTCAAGTTCACCTTTTATGATAACTCCAAATAAAATTCTTAAGAAATGATTTTTCAACTAGTATACTTTACTTAAGTCTTACCTTAGATTTTTAATTAAAAATAATAAAATTTTTGCATGCTTAACTTAGAGTTAAAAATATTTTTTTTTTCAAGTTATCTAGATTTACACATTTTTTTAAGACTATATATACTTACACATATATATATATTAAAAAAACTAACCTTATAAAGAAGAGTGCGAAAAATGGGCACCACCTCAAAAAAAAAAAATCTTAAATTCAAGGTGATTCTATCTTATAAAGCCTAAGTTGACTGAGTAATTAAGCCCAAGGAGTATCTTTATACTTAATGACCTAAGCCCAATTGGGTTGGGATTCATTAGCCCAAAACTCGTTAAATGGTCACTTAGAAAGCCCGTTAAAATAGAAAACAATCACCAAGAATTAGAGAGTGAAAAAAAAATACACTAACCATTGTTTATATATATATATTGTTGTTTTGTATATATAGTCTTGAAAAAAATAATTTTTGATCAAGAGACTT
This sequence comes from Asparagus officinalis, assembly GCF_001876935.1. Lineage (NCBI taxonomy): Eukaryota > Viridiplantae > Streptophyta > Magnoliopsida > Asparagales > Asparagaceae > Asparagus > Asparagus officinalis. Next base: position 61,683,334 of record NC_033796.1, read on the forward strand.
GAAAGTTATTTAAAACAAAGAGTTGGCATGTTCTTTTCAAAACTTTTTAATTAAATTTCTAAGATTTGACTTGGTTTTGTATTGCTATAATGAAAAAGATTTTCTAGGGGATTTACATTGGAGTATATATAAAAAGTTTTCTTGATTATTAACTAGCTTCAATTAGAATGTTTAAATATATCAAGGAAAATCTGTTATTTACTGACTCATTTAACTTGGCAAGTTGACCGAATTTTGTGGGTATATTCACTGCAAAACCTCACGAGACTACAACTCGTCCACTAGGGTAACCTAGGGGTTTAAAGGCTTGTTGTATGCTCTAAATACAATCACGATTCCTACGAAAGTGAGTTAGGATTTTCTTTTTCTTTCTTTGCTAGAGGACTAGCAAGAGTTTAGGTATGGGGGTATTTGATAATCACATTTTATTACAATTTTATACCCTCATTATCTATTTTATATGAATAAATATACTACTAATAATTGCTTTTATCTGTTAATTGCAGGTTAATGATGAATAAATCTCAAACTCCAATATCTCAACAAAAACCCCTTGATTTAATGAAGAAATGAAGCCCATGAAGCCAAAGGAATTCTTTCAAATAATTCAAAGCCCAATGGAAAATCAAGAGAAAATGCCAAGCCCAAAAGTCCAAGCCAAAGCCCAAGACACAAGCCCAAAAGCAAAATACAAGAGTTCTGCGGACAGCAACAGGAGAAGAGCAGGCATCGATGCCTGCATCGATGGGGGCATCGATCCCCGCATCGATGCCTGTATCGATGCCCGTGAGGATGGAGATGAAGAGCAATTTGAAGGTTTGCATTTCTTTTCTCTTTTATTTCTTTTTAGTAATTTCTTTATTATTGCTTATTAGTTAGATTTAAATTCATGCTTGTAGTGTAGATTTATTTTCTTGTCTTTTTATTTCTTTTTGCACTTTAATTTGTAGAGTAGATTTATTTTTCTTGCATTTAATTTCTGCAATTTATTTTGTAGTTTAGATTTTTATTTTCTTTGTAATTAGATTTATTTCTTGTTCATAGTTTAGATTTTTCTTTTCTTTTTATTTTTGTAATTAGTTCTTTTTCTTGTTTTTATTTCTTAAAGATGTGAATTTAATTCTTGTAGGAAGTTTAGAATTATATAAAACTAGTCTAATTTCCTTTATATTGTATGAATTATTCTCTTGTACTTAAAATATTCATGTTAGGATAATCAACTAGAGAACTAATCGGTAGAAGAAGAATTTGATAATCTATGCTTATCTTAAATGGTTTGATAGGTTATGCTTATGAATTCTAGGATTATTATCATGTTGTTGTTCTTATCATGAATAGTAATTTTAGCTTAGATGATAATTTGATAGGTTACACTTTCCTTAAATGGTTTGATAATCTATGCTTAATAAATCTAAGTTGAAATATGATAAAAAGAGAATAGTTTATATTTTGTAATTGAAATTGGTTAGTGGATTATATTCTAGATTTCTTACCTCTTTTGAATCATTCATCTTAACTTTCTTAAATTTTCTTTTCATTTTTGGTTTTATTTCTTGATTTTATTAATTCATATTTCTTGCCTTGTAATTTTATTTATTCTTTAATTCTTCCTTCTCTCCTCTAAAATTCAATTTATTATCTTTTGCATATATTCATAACAATCACTCAACAAAATCACACTTATTCTTTATTCCTAATTGTCACGCACAAAACATAAGAACCATTTCTAATAATCTATTAAAATCACCTTCCTCGTGGGATCGATATTTTTATACTATAACTTGATAAATTGTGCACTTGCAATTTTGGTATATAATTATGCCGCATCAGTTTCGTTGACAAATCATGGAGGCGATCGAGGCTAAAGTGAAGAAGCTGATAAAATCGGGCTTCATCAGAGAGGAACAACACCCCGATTGGGTGGCTAACATTGTTCTGATCCTGAAGAAGAACAGTAAAATCCGTATCCGCATCGACTTCAAAGACCTCAATGCTATGTGTCTGAAGGAAAAATTTCCTCTACCCATCACAGACGTCATCATCGACAATATGTGCGGCTTTGAGAGGATGTCTTTCATGGACGGATTCTCGGGGTATAATCAAATCAAAATGCACCCTGAAGAGGAGAAGCACACTTCATTTAGAACTTTGGTAGGGGTATACTGTTACACAGTCATGCCCTTCGGACTCAAAAGCATAGGCATTACTTATCAACGCACCATAAGCACAATCTTCCGAGATCATCTACGAAGGATAGTCGAATGCTTCGTGATGACTTGGTCATGAAGAGTTGCGACAAAGATGATCACCTTCGAGACCTAAGAGTGATGTTCGAGCTCATGTGATCTCATCAACTGAAGATGAATCCTACAAAGTTATTTTTAGGGATGTCTAGCAGCAAGTTCCTCGGATTTGTCATTACAACAATGAGGATTCATATAGATACCGACAAGGTACAAGCTATTCAGGAGCTTCAGCCACCCAGGAATCTCAAAGAATTGAGAGAACTACAAGGACGTCTGGCTTATATCCAAAGATTTATCTCAAACCTTTCAGGTAAGTGCCAACCCTTCTCCAAGCTGATGAAGAAAGGCGTTTCCTTTGTATGGGACGAAGCTTGTCAACAAGCATTCGAGGAGATCAAGAATTATCTCTCAAACCCGCTTGTTCTAGTGGCTCCCATCTCAGGGAAACCCTTCTTAATTTATGTGCGAGCAATGGAGCATTCTCTTGGTGCTCTCTTGGTACAAAATGATGATGCTGGCCATGAACAAGGCGTCTATTACTTGAGTAGAACCTTGCAGGGAACCGAACGTAGATATCCCATGGTCGAAAAGGAATGTTTAGTCCTGGTGTTCATAATTCAAAAGATGCGACACTACCTGGTTAGTCAAACCATACACGTCATTTCCTAGATAAATCCCATCCGAGTATTCATGACACAACTCGGGTCCCTAAATTGGTGCCTGACGTGATGGGTACTCTTGCTGTTTAATATGACATACACTTCATGTTGCAGAAATTAGTCAGAGGATAAGCAATCTATGATCTCATGTCCAGTCACCTGCTTGATTCGAAGACTGACTTATTCGAAGATATGCCAGATGAAACCCACGAGGTCAACGCAACCTCATAGGAAGAAGTTTGACAACTATTCTTTGACGGTGCATCTCGTGTAGGCACGAGTGGGTCTATCATCGCTAGGGTGGGGGTAGTCCTGGTTTCTTTACAAAACCACGTATTACCTTGAGCATTCTCTCTGACAGAGCCATGTACCAATAACGTGGCTAAGTACAATGCGTTTCTCATTAGACTTGACTTTGCTAAGGAGTTAGGGGTAAAGCATCTTAAAGCTTACGGTGACACTCAGCTCATCGTCAGAAAGATGATAGGGGAATACGAAGTCAGGAATGACAATCTGGTCCCATGTCATAAAGCAGCTATCAAGCTAGTCAAATTATTTGAAAGCTTTCGCATTGAGCACATGCTTCATTCCAAGAACACACATGCAGATGCCCTGGAGTAATTGGCAGCTAACTTGGCTCAACCGCTAGGGACAAGTCAATATGTCACCATCAAAAGCCGACAACTACTTCGATCAGAAGATGCTCTAGAAGTGAATGTGACTCACCAGAGCATGGGTCAACTCGAATCGAGAGATTAGCATTTCTTGATCATCGACTACATCCTATACAACATACTACTTGAAGACGTCAAAGAGCGAGAGTCTGTTTGCAAACGCGTGCTAAGATTCTACTACAATTCAACCACAAAGGCATTGTATCGTAGGTCATACGATGACATGTTGCTTCGATGTCTCTTAATGATAGAAGCATAGGAATCTTTGTGTGAGGCCAACGGCGATACCTATAGGGCTCACCAACCCGGACCTAAGCTTGAGGACCGTTTGTAATGAATGGGCTACTATTGGCCAAGGATGATCAACAACGCAATTGCTTATGCTAAGCGTTGCTATTAATGTCAAATCCACGGTAATTACATGCACCGACTGCCCGAAGACATGCACTCCACAGCAACTTCGTGGCCATTCGAAGCATGGGGAATGGATGTCGTCGAACCGATATCTCCGCCATCAGCAAAGGTCATTGCTTCATCCTTGTGATAACCAACTACTTCTATAAATGGACCGAACCCGTTCCATTGAGAGACGTCAAGGCTAGTGATGTGATCAAGTTCATTGAACATCACATTGTCTACCAATACAGCATCCCAAGACATATCATTCATGATAATGGATCACAATTAATTAGTCATGCATTCACCCGGTTCTGTGATAAGTTTAGAATATAGAACCTGGCATCCAAGGCTTACAATCTATCAACAAACGGATTAGCCAAAGCTTTCAACAAGATGACTATTAAGATCCTAACCAAGCTGATGGCTGTTAGTAAGCATAATTTGGATGAAAAGCTCGGTGAAAGTTTATGGTCGTATCGCATGACAGTTCGCACACCGACCAACACCACACCCTATTCATTGGTATACGGTTGTGAGTCCGTACTATCCCTTGAAATTCAAATTCTATCCCTACACATCGTACTTGTGATGGGGATGACAACTGAAGAAAGTCATCAATGACATCTCGTAGAACTAGAGGCGTTAGACGAAAAGCGGCTTGAGGCTCAACAACACATCGAGTTCTATCAAGCGCGAATATCCAAGGCTTTTGATAAGAAAGTGAAATATAGATCCTTCAAATAAGGAGAGTTGGTCCTTACTGTTCGATAACCAATGATACTCAACTCTAAAAAGAAAGGAAAATTCTAACCCAAGTGGGAAGGAGTATTCGTAATACAGACGTCTATTCGAATGGAGCTTATCGCCTGGTCCAACTGAACAACAATAAGATCATGATGCCTATTAACGACAAATTTCTAAAGAAATACTACCCTTAGTCTTCCTTCAACCCCCACAAGGTTGTCATGTTAACACTACACCTCTGACAATCTCCCACCAATCCTCCATCAACAGGATGGCGGGCTCACAAAAAGTTATCATGTTAACAGTCACCTCTGATAACTAATACCCCCAAATTCCCTGGTCGATCCTCTTCAATAGGACGATGGGCCCACTCAAAGTTATTACGTTAACACTTACCTCTGGTAACTAATTTCTCTAGAATTCCCTTACCAATCCTCTTCAATAGGATGATGGGTCCACAAATCCCTATCACGTTGGCGATTACTCTGATAGTCAACACTGTTATTCCCGCAAATGACTTTGTCGGATAAGTAGTAGCCTACCATGTGATGTGCTACTATTCTAGTCAGTCATCATACTCGTACGTCTCTGAACGACTTGATCTATTCCGAACATTCTAATATTTTTAGAACAATTGATGATAGTAGCCTACCATGTGACGTGTCACTATTCTAATCAGTCATCACACTCATACGTCCCTGAATGACTTGATTTATTCTGAGCAATCTAATATTTTTGGAACAATCGATGATAGTAGCCTACCATGCGATGTGCTACTATTCTAATCAGTCATCATACTCATATGTCCCCGAACAACTTGATTTATTCCGAGCGTTCTAATATTTTTGGAACAATTGATGATAGTAGCTTACCATGCGATGTAGGGCTGGGCATATTCGGTTCGGTTCGGTTTTATGCCCAATCCCCATCCAATACGAATTTTTTGGATTCTTAAAACTCTCATCCAGATCCAGATTTTTTCCTCTTCATCCGAATATTCGGACCAACCGAAATTCGGTTCGGTTTGGTTCGGTTTCAGTTTTGAATTTGCAAAGAGTTCTATCCAAAGACTTTTGTTGTGAATTTGCAAGCTGGGCATTGTCCTCATGATGAGGTTCCTGAGCTCGCCAATAAAGCTTTATTAGACTGGTTATCATCTTTAGAATAAAGTTTTGAGTTGATATAATTACGCAGAGAACTGATGTTTTAAAGATGTTGTTCATATAATACAGCATGCTTATCTCTTGTAAGTATCATATACATAACACATTTTGTGATTGATTTGAATCTTATGTAATTCTCAAGATCTATTCTGTGAAATTTTTTAACTAAAGTTTAAGTTTATTTAATTACACGGAGGAGTGATGTTTTGTATGATATTGTTCATATAATGTAGCATATGCATCTTTTGTAAGTGCATCATGTGCATGACAAATTTTCTAGATTGATTTGAATCTTTACTTAGTTCTCAAGAATATTATTCTATGATATTGCTGTACTCATTGCTTGAAACTGCTCCTTGCGTCGTTTGAATCTATTGAATGATAACAGGAAAACTTTTAAGGTATAAGTTTAGTCTCTAAACCGCCCAACAGAATTCGGGTCGGTTTTTTTTGGGCGGTTCAGGGGTTCAAACCGGATCCAAACCAATTTAATTTGGTTCGGGCGGTTTAGAGACTTCTTCTCATCCATTTAATTCGGTTCGGTTAACCGGTCCGTTTTTTCGGACGATTTTTTTGGTTGAACCGGTTTTTTTCGGTTTTTGCTCACCCCTAATGCGATGTGACACTATTCTAATCAGTCATCACACTCATGTGTCCCTGAATGATTTGATTATCTCAACACTATTATTCCCATAAATGATGTTGTTCGTCGATAACGGCCTACTAAGCGATATGCCCTATCGACTACCTATTCCCGAATGACGACCTATCAAGCGATGAGTCATTATTCGCACCCTCTCCCGGTCATTTACGTTAGTGACCACCCATTCTTAATTATTGTAATTAACCCAACCCAATGCATTCAAACAAAGTTTAAAATTTCTGAGACGCTTTTCAACATCCTGAATCGATTGAGCATGTTTCCTCTCGACCCTCCTCACGGCTTCTTGGCGGACGTCTTCCTCAGAGATCGAGACCGAGTTTTCGGGCGTGCTCCTCACATCCTTCAAGGCTTTCTCTTTCTCCTCAATATCGCCAATAATGAGTTGTTGTTGGTTCTCGAGATCCTCTAATTCTCCCAACACTTGTTGGCGAGATTGTTCTTTTTTAGCTATGAGCAATTGGGCCTCCGCTATAATTTCCCTCACCTTAAATATGGATTGGGCTAAGTCTGTTAGGACAAAGTTGGCCTTCCCACGCTCCTCATCAAGCTTGTCACCCTCAATAGTGAGCCAATCTAGGTCCTCCTTCAGCCAGGTCTCCTTGGACATGGTCTCGTCTAAGAGACGCTCTCGTTGTTTCAGATCTAATTGAGCTTCTTCAACAGATAGGCCAACGAGATTTGAGCTCTTTGATCAAAGGGCAAACAGCTCTTCGATGGCGTTCTCCACCTGCCACAAGCGCGTGTGGTATAGGGTAGCTTCAAAGGGTTCGATCATCTTGATCAAGCTCTCTAGGTGGATCTACAGAGTTGGCCTAAATTTTGAGAAAGGGCATCTGACATCCAACGCTAACTTGATGCTATCACGAAGAGTGGATTAGAAATTAGCGATGGTCTGATCTACGGATTTTTGGCGGCGCTCGCGGCACAATAGAACGTTGTGGAAAGAACGCCCAATAACTAAAGGCGTCGTCCACTTATCGCAGTCTCGCAGGAGAAGTAACCATAGCCTCGACCATCGATTCGATGGTGGTCGGCACCAGAGCTGAGGACACGATGATCATCTAAAGAGATCCCTCTTCTCGAATCGGGGTCCGCTCCTTTTGGATCAGCACTTCCTTTTGAGTTGGTGCCTCCTCTCTTCATGCGGACACCTCTTCTCCAATAGGCGCTTCTTCTGTTAGCGCCTCCTTTTGAGTATGGTCCTTCTCCCCTTGACTTGGCATCTCATCTTGAGTCAGCACCTTCTCTTTCGGAATTAACCCCTCCTCATGAGTCAATGCCTTCTCCTGTGGGATTAGTGTCTCCTCTTGAATCAGGGTCTCCTCCCCCTGACTTGGCACCTCAATTTGAGCCTGTGACTCTTCTTCTTTCTCCTCTTCTCCTTGAGCTATTATTTTAGGGAGAGGGTCTACTTGCTCAGTGGCATGCGGTCAAGGCGAGTTCAACACCCTTTTTTGAGCAGCTCCCGCCAAGTTGCTCCACTCTCCCACAACCTTGGAAGTTGTGTCACCTGTAGGAACAAAATAAGAGTTAGCTCATTTACTAAAATAGCTTCCGAAAGGTAAATAGGTTAACAATTTAAATACATGGAGCATAGTAGTTGGAGCTTGAGTGGGAAAAAGATTTAATAGTTTCCAAGCCCTCAATCGGAAAATCGATGTTGGGAGAGCAACAAAAGTCGATGTCATCCTCACCTGAATAGTCGAGTTGCTCCTCCTCTTCCTCCTCCTCATCAGAGGGAATATGAATCACCGCATCTGTTGTTCCTGTAGTTGGAACGAATGTGAGGTAGTCGGCTTCAACTTTATAATTTAACGTGGAATAAAAAGACGGTTACCCTCCGAAACAATCGGTTGGTCGTGATGGACCGACGCTTGTTGCTTGGCATCAAGCCTCATCGCCGGGGCCTCTAGAGTTTACAGGGTGGGGGCCGTCATAGCACAAGAGGTTAGCAGGCTGGATTCCGTGGCTTGGCCTCCTCCTATTTCAATATCCATCGCCATCTCTTCATGGCGAGCTTTCTTGACCACCTCCTCATCAGGAACACCGACATCCGTCTCCCTTTGACGTTTGGATGAGGTCAAGAGATTAGGAGCAAATGTAGGTATATTTAGATGTTCAGCAATGGCGCCCCTAACCTGTTCCAAGTGTGCCCCAGCTGGACCTAACTCCTCGATCGTCTCGGTCACTTGGTAGAGCTTGAGCTGAGAAGGGTCATATTGAGTGGGGAGATCTGATATCAGCGTATCACCCAAACCCTTATAGAGCCCCTTCGGATCCTTAGTGTCATCAGCAAGAACCCCTTCAAACTCCTCAACTGGTTGATGACCTCCTCACCCTGGTATGCAAGGAGCTGCTCTTGAGTGGCACCTCTGCGTCGTCAGATAGGATTCATAAGGATTGAACCCCGCTGGATTTGTGCTTGCGCTCTGGTACCACTTACAGTAAGTAAGGGTGTGATGGAGTGTGCGATCTCTAAGTGGCAATTCAAATCATGCGTTGGTGCATCCTGCCTGTGTCCAGAACTAGCCCCGCACGCCATCAACCAACTGGGGGTTGATGTTCCCCACATATAACTGGTCATATCCAAATTGGTGGGCAAAATGACTAGGGAGATAAGGCTCATTGTAGGATGTCGAGCCTATCCGGAGGATGAGATAGCCTGGTCGAATGTTGACCAGCCATCTGAAGCTACCTAAATATAGGGTGGTATGTTTGTCTTATGCCGACGTGTCCCGAAGAGACTCGCTGTATCCTCCACCGGAGAAGTAGAGAAAAGACCTGTAGAATTCGTAGTTGCTGAAGAAAGACAGAGCTTGTCACATTTTAGCAATATCCTTATGTTTCCACGAGCTCTGTTCCAAGCGTTGTACGAATGGAACTACCTTTCCTTCCTGATGCGCTGTAGGCACGGTCATCAAGCACTCGCAGTGTTGTACAAGCCATGCCATCAGGTATGTATATGACAGGCTGATGTGAGGGTTGGGAGTCTTTGCAATTTCTTCTCCCCCTTCCTCTTCCACAAATGATACCCGACAAAACTGCGTCGTTAACTTGCGGAGCCCACTTTGTATGCATGCCGCCATCGCGGGCACCAATGCATAAGAATGTCCGTAGGCCAATTGGACCACATGATAGATGACTTCCACTACCCCGATAGTTCTTGTGGCTGATCCCCGGGGTCCTCTTCTTTTTTTCTTTATGATCCACTACCCCGATAGTTTTTAGGTAGATGTGAAAGTGGCTGAGAAGTTTCCAAAGGGTCTCCACCACTTGAGGAAGCTTGTCGGAGAGATGCTTAATCTCTTGCTCACCGGGGACGTATTCTTCGTAGGGGAAGTTCCCCATTGGCAATCTAGATACTTCATACAGTTCATGAAGTGCCAAGCCTAACTCCCCATTCGGGATAAAGAATATGCCACTGTCCGGGTAGTATAGCTCCAAAAGGCTTTAGAACTGGAGAGCGTTGATTATGAGGCCATACTGGGTAGCCCTAATCATTGTGTACAATTCAGACCCCTATTAATCGGAATTCTCCTTCGAAATGTATCCAGTGATCCTAGACCACCAAGAACTACTGCCGGCTGAGGAGTGAATCTACCCCGGAGTTCTGAAGTCTTTCGGGAAAATTATCCCCTAGCCCTGAAGAAGCGATTGATGGCCTTCTTGTTTTGATGATGATTTAACAAACAATTTACATCTAATATTGTTTGTCTAGTGTTTGTGTTTTGTTATTTATTATAGACAAACAATAAGTTGGAGGATGGATGGATTACGCCATAACGATTATATCAAATGGAGGTTGGCAGAATAGTGGAGTGAAGCCTTGCTATCAAGTTAAAGATCCAATTACAAGCTTCATCCAAGTTTACCAAGTTGAGCTACAATGAAGATCAAGATCAAGCTTGGGTAACATTAGTTTAGGTTTATATTATGTGTGTTGGTACTTTAAGCTCAATCATATATACACACACATTATATTGGTTTCCTTATATATATATAGTTATATATATATACAACACAAGCTTTGTTTTTATATATATATACATTATATATACACAATTTAGTTTTGGTATATATAGGTATATGTATACATACATGTTTTTGTTTCCAAGTTTATATAAATATGAAATTACATCTTTCATATTTATTGTTTTGGTTTTTCAAGTTTAAATATGAAACAATTAAATATAATTGGAAAATAAATTTTTGTTTCATGTTTATATGCTTACATATGATTTCATCAATATCAATTTTAGTTAGTTTAATGAAATCATGTTTATTATTTTGAAAGTTTGCAAAATAAGTATTTTTGTGAAAATATTGTTTTCTTTGTATATGGACTTAATAATAATGATATACATCTTCTATTAAGTCTATATATTCATTTTTTAAAGTTTTAAAACATGGTTAAGCTAAAATGTCAAAACTCATGTGTTTACATTTTCATGTTTTGAACTATTTTGCAAAATAATGATATTTTACATTTGGGAGGTCCTTTTAGAAAACCAGTTTTTGTAACATGTGTATTACATGTCTACAATCATTTTCTAAAGTTTTATATTTTTCTGAATTTATTTGATATTTTAAACCCAATTTAAAGTTGAGTTTTTCTGTGTATTTCAGGTCTGTGCATGTTCAGTCGACTCATTAGTCGACTCATGAGTCGACTCATAAGTCGACTCACGAAGTACAACGTAGTTATGATTTTTTCTTCTGTTGAGTTAACTCATATAAGCCGACTCATTAGTCGACTCATAAGCCGACTCATGAGTCGACTCACAAGTCGACTTATCAGAGAGTCGTTGCACAGTAACGGCTAGTTTTCTGTTTTGTTTGTTTTTGGGTTTTGGTCTTTTTGCTTAGGTTTTTGCTGATGTTTTGGGAGCCTATAAATACCCCATTGTATTTATCTCTCCCACCATCTAAGAGAATGTTTTAAGAAAGTTTAACAAGGGTTTAAAGTTTGGTTTAAGTTTGTTTAAAGGTGTTTAAGCCTTGTTTAATAGTTTCGGTTTTGTGAAGACAATTTCACAAGAGGAAGAAGAGATCATTCTTTGGTGTTTGAGCTTCAACTCATCTCTCTCTCTCTCTCTCTCTCTCTCTCTCTCTCTTGAGCTATAGAGAAGTTTTTCTAAACTCATTCTAGCTATTTATTGTTTTGTTTCTAATTTCCACAATCTAGATTTATATTGAGTTTAGTTAAATTGTTTTTATTGAATCTCTTTGTTCACACACAACCTATTGAGCTTATAGTATTTACATTCATAGTATATTTTGGGTTGTGGGGTTTGTGACTTAGAGTTGTGCCTAATTGAGTTCTCACATTGTTTAGAGAACAATGATTTGTTGTGCTTAATTTGTGAAGTTCACTTTGTAATACACTTGTACACCGAGAGGAGTGTGTGGTGAGGACCGAGTCGATACCAAGAGGAGTGGCGTCGGTGGCCTAGTGAGAGGTGATAATTCCGAGCATTTGAGGGAGTCGATACGTGAGGACCAACACTTGAGGTTGTAGCTTGTCTATGTACTTTATGAGGATTTATGAGAGTTGTCGGTTGACTTGATAACCGAGTGTGTAGAGTTTTCGGTTAGCTAGAAAACCGAGTGTGTAGAGAAGTTCCGGCTTCCAAACCGGGTTGTGTAGTGGATTCTCCCTTAGAGTGGGGAGCGGAGACGTAGGACGGAAGGTCCGAACTCCGTGATCATTTCCTTGTGTATGGGTTTGGCATTGGCGCATTTATTATTGCATATTGTTATATCGCCATTGTTGCATGATCATTTTGTTTACCCTTGTTTATATTGTATATCATTACATATATCTTGTAGCATATCATACTTGCTAGGATATATTTGTTAATTAGTTTTAATTAGCATAAAATCGGATTAGATTAGCATAAACCCTATTCACCCCCCCCCCTCTAGGGTTCTTTCCTAGCGGCCTTAGGGTCTAACAGCGATGACAGAAGGTCTCTACTATCACTATCATCTCGCCCGATAACTCACTCTACAGCAGGCCGGGGTGCAGAGCGGTCACACACTTACGGGGGCTATCGATCCCGTATTCGACTTTAGAACCTGTGAAGATCCACATGTCACTCCGTCTTGAGTCAAAGTCAAGTCCCAGCTCATCACGCAAGGGACCGAAAGGGAGTACAGCTCCACCATTGAGAATCCTCTCGTCATGTTAGGAAGGAAATATGGGACTCCGTCTACTTCACGGAGCCACCAGCTCTTACCAAGGAGCAAGGTCATCGGGTCAGCCATGGCGTCACCGAATAGGAACTCGGGTTTGTTGGCCTTTTTATTTTGATGATGTTTTAACAAACAATTTATGACTAATATTGTTTGTCTAGTGTTTATATTTTCTTATTTATTCTAGACAAACAATATGTTGGAGGTTGAATGGACTAGAGCTTTCACGATCATATCCTTTGGAGGATGGAAGGAATATCGATATGAAGCTAATGTTATTCAAAGTCAAATACAATATCAAGCTTCATCCGCACCTAATTTGAGCTATATCGAAGATCAAGAGCTTGGGTATAGTTTTTATAGTTTAGTAGTTTATACTTTGTGTGTTGGTACTTTAAGCTCATATATACACACATACGTATTTAGTTTTTATAATTTTCAAATATATATAAATATGAAACATATATTCTTTTTTACATATATACATGTTTCATATTTAATGTTTTTTTGGAAACTATGTGTTTAGTCACATATACATGAATCGAATACGCGTATATAAATACATATTCATGTTTATATGTGCTTATTATGATTTCTCATTGAAATCAAGTTTTGATTATCATGTTTATTATTTTGAATGATTGCAAAATATGTGTATTTTCGATGAAATATAGTATTCTTGTTTTATGGACTTAATAACACTAGTTTATATCTTTTCCTAAGTCTATAAACTCATTCAAAAGTTTTCAAAATATTTTTTAAGTCCAAATGTCAAAAACATGCATTGTTTAGTTTTCATGTTTTGGACCTTTTTGCAAAATGAAGAGATTTCTTATTTGGGAGGAGTAATTCTAAAAATACTTTTTGTAATATGTTTATTATCATGTTTACAATATTTTCCAAAGTTTTATATTTTTTGGAATTTATTTGCTATTTTTAAAGGCACTTCAAAAATTAGATTTACTATTTTAATCTGGCTGATAACTTGTTATTAGTCGACTGATAGAGTTTATCAGTCGACTGATGAACTCGCCTGGAATTACTAAAAGTTTCTATTTTTGTGACTAATAAACTATCAGTCGACTGATGAGGTTATCAGTCGACTGATGATGTCTTCAGTTGACCCGATTAGCTATGAGCTGGCTGTAACAGTTAGCTCATCAGTCGACTGATATTGTTCATCAGTCGACCAACGGTTTTCCAAAAGGCTAGTTTTTTTTAGATTTTTAGGTTTTTGTTTTTTATCTTTTTTTCTTGGTTTTCTCTTAGTTTTGGGGCTTGTTCTATGATCCTATATATAACCCATTATCATAACTATTTTCACCTAATGAAGAAGAGTTTTAAACAAGTTTAAAAGAGTGTTTAAGTCTTGTTTAAGTGTGTTTTTCAAGATTTGTTTTGTGAATAAAGTTTCACAAGTAGAGGAGATCATCTTTAGTGTTTGATCCTCAATTTAATCCATCTCTCCATCTTGTTTTTAAGAAAAGAATTTCTAAACTCAATAACTTTGTATTTATTATTTGTTGATTATCATCTTCATTAAGCTAGAGCTTATAATGAGTTTATATTTGATTTACTCATTGATTACACACACACCCCTTGAGCTTTTAGTATTATCACATTGAGTATATTTGGGTTATAGGGAGTATATCATTAAGAGTGAGCTACATTGAGTTCTTATCTATTGTAGAGAACAAACAATTTGTATTTGTACTTTATTGTTGAGATCACTTTGTAATACACAAGTACACTAAGAGGAGTGTGTGGTGAGGACGTGGTCGATACCAAGAGGAGTGACGTTTGTAGTAAAGCCTAGGGAGATGTAGTAAAGCCGAGCACTTGAGGGATGTGACACGTGAGGACCAACACTTGAGGTTGTAGGTTGTGTGATTATATTGTGAGTGATTGTAGAGTTTTTGGTAAGCTAAAAAACCGAACTTGTGAGGTGTAAATATTTTTCGGGTGAGCGTCGAAAACCCGGTTGTGTAATGGATTCTCCCCGGGAGTGGGGAGCGGAGACATAGGTCGAAAGGACCGAACTCCGTGATTATTTTTTTATGTTTGTGTTTGGCCTTGGCATATTTCTTTTGTGCTTTGTTATATTTTATATCGCCATTGGTTCATGTTATTTCGCCCTTGTTCCTATTGCATATCCTTGTATATAATTATTGTATATCATTCTTGCTAGGATATATTTTTTAATAAATTTTAATTGGCATTACTATCGGATTAGATTAGCATTCACTCTATTCACCCCCCTCTAGGGTGCTTTCAATTGGTATCAGAGCTTAGTGCTCTTTGATTTGTGGCTTAACTGTCTTGAGTTAAATATCCAAGCTTTCATATTATTGCTAATCTTGTTTTGATATCTCTTTTTTCTTGCATAAAATATTATGGATATGCACGGTACACCTAGCTTAGGTTATGTCATTAATATTTCTCCTAAAATAGATAATTTCCTCTATACTCAATGGCGTGTTAAATTTAAACTTTTTGTTTGATCTAGATATTTTGATATATGGGAGATTATTGATTATGCTTATGTTGTACCCACATTAGAGAAATCCAAGTGGAGCAATGAAGATAAAAAAATGTTTACAATGAACAAGCTTTTATTAGAATTCTTACATAATGCTTTTTACTCATCTTTTTCTAACAAGCTTGATTCTTTTGATAGTGCTTACACTTTATAGAAATTCATAGAAGCACATCAAGGAGACTTAGAGGAGATTCAACGCGCTTTGGCAAAATCGACTTTAAGTAAGGTTGGAGCATCATCATCATGCACACGGCCACTAGGCGATAGCCCTAGTGTGGTAAACGAGTCTGATTTCGATGATGATTTATCTATCAATGAACTCGCATGTGCATATAAAAGTTTAATGCATGCCTACACAAAAATACATTATAATTTTAAAGATTTAAAAAGCAAGCATGCAGAATTAGAATCCAATCATGAATTGCTAGCATCTAAGTTTGACTTAATTTACAAAGAGAATGTGATCCTAAAAGAAAACAATGAAAAATTAAAACTGGATCATGATTCTTTAATTTTAAATATTGCTAGTTTAACTCATGAAAAAGATAATGCTATATCATAAGTAGAGAATATAAAAAATAAAGTTAGTTCTTTTACTAACACTTATATTTGTTCTACTTCTAATAACAATGCTTGTATGCAAAATGATGAGTTGAATCTTGTTAAGAAACGTATATCTTCTCTAGATCCAACCCTTAATTTATGCATTAATAAATATAAGAAACTTGTGAATATGTGCGCTAAGTCTCATGCTACTATTTCTAAACATCCCATACACCATGCACGCATATATAGAAAAATTTACAAATGCTCTATTTGCAGCCGAAAAGGCCACCTTGCTAGATTTTGCTATGATGCATACAAACATAAAAATATTAATGCTCCTTGTGCATCTTATAAAGTTCCTTCATTACACACACATATGCACATGCACCTATTGTTAATCATAAGCATGATCACGTGTTTAAATATAATCCTTGTGGTTGTTTTGATCATTTGGCTAAATATTGTTTTGATTTGAAAAAGAAATCTCGTTTGCCGAATGTTTCTAGTAGACCACATATTTTTAAATATGATGTTTGTGGTAGATTTGGCAAAGTTTTGTTTTGATTTAAGAAAATATTCAAACTTGTCAAAATTTTCAAGTAGACCACATTTGTTTGATGATGTTTCTCATTTGCAAAATAAATTTAAAAGACAATCATTTTTTGTAAATAATTCATGTGCACACCCACTAGGTCAACACAAACATTTTTACTCTTTTCATTACACGGATTGTAATCGAAAGGGTCATTTGAATGAATATTATTTTGACCGTGTTAGTGCACCACATGCGTCCAAACAGGATCATTACCCTAGGGCTTTGGGCTTAAATGGTAGGGGTTATATCCCTAAATCTTTGGACACCAAAAGTATTTGGGTGCCAAAACCTTTTTTATTTTAAACCAAGATTCTTAGCATTTTTATTTTTCACTTCTTTGTTTTTGAAAAACATGTTTTTAAAAATTTGAAGTAAATATATTTTCATTCGTTTGGTTTTGATTATCATGAGAGATTTGTTTTTGAGCAACCCTCGGATTTATTGGGTGTTTATTTCCCAAATCATGTTTACCGGGTACCAAAAACTTTATATGGGTTGTTACAAGCTCAAGAACTTGATACAGTTGTCTCTCTTGCCCTTTTATTCGAAGATTGATATTGGTTTGTTTTTATGGGATTTCACTTGATTTATGATTTTATATGAGTGATTTGTTTTTCTTTTGGACCTTTATGATTGTCATGGTTTTTATGATTCTCATTTTTGTTTTCATTTGAAAATATTTTTTTCATGATTCTCATGATTTTTATTCTTTTGATTTCATAAATCAATTTATATATGGTTTTTATATTTGTATTTTGAGAGACACTTTTTTATATAGATATATCTGTATGTGTTCTCATGGTGTTGTTGTATGTGAGTTATGATTAGTATTTTTTCATCTATGCTTGCTCACATATGTTTGCCTTGATCATCATTGCATATATTTCATTAAGGCTTTTTGATAGGGGGAGTTATTCCCTATTATTTGTTTCTATACTCACCATGCTTATTGGTAGGGGGAGCTTTTGCTTTCTTATTTCTTTTATATCCCTATTTTTTATTTTGCCAAAGGGGAAGAAATATGTGAGTATATAATATTTTTTATTGATTTTATATTATATTGATAAATTGTTTGTCATCATAAAAAAGGGGGAGATTGTTGGTCTTTTTGTTTTGATGATGTTTTAACAAATAATTTATAACTAATATTGTTTGTCTAGTATTTATGTTTTCTTATTTATTCTAGACAAATAATATGTTGGAGGTTGGATGGACTAGAGTTTTCACGATTATATCCTTTGAAGGATGGAAGGAATATCGATATGAAGCTAATGCTATTCAAAGTCAAATACAAGATCAAGCTTCATCCACAACCAAGTTAAGCTACATCGAAGATCAAGAGCTTGCGTATAGTTTTTATAGTTTAGGAGTTTATACTTTATGTGTTGGTACTTTAAGCTCATATCACACACATATTTGGTTTTTATAGTTTTTAAATATATATAACTATGAAACATATATTCTTGTTTATATATATACACGTTTCATATTTAATATTTTTGTTTTTTGAAACTATGTGTTTAGTCACATATACATGAATCGAATACGCGTATATAAATACATATTCATGTTTATATGTGCTTATTATTATTTCATTGAAATCAAGTTTTGATTATCATGTTTATTATTTTGAAAGATTGCAAAACATGTGTATTTTTCATAAAATATTGTATTCTTGATTTATGGACTTAATAACACTAGTTTACATCTTTTCCTAAGTCTATAAAGTCATTCAAAAGTTTTCAGAATATTGTTTAAGTCAAAATGTCAAAAACATGTATTGTTTAGTTTTTATGTTTTGGACCTTTTTACAAAATAAAGAGATTTCTCATTTGAAGGTGCAATTCTCAAAATACTTTTTGTAACATATTTATTATCATATTTACAATCATTTTTCAAAGTTTTATATTTTTTAAAATTTATTTGCTATTCTTAAAGGCACTACAAAAATTAGATTCTGTTTTAATCAGGCTGATAACTTGTTATCAGTCGACTGATGAACTCGCCTGGAATTGCCAAAAAAAATTTATTTTTGTGACTGATAAACTATCAGTCGACTGATGATGTCTTCAGTCAACCTATAAGTAATGAGCTGCCTGTAATGGTCAGCTCATCAGTCGACTGATATTATTCATCAGTTGACTAATGGCTTTCCAACGACTAGTTTTTCTAGATTTTTAGGTTTCCATTTTTTTATCTTTTTCTTTGGTTTTCTCTTGGTTTTGGAGCTTGTTCTATGATCCTATATATATCCCATTACCATAACTATTTTTACCTAATGAAGAAGAGTTTTAAACAAGTTTAAAAGGGTGTTTAAGTTTTGTTTAAGTGTGTTTTTCAAGATTTGTTTTGTGAAGAAAGTTTCACAAGTGGAGGAGATCATCTTCATTGTTTGAGCCTTAATTTAATCTACCTCTCCATCTTGTTTTTCAAAAAAGAATTTCTAAACTCAATTCTAGCTTTGTATTTATTATTTATTGATTATCATCTTCATTAAGCTAGAGTTTATATTTTATTTACTCATTGATTACACACACACCCCTTGAGCTTTTAGTATTATCACATTGAGTATATTTGGATTGTGGGGTGTGTATCATTGAGAGTGAGCTACATTGAGTTCTCATCCATTTTAGAGAACAAACAATTTGTATTTATGCTTTATTGTTGAGATCACTTTGTAATACACAAGTATACTAAGAGGAGTGTATGGTGAGGACATGGTCGATACCAAGAGGAGTAGCATCGGTAGTAAAGCCTAGGGAGAGGTAGTAAAACCGAACACTTAAGGGATGTGACATGTGAGGACCAATACAGTGAATTTGATCAGTGAGGGATTTTGTATATATATGTTTGGATGGACTCAGCCGAAAGAATTTTGGTGGACCAACTGTCAGTTAATTTGATCATTGAGGGATTTTATGGTGGAGGACCGTGAATTGTCAAGCACCCTGAAGTTACATTATGGGAGTTTTGTGAGGGAATATTGACCGAATAAGGTCAGTAAATCTCATCTCTATGAAAGAGTGCTCGGAAAGTCACAGTGGAAGAGTTTTAATCATCTTGGAAATGATTAAATAGCCATTGTGGGAGGTTCTTAATCACTTCCAATCTATGATTAAGGATGAATTATTCAGATGATTGGTATTCACCTTGAATAACCAGCTGATCTCAGGTTATCCTTGAGAATACCATACATAGCTTTCTCTCGGAACTTCCCATTGGAACGTATTGAGGTATTCCCACCCCCAGCTCTTTAGCGAACCTGAATCCAGTCGGGTTATCCTTAAGAATATTAAGAGTAATATTCACCAGGAACTTCCTGTTGTTGGAAGTAAGGAAAGTAGTTTAACCTCGTATACCCGTTGGAGGGATGGGAGAACAGTTTATACTCGTATATCCATTGGTGTATCAGGGAGCGTTTAACCTCATATACCTATCAAAGGAATGGGAGAAGTAGTTTAACCTCTTATACTCATCGGAGGAATGGGTTCTCATTCGGCTTATTTCAGCGTTATGAGGCCGGTGTCAACTAAGACATGAATGTTGTTCTTGAGAGTGAAGCAAGTCTTGGTGGGATGAATGATCCTCCTGTGGTACGCACAGTACTTTGGATCCAAAGTGTTGTTAGCTTCCTACTGATTCGTAATAGGTGGCAGCTTGATTTTGTTGTTTTCAAGGAGGTATTTGAAGATAGTTGGAACCTCTTCATCCTTGAAGGGGTACTCTTTTTAGGGTCTCGGCTCCTGAGTCCTTTGCTGCTTTTGAGGTTGCTGTTATGACGTCTGATTAGCGTCAATAGCCGCTGCAGGTGCCTTTCCCTTACCACGAGAAGAAAAATTCGAGTTCGGGAGGGGGGGTTAGTCGTTTGTTGGCCTCTTTCAAGCTTTTTTCTTTTGAGAAAGCGTTCGGCCTGTTCCCCATACAGTTTTAATTCTTTCCATGTTCTGGATGATACGACCCCCAGGGCTTCCAACACATCAATGGAGAGATTGTTATGACATGTCTGTAAGATGAGTTCCTCTGTGACAGGATCCCTGTAATTCATTGTCATGTTATGGAAGCATTTAACAAAGCTATCAATTGACTCACCGTCCTTTTGTTTCTCATCCAAAAGGGCTCCGATAGACACTTCGGTGTCATTATCGAAGAAGTTGTTGAGAAACGAGCTTTCCTTGTCATTCCAGCTGTTGATACTTCCTAGCTTGAGACGGCTGTACCAATCGAAGGTGGCCCCATAAAGGGTGCCAACGAATGATCGGACCATCAAATATTCATCGTTAGAGATCATAGCCAGGTAGGACTTGAAGTAAATTAGGTGTTGAGTGGGTGAGCCCTTTCTGTCAAACAACGTGAAGTTAATTAGATTGAACTTCAACAGATACGGGACTAACTCCCACTCCCTTGGGTAGGGATATGGAATACTAGTCTTCTTTACCTCTTGAGCGAACATCAGTGCGTTGATCTTGCTCTCCAGGTCTTTCATTTTCTCATTCTTGCCCGTATTTTCCTTTGGGCAATTTCGGGGAGGAACAACTGGACCACCCCCAGCGTTGTCATCCTCAGCGGGACCACCCCTAGCATTTTGGTCAACAGGAGGGATATCAACATTGAGATTCTCTTCCACTTCTGAATTGCTATCTACTTGATTAGTAGCATTGTGATGGCTAGATTCACTAATCTGATTTGATAAGGCTTGAATCTGTTGATCATGCAATTCCCTTATCCGTTGTACAATCATTTCCATTTCGAATTTCAAATTCTCTTTTTGCTTGGCCAGAGCATCTTCGAGGATTTTGGCCATTTGTTTAGTGTTGATCATGAACGCCTCACGAGATTGTCCTGTGCTAGATACTGTATTATCGAAAGCGATCACGGAGTTGACGTCTGACATTTCATCCTCTGAGGAGTGTCCTCTATCTAGTCTAGGTCATCTAGTTCCTGACTATAACTAAGCGATGCGCTGAGATGTCTCCGAGAAAGAGTCAGGGCTGTAACGCCTTGCTAATTTTCCTTTATCGACCACATTGATGATAACTTCTGGAAGCTCATCACCATGACCGATAGATTTCTTCTTGTAGAAGCATCTTGATTTAGATTTAGACACTTGGGTGGAGATCTTTCGAATACTTAGACCCTTAGTGGAGCGGTCTTGGGGCAGCTACACTCTGATAATATTACCCTGATTAACCTCTCACAAGGAAAGTGAGAGTCTAATTCTGGGATACTTTTCTTTTGAGATTTATTCGTGCCCCTAGCTCAATAGTACAACTCATCGACATTGTAGTCGGAGCAACCTATCAGTTGTTGGTTTGAGTCTCCAAGTATAACATTATCGTTTGACAGACACATTTTCTTCTGAATGGGTAACGCCTTGTTAGCGTTCGCAGGAGTCGTGTGTTTGGGACCACACCCTCATGAGGGTGCATCCTTAACAGGCTCCTGGTCTTCTGTACGCACCTCCAAGAGGGTAGTTACAGAAATGGTCTTGTTGGGAGGTCGTGTATGACCCCCAGTCCGATGAGTTGTTCGAGGTTCATTCACTAGGTCCAAGCATTCTTTGACCGGAAGTTTGCCTCGATCCCCGTGCAAAGGACTAAGGTAATCCGTGATCTTCATCTTGAATTAGGAAAGATCCATGCTGCTATGGGACTTCACCAAAGGTACTGGATCAACTTGAACAGGAACGGAAGCGGACGGGGACTAAGAAATGGTCGTAGGAGGTGAGGCAAGTGTCGGCCAGGCTAAGTTGGCTTGGCCATGGTCATTGGCTGGCCTGGCCCTGGCCGAGCCATGCTTGGCTGGCTTGTAGTTTTCGAGTGTCTCGGCACTTGTCTGAGTCGTTGTTTTAGATTTCGACCTCCATTCTTGGCGTGGTTTTGGTTGTTTCTTGGCCACCTTGTCCTCTTTCATGTCTTGTGCCTTTTGTACTATGGCATACGTGTGGCACTTTTGGATGTGCTCCTCGAGAATTGAACGAGTCCTTTTGATACAGACCCATTCGCTGGCCAATGGCTTGGAGGAGGGGTCATTTGCTTGCTATTGAGGCGCTTAGTGCTCCCTGAACTTTAGATCCGCATGATAACGGATCCTGTCAAATGGCTCCAAGGCCTTGGCAAGCTGACGTGTGGTGTTGGCGTTGCCTCTGACGATCCCTCTTTGTCGTAATTGGTGTGCCTTCGTTAAACAACTCCTGAACTGAAGAGGAGTTATTGTGATCTAAAATTCCGGCTTCCTTGGATGTTGGAGGAGCGTTGTGAGGGGAAGCCTCAGCAACAATTAGGTGAGAGTCACATTGAACCTTCTTTGATGCCGATATCTTCCTATATTTGTGGGACAAGAAAGATCTTGATGAGGATGAGGAGAGGTATTCCTCAAACTTGGCCTGGGCGAACTCGTACTCAACCTCTACATCAACCGGGATCTTGATCGTTGGTTACGACACGATAGCCTCGGTAGAGAGGCTGGTGGCTTCCACTGTGGTCGTCAGCGTGTTTGCATCGAAAGTTGGTTTATTTGTCGAATCCATTACACGTTTATCGATTACAGATTCAAAGGAGTTAATCTTTTTATAAGACTACTCGCTTACACAAATAAAACAAAAATTACAACTCTCTTCAAACACACGCAGAGGACGTTTATCACCCGCTACTTACGTGAGATCTTTGCCTGTGCTCGGGATGCATTAGTCCGTGAATCATCATGGATCAGATCTGGTTGATAGAATGAAAATTCCATGCTCTTGCTTCACAAAGGAAACAATCGCAGAAGTTATAATCTCAACCAAGTGAGATTATGACTCTTCTCGAGATCAAAACCAAGTTTGATCCGGAGGAAAGGGGAATAGGTCTCAGATCTCTCAAACTCTCCCTATTTATGCTGAAGAACTTCACAAAGATCTGCTAGTTTCTCTGAAATTCATGATTCACTCTTCACAGGGATAGCATCTCTCCTAAATTTCAGATCCCTTGCATATAGGACCCTAGACTTGTATTTATAGGCTTCGGATGTAGTGTTTTAGGATAGGAATTGATGATTTAACCTTATCATCAGTTAACAACCACTTAACCACATTTAGAGATGATATCAAAGTAGTTGGGAGACTCTAAAATGAACAAATCCCGAGAAAAACCGTCAAAAACACGTTTTGGGCACTTCTGGGCGCGAGACACCCTATAGTGGCTCGGAACTATGTGAGCCACCCGGCCTTGGTCGAGTCGTTTTGATGCGACTCGACCGCCAGGGGCTTTTCCGTTTTGGTCTTATTCTGTCGTTTTTTGCATTTCGTCATTTTGTTGTCTCGTACGCTTTGTTGACTTGCTTCATGCACTCGTTAGCTCTTTTACGGCACCGGATAATCTTGTTTGACTCAGGTGATGGCATTCACCACCTTCTCTTCATTTTGAGCCATGTACGGGAACCTATAGGTGATTTTTGATGCCTACAACACTACTATCTTTCTCTCGCTCTCTCTTTCTCTTTGTTTCTTTCTTTACTACTAGGATCTCACCACATTACTCTTTATTTTTCCCTCTTTGGATCCACAAGCTCTTCAATCTTTCATTTATTCTTTCTCAGTGGCTTGAGATACTTCATGTTAGGACTCATATTTATAAGCCTACTTTCTAATCTAGTTTTTATAATTAACAAATAATTTATTATCTTGTTTTCTAGTATTTGTGTTTCCCTCCAACATGAATCTAGGTCGGCGGTTGGAAGGATTTGTGTCGTAACGATGATATTTTGGAGGATGGTGGAAATCAGAATAAAAGCGTTGCAATTCAAGTTAAATACAAGATCATGCTTTATCCTTACTATCAAGATGAGGATCCACCAAGATTGAGCTTCATGAAGATCATTAGCTTGGTATAGCATTTATTAGTCTTAGGTGTATACTTTATGTATTATACTTAAAAGCTCAAATCATACACACACACATTATTTCGCAAAATGGTCAAAAATACGTTTAGCCTTATAAATATAAATTAGTTTTCAAAATTCATCTATTTGGGAAGATAACGTGTTTGAAATAATTTCATCAGAATTATGTGTTTAACGATTTCGTATCTTTATTGTTTCTGGTAATATATGAAATCATATTGGTATGTTTTGCAAAATGATAAATTTTTTACAAATGGGAAATGCTATTTTAGAAATTTCTTTTCTAACATGTTTATTTTTATATATATAAACATTTTCCCAAGTTTTACTATTTTTGAAGTTGATTTACTATTTTTAATCGAATTTAGAAAATTAAGCTATTAGCAGTTTTAAGTATCCGTAAAATCAGCTATCGGCCGACCGATCGGCTCCACCAGTTGAAAGACCAAAAAAAAATTCAGCGTCTGATTTTTAGTCTTATCAGTCGATTGATTTATTAAATCAGTCAACTGAGCACATTGTTTTCAGTCGACCAATTTTTCTTATCATTCGACCGATTCTGGCTATCTATTTTTGTATAATGTAATGGTTAGTTTATCAGTTGATCGATATTATTAATTAGTCGACTGATCTGCTTTTTTCACTGTAACGGCTAGTTTTTGACTGCTTTGATTTTGAGGCTATAAATAGGCCTCAAGCCTTAATTTTTCAAAAGATTTTTACAAGAGTTCACAAGGGAGTTTTTCCCAGTTTGTTTTAAGGGTTTTGAGAAAGATCAAGTTTGCAAAAAGAGTTTTACAAAGAAAAGGCTTTCAATTTCAGTTTTGAGGATTTCAACCTCAAATCTCTATATCTACATCTCTTTGTTTAGAGAAATTTTTCTAAACTCATTCTCTAGCTAATTTGTATTTTGATTATCATTTATAAGCTAGATTTATTTGAGCTTAATTTCATTTTTACTCATTGTATACACGCACTACAACTTGAGATTTAGTATTTCACATATTGTATATTTGGATTGTGAAGTTGTTTTATTAAGAGAGCTTAAATTTCTTTCTCATTTGACTTAGAGAACAAATCATTTATTTGAATTTATTATTGAACACGTCATAATACGCAATAACACTTAGAGAAGTGGGTGGGAGAGATCAGGGTTAATTCTAAGAGGAGTGGGTTGGTAGTAAAGCTTAGGGAGAAGTGGTAAATCCAAACACTTGAGGAAGGTAACACATGTAGGCCAACACTTAGAGGAGTGTACCTTGTGGGATTGACAACGTGTGTATTGTAAACATTATCGGTGAACATTGAAAACCGTTATTGTGTAGTTATTTTGTGAAATAGTGAAGAATCTCCTCAAGGTGAGGAGCGAAGATATAGTTCGTGGGTTGACCGAACTCCGTGATTAATTCTTGTGTTTGCATTTGGCTTTGGCGTATATTTCTCTTATATCTTGTGCTCATTGTTTATATCGCTTATTTTCATATTGTTTATCCTTGCATATAATTTGGTGTACATCATATTGTTAGGATATTGTATTGTAAAGTTTTAATTTGGCATCGATATCGGATTAGATTAACAATTACCCTATCCCCCCCCTTCTAGGGTACTTTCACTTCATACACTCATCTTTGGCCCCTTATATAGAGTTCTTACACTACTTGGTGAACAGATTGGTGGAGACTATTTGGTGGTGGGTGGACACTATTAGGATGGTGATTTGGTAGGTAGGGATAGTTATTGATCTTTAACACTCCCCTTCAGTAGCGACTTCTCTATCTACAAGTCCAAGAATTCTAACTTCCTTTTTAATGCTTGGATTTCCTCTCTCGCTGTTTGTCTCAATTCTGCACTCTCATATGCTTCTTTGAAGGTAGATGTCTCCTTCATATCTTTCGTAATAGCCACATTAGCATCCTTGGGATTCGGCTTCCTGTGTCTAGTTGATCTTTGAAGTTATTCAGTCTGTTCTTCTTCGATATTCTCCATCTGGCTCGGGCACTCCTCTTCTAATATTATCTGATGAATACCAATTTTCCATGGATTCTTCTCCTTCAGAGATGTAGGAGAACTTGGTTCTATCTTCTCTAATTGTTGTAGTCCTTCTTCTTGATCTGGCTCCCCCCAGCTTCTTCTGCAACTGATCCTCTAGATCACTGGAGTCTGGGAATGCAACTTCTTGTGAAGCCTACTAAGATGAGGCTTTGTCAAACACAATATTCCTTGATGTGTAGAACCATCCGGTTGTGGGATCACAACATCTTCATCTTTTTCTATTATTGTCATACCCCACAAATATATACCTTACAGCTTTTTTATCGAACTTGTTACGTAAGTGATCAGGCACAAAGACATAACAACACAACTAAAGAGCCTGAAATGGCTTACGATTGGGTTGGTATTCCACAACTTCTGAAATGGTGATATGAACTCCAATTTTGGTTGTGGTAGCCGATTGATCACATGCGCCGCAGTCTTCATACACTCAGCCCAAAAATGTCCTGGCACATTCTTGGCATGAAGCATGCTTCTATAAATTTAAGCGAGATGAAGATTCTATCTTTTGGCTACACTATTCTGCTACGGAGTATCTAGGCACATTAGCTATGCTGCTTTAGATAGTCATAAAACTCATTCGATGTATACTCTCCCCCGTTGTTTGTGCTTAGACAATGAATCTTCTTGCCGAGTTCTCCTTCGACTTCTTCTCGGAATTGCTTGAATTTTGAGAGTGTTTTAGACTTTTTCTTTAGGAAATAAACCCAGACATATCTTGAGTAATCATCAGTAAAGGTGATCATGTACCATATGCCACTTATCGATTCCTACTTCACTCGGCCGAATACATCTGACTGTACGAGCACCAAAGGTTCTTTGGCTTTGAACTATGACTCCTGATATGGTCATTGATGTGCCTTATCGTACTTACAACCTCCCCATACGGTCTCTCCTCCAATATATAAGTGTGGAAGACCTTTCAACATTGACTTCTCCATCATGTTCTTGAGCTTGTGATAGTTCATATGGGCAATCCGAGCATGCCACAAATCAGTCATCTCATTTTTCCTAGCTTTGTCTATATATGCTGATTCCGCTGACATCACATAGATCAATTCTAGCTTCCATCCCTCTATAACAAGTTCTCCATTGGGCTTTAAGTTACTGTATACTTTAACATCTTGTGGCAGAAATACCACATAATTTCCAAAACCCATCAGTTGAGACACTGATATGAGATTTTTCTACATACCTGGGACATGGTACACATCTTGTAGTTGGATTTGATCTGGATTGAAGCGTGACATGAATGTGGTTTTCCCAATATGAGTGATAGGCAATCTTGAATTATTTACTATCACTACTTCTTGGCCTCCTTTATACTCCTTCATATTGACAAGCTTTTACTTATCTCCCGTCATATGGTTAGAACAGCAAGAATCGATGATTCAATCTTTACTATAGATGATTTATTCTTGATCTGAAACTGCTGCAAGTGTAGACTCATATTCTTCCACAATTGAAGTTAGTGCTATATCAACAACCTCCTCTTCACCCTGTGATGCTTCTTTGACGATGGCCACAGATGCTTGGGCATCTTATTCTTCTTCATCATCTTGACATCTACATAATGTTACAACATTACCCTCAACAATGTAACATACCGGGGTTCACACAAGACTGCAGTCTAAGGTAAAACCCAGATTGTAAAACCTGCCAAACACCAACACCATACTATGACATATTTCACCATCACAGTTACTATCTCTCAAGTAGAATCAACAAATAGGTGAAGGTACAAAATAGGCAAATAATGAAAATAGTATAAGAACAGAATATGCACAGAATAAGTATATGAGAAATAATCAACAAATGAGCCCAACTTAAATAGAATAAGTATCTCTAAACTGTAAAAATGTATCAAGTCTCAGAATAAAGAGTCAAATAAATCTCACTAAGGCATTCAGCCTCTATAATATCAAAATCAAAATCTCTAGAGTCTAAAAATATATAACTAAATGTGGAGCTCTGAAATAACTACAAATATAAATAATTAGATGGAATCTAAAGATGCAATCTCATCAACCTGTGACTCTCCGTGTGTCGGATTCGCTGCCTGAAAAGGGAGAAAAACAAAGTGTCAAAATACTAGCGAGATCATCTCCACTGCCCCCAGGGGGAAGGGGTAGGAGTATATAAGAAAATATTGTTAGTACAATATAGGTATAAAATCATTCATAAAGTTCTAAGCGGAGATTAATATTTAGAAACCCACAACACGAGAATTAGTACGTCGAGCGAAATAATTCAAACAAGGAAACCCTCATGTATATATCATGTCTCAAATTGTGGATGTCTAAATATTAATTCCAATCCTATGAATGAAATCAAAACATAAAAGAAGATACTCCAAACCTCAATTATAAGGAATCAAGGTCACATCTCAATCTACCCTCAGGTAGTTGGCATAAACATAAGAAAATGTGAACCTACTCAAATATCATCATGAACTATATCATGTACATCATGTATCAATTGTGCGCCCTACTCATGGGTAAACTACATAAGAACAAACTGTAACTGCATATAAGTCTCATCTCATAATGATACTCTTGTAAGGTACTCACATTCACATATAGATTCATCACCCTTACTCAATTGTTATACGATAATAGGTTTTATCTCCCTATTCTGGATATGCTTCCAGATGATTGTACAATGGTGAATAGGCATATCAGCCCAAACCAGAAAAACACATCGATCATCTTTGAGTATTTGGTACAACCGATGTCTTATTACGGGAAAAAAACCAAATACTCTTAGTGTGGTACAACTGAGGTCTCATTATGGATAAACAACCACACTGGGTATCCATAACTGATGAGTAATAATTTATCATATGTTATTTCATTTTCGTCAACTCCACATGTGTCAAATACCTCGATAATGCATGTCAATTTAATATAAACTAAGTATATATGCACATATCTCGGTGTTCGTATCAATATCTGGTGTTTACAAACATCACCAATGTTAAACAGCTCATAAGTATCATAGTATAACTTGAAAAGATTGAGAAAATCCCTCGAAAATGGAAACATTAGTCAAAAGAAAACATGCACAGTCTGTTTGACTGACTGGCGGTCGATCGCGATAAAGCTGCAGTTGACCGGACCATGATTCAGAAACTTCCCAGGCCTCTGTCTGGCACGCGGTCGACTGCCACTAAGGCGCGGTCGACCGGACGCAATTCTAGAACCTGTTCTGTGCACATTTGTGCTATGTTCGTGCGTGCGTTTGACTCAAGCTTGTTTAACTCATGCTGAAACATGTGTAGAACATTGTAGACATCAGATTTACATCTCTGGAGATTATCAAACATGTGAAACATGACTAATCACATAATAAATCATATTTAAAGCCTTAAACATGCACAAAACATCGATACGAAGAATAAATCATCAAAACTTAGTTAAACATCATTGTTAAATACTTTCAGACCTTAAAACATCTCTGTAATTTCATTCTTAATCTTTTAAACATGAAAAGATTTGTTCTTTATATATATAATACACAAGATTTGTTTTTTATATCCAAACTAGTTAATTAGGCCCAAGAAATCACATTCAAAACTCATTAAATCGTCTAAAAATAGGGGAGAGGGATTAGCAGAGATGAAACTCGCCTGAGACTTGTTTTAAAACGTGTAAGATGAAATTCCCAAGCAGATCTCCAAGTTGCAAATCGAAAATCCCGCCTTAAAGCCTTTAATCTTTCTCAAAAATCAATTTAGGGTTTGTAAAAAAATTTGGTGGCTGCTAGGGTTTCAAAATTATAAAAGAATACTGAAAATCTCGTGAACAATGTGTATATATATCAAAGAAAATGAATATGGGCCTCAAATACCCAAAATCAACTTAGATCAGGAAAAACAAAAAACAGGTTCCGCGGTCGACTGCGGCGATCGACCGGGCTGAGGTCGACCGCGGCCCGGATTGGGAATTTCTAGTTCCTCAAGATTTTACCATTGTGCATGTTTTCGACTCGTTCTATTTTCATGTATGAACTTGTTTATACTAAAAATACCTGTTAATGTACTCATACACTATTTAATGATATTTATCTCAATAAATATCCACTTATAATAATTAATTACATATTAATTCAATTTATCAATCGTTAACTCATATTTTTGGGGGTTTTACATGTAATGCGTCGATATTCCTTATGTACAGGCTATTGAGTCGGGTTTGGATGGTTTGTATAGCAGTCCGTCTGTATGAGGGTGTGATGAGGCTTGTGAGCCATCTATTTATGAGGCTTGTGAGCCATCTATTTGGATACCTATAAGGTAGGCCGTCCCACACTCAAGCTACATGTTGAGATCGCGATGAGACTAATGAGTCATGTATACTTTTTTTTAGGATACCTACAGGGTAGTCAGTTACATTTAGATTTTTGATTGATAGCCTAAGACTTTGGCGGATACCAGATATGAATACGGTCCATCTTTGAACTATAAGACCGAGATACTTTGCTCTTGAAATTATACAGGATTATATGTTGGTATTTATTTTACCTTCCTAGTGATAGTGGAAGATATTATAAGTACGGTGTACTGATGTCTTTATTTCCTTTATGTATTGCTTTGTTTTACTCTTAGGTTGGGATCAATGATTAACGATTCATAATTTAAGACATATGGTATATACATGAGGGCTTTCTTATTGTGATTATTTTGCTCCACGTACTAGTCTCGTATTGTAGGTTTCTAATTATTAATTTCATTTAGATTGTTAATCTTTAGTTCTGTGTTAATGTTTAGGTATCTATAATTTGAGACATATGGTATATACATGAGAGTTTCCTTGTTTAGATTATTTCGCTCGACGTACTACGTCTCGCATTATAGGTGTCTAAATATTAATTCCACTTAGATATAGGAAAAATGATCTAGGTAGACTATGCTTATAGATAGAGCCTTCACTCCATTTATGAGCCCTTCCCCCGGGGGCGGATGGAGATGATCTTACTATAGTGATCTGACGCTCTTTATGTGGTTCTTTTTGTTATTTTCTCTTCTTTGAGGCAGTACAGAGGTTCGGAAAGCCGCAGGATGATGGAGTTCTTGCATAGTTACCATCACATGAGTTATAAGTAGAGGCTCCACAGTAGATTTCTTTTATAAGTTTTATTCAGACTTTAGAGTTTTATTTAATATTGTAAAGGCAGTGTGCCTTAGTACAATTTCCAATTGATTCATATTGAGACATTTTTTTATTCTATATATCAGATGTATTATTGTTTAGACATGATTTTTATTTATGAGATATCTCTTTCCATATCATGTCTATTATGTTTGTTCTTTATTTTGCTTGTTTTGTACCTACACTTCTTTGATTCCACTAGAGGATATTATTATGATTGGTGAAATGTGTTATTGCACAGTATGGGTGCATGACAGATTTGATATCTCTAGGTTCACATTGGACTGCAGTCATGTATGAAAATAGGGGCGTCACAGGAAGAGAGGCTGCTATTAGGGTTCAGATATGAATAAGAAAAGAGGAAGAATTCGTGTAATATACATATATATATACTTATATGTAATTAGGTCCAAAACTGACCAGCAACTAAAACCTAAATTTTGGGTTCATCGGTCGAGTGGTTGTGAAAATCGGTCGACCGATAAATACACATCAGTCGAGCGGTCGTTCCCATTGGTCGACCTACAAGAAAGAAAATCCAACTTACAATTTTGATATATCAGTGCATGATACTCACATATATGTATGTATTCAATTTCAAATCGATTTCAAATAAGCTAATTCATCCCAAAATAGGTTCAAACATGATAAAACTCATATTATATCATTTTAAAATAAAATTTCAAAATTTTACGGGGTTTTTCATTAACATTACACCTCTATTGGTCATTTCATTTGACATGTTAACATTGTACCTCTGTTAAATACCCTAATACTATCACATTAACTATGACGCCCCAGGGTTTACATAAGGCTGTAGTCTAAGGTAAAACCCAGATTGTCAAACCTACGAAGCACCAACATCATGCTACGGCATGTTTCACCGTCACAGTTACTATCTCTCTAGTAGAATCAATAAATAGGTGAAGGTACAAAACATGTAAATAATAGAAATAATACAAGAACAAAAAATGCACAGAAGAAATATATGAGAAATAATCAACAAATGAGCCCAATAGAAATTGAATAAGTATATCTCTAAACTGTAATAATGTTTCATGTCTCGGAATAGAGAGTCAAATAAACCTCACTAAGGTATTCAGCCTATACAAATGTTTGCGGAAAAAGTCGCTGTATTCATTGCTGCATTCATTACAACTTTGATCGTTACAATGAAAT
>NC_033796.1:61717016-61723575 GCF_001876935.1 Asparagus officinalis
GAGAGAGATTTTAAGGGAGGGAGCCGTTGGAAAAATAAGGACCAGTGAAATACTGTGACGTCACATTGGCAATGTAATTTGCAATGCTGCAGCACCCATTATATGATCTATGTCATTTTGATTGTATATAATATGTGACCATTGATGGGTCGAGTGCACGATAAATGTGAGAAGGCCGCTTTGATGCCTGATATTGATATAGTCAATGGACTGAGATTGTTCGGAATACCATTTCAGTGATAGCAATTTTTGAGCTCATAAAGGTTATACACAGTTTAAAGGAATCATATGGTTGCCCAAGTGGGAGATTGTTTGGATTTAATCTAATAAATCTATTTGTGGGCACATATGAATTAAACAATGTTGTATTGGCTATCCTTCAGGAAATACCCTAAAGGGGTGATCAATAAGTGGGTTAATTTGTGGTATTTAAAATAAGTCATGAAGGTTATAATGTGGCAAGGATATCGCAGGTTGTAATGTTATTTTATTGGGGCTAAATGTGTAAAAGTCAGCAACATCTATAAATAAGCTGGGTATTGGTCCTAAAGCGCTAAGGGTTACATTCTCTAATTCTCTGACACCGCCCATCTTAGCTAGAGAAATTCGGATGTTAGAGAAACCGCTAAGTTTAGAAGATTCAAATCATCTGGCAAGATCAAGCAATGGATTCAGGTAATAAAGGCTTCCGGCTCTTTTGATATTGTTAATCTGTAATCTCTTTGAATTAATCATGGCTATATGGTTTTAGATCTCAAGTTTTATGATGTAGATCTAACATAACTTTGATTGGAGGTTTCTTAAGTTTCATTCTGTTAAAAACTACGCATTCAGATTTTTCGATAGCTGGCATACTTTTAACAAGCCAACAGGATTCATGAAAGTTGGAAACACAGTCTATAATCTTAGACCAAATCCTTACATATCTGAATTAAGTTAAGAAACCACATCAGATATCTCATTATAGCTAGTGATTTCCACATCAGATATCTCATTATAGCTAGTGATTTCACTTGACCAATGACCTATACTCCTCAGGTCATGATTATTTTTCGTTCTTTGCAAACATTATAAAAAAATTGAATTAAAACCAGACCTCCTATAATTGTCTGCATTATAAACTTAAGAGAAAGAAAGAAAGAAGAATTCATGTAACCCATGTGTACTAGTTGCATGCAGATTCATCCTCCAAATTATAACATGATATAGGAACTTTTACATTCATCCTCCAAATTATAACATGATCTCAGTTTATGAACTTTACAGGTTAAGGCATTTCGGTTAGAGCCTGGACAGCGTGTCAGAAACCCAAGAAAGGGCGGCATCATCGACTCCGACGTCGATCGGAGAGGTTCTTGCGAGGGGAGATGGTACCCATGAGCGTCATCAAAGAGCTGGTGATCTTATGACCCATGGCGCTCCTATGGAGATGTTTGTTGGTAGGGGCTTGGCCACCAATTTTTCTCCTAGATGATGATGATGATCTTCTTCTTTACTTATGGGGGATGTCATCTACCTCTGCTTGTAATTAATTTCTTCTAACTACTAAGGTACTGTTTGGCAACCAAAAAAAGTATCTTATCTAAGAGCTTGTGTCTTATTGACTTGGTCAATAAGCTAGTAGAGCTGTTTGGTAACCAAAAATAGGAGGAGATTATTTTGGAGATTGTGTCTTTTTCAAGTAGCTTTTGGAAAGGGATTTGGATCCTCTCCACTACAAAAAAGTAGTGGAGAGACCACTACTTTTAATCTCAAGCGTTGATTATTTAGTAGGCGGTTATGATACAATCTAAATCTAACACTTATCATACCCCCGTGTATTGCACTCATTCCTAATTTGCACTAAAAGAAAAAATCATAACCATGAACTAGATAATCAATGGATGTGATTATGTAGTGGTCCCTCCACTATTTTTTTGTAGTGGAGAGGATCCGAATCCTTTGGAAAGCTATCTAATTTTTTCTTCTGTTTTTGCCCCTAATAATTCTAATTTTATATCAATAATATTACATGACTTTTTTAGTCATTTAACAAATTTAAGCTAGTTGTACAGCTTCTTTTGCCAAACAGCTATCAGCTACAATTTCATAGCTTTCAGCTACAATTTCATAGCTTTCAGCTAGCTTGACAGCTTTCAGCTATAATCTCGCAGCTTTCAGCTAGTTTTGCCAAACAGAGCCTAAGAAAAAAAATACTTAACACCATGCATATATTTATGTACAGTAATGAATTAATATAGTGAAAAAAAAATCTCCATTGTTCAAAAGCACGAAGATTTGGGGTTCTAATATGACAAAAACCCATTTACTTGTTTTTCCGTATATACACAGAGACATTGCATGACTCTGAAATAAACACAATATTGCATCTTTGCCTTCTTAATCAATCCCGAGGTTAATTGGACAAATATCAGTCACTAAAGAAATATTCGTTTGGTTAAAAAATGACTCTTTTTTAATAAATTCAATCAAAAGAATCTACATACCATCAAAGATGTGAAATAAGTTATTCATTTAGATAAAATTTCCTCCCCTTCACTTGAGAATTAAAAATGCAAATAGATTTTAGTAGTTGAATTTTGTAGTTGTCCTAACCATGAAAGTATGAAACCTTACTGTAATCTTTGCTATTATATGTCAATACTAGGTGCCATACTCATTTTCTTTAATGCATTTAGTTCGCACACTTTGTCTGATAAATTCAGAGAGATTTAGTTTAATTAGTATTTCTCTTAACAAAGCACGAAGTGGGGGGTATAAATAGATGTCATTACTTTCAAAACTTGTTATTGCATCACTATCATTCAATCTGAATGCTACAACGTAGCAATGACATCTAACACAATATCAAATGTAGTTAGAAAAATATGATATTCCAACTATACCCAACCAAACACACAAAACGACATTGATTCCTCTTCATTAAATTAGTTTTTCTCTACAGAAGATAAACCGTAGTCAATTAAACGAACTTGACAATCGTATGCTCTATCCGGAATCCTTTTGTTATGATATTGTTTTAAAATCAGCTACCCAGTTAATACAAAATTTACCGTGACGTCATCGGCATGGGATTCGCTCTTCCCTTCTCGTCCACAAACGACAAATCACAGGCACCTGCCATCATCGACTGCCTTTTAAGACGTGCGAAGGAACACCTTAACAAATGTTCCTCCGCGAGGCAACTTAAACGCTGAATGCGGCCTACCTTCTTATCCTCAATCGGACGTTATTATACTAACCAGTCCCCTTTCATTTCACGTGGGCCACACCACAGTCCGACCTTTTCCTAAAAACTGTTACCCGAAGTTATCTCCACGTGGCATCACACGATTCGATCGTTCTGCCTGCTCCCTGTTTGGCGTGAAGAGCGCGTGAACGAGGCGCGACTTATTACGTGCCATGCAGATGAGTTGGATTTTATTTGATTGACGCCCTCTCAATTCACCTATTTCAGTATCAACCCCTCGTATCTTTAAATTTTTTTTTGTTGATACCCTTGTTGGAGGGATTAATTTGTAATAAATTACAAAATTTTGGTAGCCTGATAACAACTTCGATGCTCTGAGGAACTGATTTCAAAATATTAAAGAGCAAGGGGCCGACGCCGAAATATCACGGAAGAAAAGATTTGAGAAAGGAAAGACTTAAAAACGAGGACAGCGTGTCAACCATAAACGAAGTACATCTCGCTTCCGCTCACCCCTGCTGCACGTGGGCCCCACCTGTAAGTCAAAGAGCGTAGGCCGTAGAAACCGCGAAGACAACAGTTAGCGGTAACCCTAAAGGCCGGTGACCACATCTCTCTCGCTCACCCGAACAGCAGCAGCAATATAAACGACGACGCCAAGACAAACAAAGCAGACGCCTCCCCTTTTTTTTTTTACATATAAAACCCCTTTCTTTCCTCATGATTGCGAATCACGCGATCTCGTATTCTTCTTCATCTTTCTAGGGTTTTGAGTCGTCGGATTCTCGATGTCGACGACGACTTCGACCGCTGCGGCCGTTCCCGCCACTGCTAATCTCAAGATCTGCTTCAATTCTCTGTGTAAGGAGCCCAAATCGGAGGCTCAGAGGCGAAAGGGGTGGAAGCTTCGATCGGGCGATCATGCTGAGCTCTGCGACCGATGCTCGTATGATTTCTTACCATCTCTTTCGGTTTGATTTGTTGGGATTTGGGGGTTCTCACTGTTGAGTTTTATGTCCTGATTATTATTTAGGGTTAAAGATTGGTTCTTTAGAGTTATTATTGATTAGTGTGTTAATCTGTGCTGTTAGTTGCGCTTACGAGCAAGGGACATTTTGTGAGACTTTTCACTTGGATGCTGCTGGTTGGAGGAAGTGCGAGTCTTGTGGAAAGGTGAGAGATAGAGTATTTGGTTTCTGGGAGACATTTTTGTTATGTAATCTGATTTGGGGATCCTTTGACAGAGAGTTCATTGTGGGTGCATAGTTTCCGCGTCTTCTTACGTGCTACTCGATGCTGGAGGGATCGAATGCATCTTATGTGCGAAGAAAACGTTGTCTATGGTATGGAAAACAAAATATAATCTGTTCAAAGTTAGTGTTGGTTATTTGAGCTTCCCCCCCTGCTAAACATGATGCTGCTTGGTTACCGTCCCTTTTTTCTGTTATGTCTGATATCTTTGACAATTTAGTGAGTTCGTGACATTTCAGGTTACTATTGAGTATTGACGTAACTGCCATTGAACCCTTTAGAATATGACCATTTGTTGGCTTTGATTTTTTTTTTTACAGATAATTTTATCTAGTACTATATAGTTAAAGTTGCATAATGTGCTCATATATCAGCAGCGATTTGTTGTTGTGATATTTGAACAGCTAGTGAAGAATTCTGTAGATATAATGTCAGAGTCACATGACATAGTCACACAAACAGGCTTAAATAACAAAATATGACAAACTACAAGCAGAGTCCTTATTTTGTAGAAAGAAAAGGCTTATGGATGATTATGAGAAAAACATTTATTAGTAAGTTATCCAGCTGTAATGTTTTTAAAGTATCTGAAGGCAAATCTTATGACAAAGGCTCTTTTCGTGAGAGGAGGATTCCTTTCCAATGTTGTAAAAGTGGGAAAAAAGCGCTTTTGTCTTCGTTAAGGACTAAAAGTGCTCAAAAAGTGCTTTCAAGACGGAAGAGACCTAAAAGCAACCCAAAGCGGCCTAAAAGCTGCTCGAAGCTGCTAAGACTGCATAAAAGCCTGCTAGTGTTAAGGAATTGGACCTCTTTATGTGGTTTTTTTTATGTTCACATGGTTTGTCCCTTTTTTTCTTAAAAGGATTCTACTTGATATCTGAAAGAAACTTGGAGAAATATAATGATGATTTTATTTATGAGGTATTTTTCTTCCCTTTGATGCTTTACATTAGGTCATTACTTTGTTGACTATGCGATATGCACAAGGTTTTAAATATCGGTTATCGGGGATTTATCGGATGGTCAAAATCCATATCAGATAGCAGATATTGGGGATATATCGGAGATGAGTAGTGTTTATCTGAGTGACATTACTGGATGATGATATACATAATATAATATTCTAAAATGTAATCTAACCATACTTAATAAAGTATAAACATACCAAAATGTAAATAATTATGTTTAGGATCACTAACCAATGGTAGAAACTCGGGTTGGCTCACGTTTAAAGTGCATTGAATATGTGCTCGTTGCTCGAAATAAAAAGTCAAACCAAAGACTTATAATTCTGATTTTTGGGCCGACAATATCGGCCGATAGCTCACCTTATCGCCGCATTATCGGCGATAAACATCCAAAAACGATAACCAATTTAGAATCGAACTTATTATAGCGGAAGACCCTCAAAACCGGTAAATCGCCGATAATATCTGTTTATCAGCCGATACTTAAAACATTGGATATGCATATCAAATTAAATGTTATTTTATCTCATTACAGTGTGTATGGTATTTAACAATATTGTGTGATTTAATCTGAGTATTATTACACATCTATGTCATGCTTAGGATCTGTACAGATAATCTTATCTGCATGTGTAGAATTGTTTCCTCCATTTTTGTTTATTTTTATAATTTTGACTTTTTCTCCTATTTCTTTTTCTTATTGTTGGAACTTTCTCTATATTTAAAAGAAAAAAATTGACTTGATGCTTTTTTCCGCTTTAGCCCACTTACGTCCAAAAAAGCCTTTCCGCTTTAGCCCACTTACATCCAAAAAAGCCTGAATCGTTTCTTGCTGCTTCACTTCGCTTCCGGCTTTCTATACCCTTGTTCCCTTCATGAGACAAAAGACTTGTTCCCACTGGAAAAAAACTGGACATGTTATTCATTTTTCTCAAATGGGATGGTAACAAACAACCCATATTTTGCCATATTTTGTAAGTTCTGGTCTATATTTGGCAATATTTGAGTATCGTGAGTTTCAGCCTATATCAACTGATATAGCTTGAAACTAGCTGCAAAAATCTGCCAGCAAATCTAGAAACTTAGAAAAGATATCGATGAAAATCCCTAATTTAGAGGAAAGAGAGAGGGGGGGGGGTGAGGGAGAGAG
>NC_033796.1:61723594-61728706 GCF_001876935.1 Asparagus officinalis
GAGTGGGTGGGTGGGTGGGGGGGTATCTGACTTAGGGGAGATGAAGGCACCATGGTTGTACCCCCATGAACTATTAAAACAAAGTGTATTAATTATCACTTCGCAGGAAATCAACTACAAAAACCATGTATTTACACAACTTATCTCATGTGTACCCCCATGAACTCAAATTTGATGGTTCAGTGAAACTTTATTAAAGAAGTACAGGACAGAAGATCACCTAGCTTTAGTAAAATCTTGAAAGAGGCCTACAATTTCTAAGTGTGAGTTCTATTAACTCACGATCACAAACATGGAAATTCTTGGGCAATCTAAATCTCAAGGTACATGCGATGGTGGATTGCAACATTAAACAGAAGGATCTTCTGTTCTGTTGGATATGATAGGCAGGTCTTTCTTCTCTTAACTGTTTTTTTTTTGGGTGGGGTGTGGGGGGGTTGGGGGGGGGGTTATATCTGAACCTTTTGGAGTCCAATATGAAGACGTAGTAAGTCTGGCTTTGGTTTATTGTGGATTGGGTTTTTTAATGGGTTTTCATAGGAAACAGCAAGAAGCATTTGGGCTAATGGGGTTAGGTTTTGTGGGTATTTGAACCCAGAATGCAAATCATGGTCTGTTGGTCTGTAAGTGAAAATCGCTTGGGTTATCAAGATAAGATATGCTTGCAATTTAATAAACTGGTTTAGTCATCTAACTATGTTAGTTGATTTGGGTGATGTCCCAGCTTGCAGTTTTTTCTAAATAAGAAATAATATGTTAATTTCGTAGCTGCTATCCCTGTTAGACCCTTTCCCCATGCTAGGTGTTGCTACTGTTGGAACTCCAAATTGATGTCAACACCAATATTGAGATTTTAAACCTTGCATCCGCACTAGAAGGATTAACTCCATGTTCAAACATTGGATCAACCAAATCTACTTCTTTATATGTAGGCAGTAGTTGATCCTTTGAAGTCAACTTGATTTGGCATGACCTTTTGATTAAGCACACAATTATAAATTTGTAATTCTTGTATTAAATAGATTTAACTGTATGTATGGTATTTAAATGTGCCCATTTATATGCCATATAAATTTTTAAATAGCTTACTGTTCTTTATTGTGTGTCGCCAGAAGCAAGCTGTCCTTTGATGAGTGGGTAAACTTAATTTCTCATGTCTTCTTCCTTTGTTTCCCTTGTTATCATTTTGGAAAAGAACATTAACTCCTCTTGTTTCAAGTGTGTAGATTCACTATTATTTTTTTCAGCATCAGTTTGTGGATTCACGAATTCATTTTTCTTAGCTTGTTCTTTTCCACTGGTTGATACATGTATTCGTCATCTGGGTTCATCTCTGTCCTGCATAATCAAAAGTTGATGTGAATGTTTTTCTTTTAAAAATGGATGCTCAGTTTTGATTCCGTAATTGACTTTTCATGCATGGATTTTGTTTCCAGACACCAAATAGTATGTGGTCTCCTTCTTTGATTCTGTCCTCACAAGTCTCTGAGAGGCCAAAAGAACATGCTGGAAAGAGTTGGCACCAAATGACTGGTTCATTTCCTAGCCAGTGGCGGCAAGGGCCACATTTGTGGAGCACTGGAATCCAGTCTGATTTGCAGCAACGACTATCATATGAATTTGATAGACCTCTTCATAGTGAAAGACTGATTGCAGGAGTTCGAGCTTCTATATCTGCACAGGACAAAAAGGTTGCAGAGCCATCTGAGAGACTAACGCCTGGGAATCATGTTTTGCGTAATGGAACTGTGGCTGGTTTGGATGCAGCTTCTGTATTTAACATGTATAGAGAAGAAGGAAATGTTTTGCAAGATTCTGGCCACCATTTAGGAGATAATGATCTAGGATCTTCACGAAAAGGTGTGGTCACTGATCCTTGTTCTGCAAGTACGTCTGGAGTTAATTTTGAGTCGCGGCCAAATTCATATGCAAAGCCATTACAATCAACCATT
Source organism: Asparagus officinalis (assembly GCF_001876935.1). Classification (NCBI taxonomy): domain Eukaryota; kingdom Viridiplantae; phylum Streptophyta; class Magnoliopsida; order Asparagales; family Asparagaceae; genus Asparagus; species Asparagus officinalis. The sequence continues at coordinate 61,725,547 of NC_033796.1, forward strand.
TTAAAGGGAGAGTCATCACCTCTACTTGGCTTGGCCGCTTCTTTTTCATCACCAAATGGCTCCAATGGCCCAGGAAGAGCCTCAATGACTCAGTCACAACGGCAAATGCCTCCTCCAATTCCAAAACAACTCTCCTCTAATCCTCACAATCTGAATGATAATTCTGTTGAAGTGCGCAGCGGAAGATCTCGAGTGGATGCCCGGACACGAACACAACTACTTCCTCGTTATTGGCCTAGGATTACGGATCAAGAACTAAAACAGATAAATGGAGAGTATCCTTTTTTTATGCTACCATTTTCATGATCGGTATCTTTTTGTTTAATAAGATTAGTTAGAATCCAAATTTCTCCTGTAACAGAATGGAGGGGAAGGATTTATTACATTATTATGTTGCTTAGTAAGTTGGTATTATAGTTACAAATTTCAGAAGTTGATTGGCCTCACCAGCAGCTTGGAGTGGGGTTTTAAATTTTTTGTTGTCTGTTCTAATTACCTCATTCTATCCCTAACCATATTTAAGTTCAAATTCTGTTATCACACCATTGTTTGAGAAGATGCTAAGTGCCAGTGACGCTGGTCGTATTGGACGTTTGGTGCTTCCGAAAAAATGTGCTGAGGTAAGTCCTTGAACTCTCTTTGTTAAAGTTAAACATTAGCATACAATAGTCAGCAAACTTGATCCTTGGAGCTTTTCTTTGTAAGATTGTTTTGGTTTTATTAATGAATGGATTTGTGTTGATAATTTAAAATTAGTAACTAGAGCATATGCAGAAATCCATAAGTTCTGCATGAACTTCAATATGTGTGTGTGTGTGTGTATGTGTGTATATATATTTATATATGTGTATATGTATGTATGTATGTATGTATATATATATACTTACATACATACATACATACATACATACATACATACATACATACATACATACATATACATGTATGTATGTATGTATATATATAACATACATACATACATACATACATACATACATATACATGTATGTGTATATGTATGTATGTATGTATATATATGTATGTATGTATGTATGTATATAACATTTTTCTTATATATTTTATTTTTTTCATTCTAAAGAATCTAAACTTGCATTTTACTCTAAACAATAACTTTGTTTGTAACAATGCTTGCTTTGTTCAGAACTTGAAACAGTAAATTGTTGTCCATTTGGGAGATTTTACATCCTGATTTGGTCCTTTGCAATCTAACTGTAATCATGGCATACGATTTCCAAGGTTTGAGTCCTTATAAAGTTGACCTGAGAGAATTGTTGTGGATGTCGATCATGATGAGAAAAAAATTCAGCTTAAGTCATAATGTGCGCTTCATAGGAAGTATCATATATGAGATCTAAAACATTAAGTAGTTTATTTACCTTGTTTATTCATGATGGAATGCAACTCTGACTGACTTGGAACTTGTCCATGCTGGACCTAGATTTTGAGTTTGGGCTTATAGGTTTTGAAATCTACATTAATTTTAATTAGGGATAGGTCCAGTATAAGCCTGAGCAGAGTTTGTGTTGGTTGAGGATAGGAAAGTCATGCCTTCTCTAATTCAGATTCGCCTGCAAATCGTTGGATTTGCTTGAAGTAGTTAATTTTTGTTTTACCTCCTTAAAATCTTACAAACACAAAACATATGATGGACTATTTTGAGGGGGCCAAAATGAAACTAAAAATCAAGACTGTCATTCTAGTCATCAACTACATATACTTAATGCTAGAGGCTTGCTCCCTTGTCTCAGTCATATCCTTCTCATTCACCCCATTGTACTCCTCTCAACTTAGTTATTGATTACATATACTTAATGCTAGATGTTTGCTCCCTCATCTCAGTCTTATCCTTCTTATTCACCCCCTTGTACTCCATCTTTCATTTCCCCTTATTAGTTTAAGCAATGAAATTACCTTAAAAGAGCCAAATGGTAGACACTAATGTATCTAGCTCCAAGACTTGTCATTAGGGGTGCACGTGGTTTGGATATGGCTTAAATATGATACTTACAAATTTGTATTCTCTTATCAAGCACGGATATGGATAAAGATTCGGATTTGAATATGCCTTGTTAAGGAAAATTGATATCCATATCCGCTAAATTCGGATAGGGATACAAATATACTTGCGGATATATAAGTGGATATACAGCTAAATTGCGGATATGAAACGGATATGAGAAAAGCAGATAATATTAAAATATATATAAAGTTTGTGTGATACGAAGGAGTTCATGAATATGTTCATTATATATGAAAAGCTAAGATTAGGTCTCTTGATCATCAAAATTGATTTAAAAGCTAAGATTAGATCTCTTGATCATCAAAATTAACCTCAAATTCATTAATCTATCTCCACTTTGGTTGATTAGAATTTATGAATTAACAGTCTTGAGACCCACTCCAGGTGATTAGGATTTAGGAATTGGAACTGTAACTTTTAACTGCTCGGTTTATTACAAGGTATTAGGATTTGGTTGTATAGAGCAATTTAACCCACCACATACAGGAACAGGGATATGATACAGCTTCATTTATACTCAGTTTAGATGGGGATTAGTTACATACAACTTTTCAGGATGGCTGTAGAAGTAAAAGGGCATTCTTCTTCATACTTTGATTAAAGCTTTAAATTATTTTGAATTCATAAACGTTACAAGGTAGGACTGAGTTGCTTATGCTTTCTACAAAAGGAAAGTGCAATATGCTGGAAGAATTGTAGCTTTACCTCAATACCTTTCTACATAGACAAGGAAATGACAGTTCTTCTCCACTTCTCATCTTCTTCTTAGCTCCGTTCGTCACTACCAACCTAGGATTCTGACATCATTTTCTTCCTCTATGATCATTAGACAGGACATGAGTATGTAGATGGGGTTTTGCAGTTTTCTGAAACTCCAGATGTGAGGATATGGTTATTTATGTGTTTATTCCTGTCTAACAATATACATGTTAGCCCATTGCGCTATTTTGCATAATATGAAAGACAAGAACATAGTAAACTGATATGTGGAGGAATTATTATTTTGAAAAAGAGGAGGCATTAACTCATGCATCACATTAGGTTTAAAATGAATAAAGTTCTACGATGTGCATGTGCCAGACAAGTATGGGCACACTTGTCATGCCTAGCCATGCTGGA
>NC_033796.1:61728716-61729231 GCF_001876935.1 Asparagus officinalis
AGATATCATATGTTTCTTTCCATCCTCGGTAACATGCTCTATTTTCCACTTTACAATCCCTTGTTGCAGACTTGCAGTGCATCTACATTCTTATTTTCTGATATTGCAGTGCCATGGACACACTGACAGAATTATCACGCTCCAATGACACGCTGCACGCAGCGGGAAAGTGAACATAAAACTAAAATATCATGTCTGATATGTGTCAGCATTACACTGGTTCCATCCTATGTTTCTCGTGTTCTTTGTCCCTTTCCTCCTGCTCATTCAGAGCCCCGCCTGTGATTCTCTCTCGGATGGTCTCTTTTCCAAACCCTGGCTCTTTCTTGGTACAATTGATAGGATTAATATAACAAAGTAAAAAATTCCGCAAGGGCAACAATGTGATGCAGGCACTCTTCAGAATATTTTGTCAAGATTTTATACAGAAGGATGGAAGTGGTGACATGAAGATGCAAATATGACCTTTTGTGTGTGTGTGTTTTTGGGGGGTGGCGGGGGGTTGTTGGGGGGGG
>NC_033796.1:61729241-61734268 GCF_001876935.1 Asparagus officinalis
ATGTCGGTGGAGGAGGGGAAGGGGAGGGCAATGCTAGTTAAAAAAAAAAAATCAATGTGTTATCTCTTAGTGAAGCTATGCCTAGGATAATATTTGTATATGAAGTTCTCGTCGATATTCTGGAGGCTTGAAAGAAAGCAGAGTTTGATCCTTGTAAATAGTTGACTTCTGAAAGATATACTTTTGTGAACTTTCCTGCTAAATTTTATTTATTATTCTATTTTTTTTCATCATTTGTATATGCCTATATGGCTTCTTTGGGCCAGTACTCAATTTATTTGAGACACGGCATTGTGTGCCTGCATGTCACAGTACTTCCTTTTTCCAGTACCTGTTTGCATTTATCTAATATAATGTTATTTTTAAGAAAAGAAAAAGGATACATGCTTTTGTTGTTTATTTTTTTCTTTAAAGGCACATATGACATCTTGTACAAGTTTGGAATTGTTTGTAACCCCATTTTACTCCTTGGGAGACCATGATATATTATATGTATGTATAAAGCCCCTGAGGGTTACTAGTATGTCTCAATTAAAATGTTTGGTATCCAAAACAGGCATACTTCCCTCCAATATCTCAACCTGAAGGACTTCCTTTAAAGGTTCAGGATGCTAGTGGCAAAGAGTGGGCGTTTCAGTTCCGGTTCTGGCCAAATAATAACAGCAGGATGTACGTCTTGGAGGGAGTTACTCCTTGCATTCAGTCAATGCAATTACAAGCAGGCGACACAGGTAAATTCATGGATAACTTTCCGAAGGCTTTCTTACTCACTGACCGATGAGTAAATAAATAAAGTGAAATTAAAAAAGAAAAAACAAATCTCCTGCTCTGCTTGAAAAGTTTTCAATTCTCGATTCATACCCATAATTTTCTTATCTTCTACTGTCTCAAAAAGTTGATTTATCTTTCATTTCGAACTCCAATGTATTATGATGAAACTGCAATTATCTGTTCTGTAACCATATTTTTTTCCTCACTTTAAGCTGCTTTACCCCCTTATGTTGCTCTTCATTGTTGCACTTAACTTATGCATTCAATTCGGTATGGTTTCATGTATGATGTTTCTGTGTTAATCCTTTCAAGCTTTTCCCATTATTAACTCTATCAAAATAAGGCCATCTTATTTCATTAGATCATGATTTCTTTTTGGGGAAGGATGGCTACTTCTGTCACATACTAAACAAGAAACGCATATTTATGCGTCTGTTCTTTATCCTATTTAGCCCATTTTCTCCTACTCTAACCTTAATATCTGGTATTGTCAAATGAATTTGCAATCGAGGTTTTAGTTGTAGATAAAAAAGCCAGAAATCTAATTGGAAAATACTGAATGAGATTCTGCAGTAACATTCAGTCGGATAGATCCGGAGGGGAAGTTGGTCATGGGATTTAGGAAAGCTTCCAATGCCTCATCCGAACAGGTAATTTATGTAGGCAATCTTCCTTAATGATGGAATTCTTCTCTCTATCAAATTTCCTCACTGTAGGTTGTGGCTAAATTGTTGTGAAGTATTTAACCTTAGTTTAATCCTTATGAGGTTTTTTGTTTCTAACCTTCAATGTCATTTACAGGATGCACAAACAGTTAAAACTGGTAATGGTTTTTTAACACCTCCAGAAAATAACAAAAATGCAACTGACTTCAGCGAAAATGGCCCTTTTCGGTCTCAAAAGGTTGGCGCAGAATCAAAAAGCTCATCCAATACAACAGATGAGGCCATATTGTCTAAGTTTGGCAAAAATGGATTTATTCAAAAAGACGGGTCTGCAACTAAACTTTCTCATGGCCCAAGTAGAAGGAAAGGCGGTAATCTTGGTTCAAGAAATAAACGCTTAAGGATTGAAAGTGAGGACTCAATTGAGCTAAAAGTAACATGGGAACAGGCGCAGGAGCTCCTCCGACCGCCTCCTAATGACAATCCTAATGTTGTAGTCATTGAAGGCCATGAAATTGAGGAATATGAGGTATGACATTGTTGTTTTCTTTCATCTTCATAGACTTACATCACTTACACCCTAAGTTGCGTGGAAGCGGGTGCGGATACGGGACACTGCAAAATTGTAAAATGTAAGGTACGAGGACACAGATATATATAATAATAATAATAATAATAATGTACATGAGATTAATTTTTTTTACGTGTTCATGTGTCATTAGAATTAAAATTCCGATCACATTTTAAAGTTTCTTTTATCATATAGATTGTCATAAATTGGAAACTACTCATTTTTTACTAGACATCCAAACTACCCTTTTAACTATATAGTTTTGAACTTAGGTATGGACTGAAACTAACCCGACCCATATCTAACTAGTTTCAAGAAATGGATGTGAAGTGTAAGCTATACGTCCAAGAAGTGTTTGACAAGTATTTAAAATTAACACATATTCATATAATTGAGTACATGTTGTAATAAATGCATGCATATATTCAAGAAGTGTTCATGAAGTTTGGGTATGAGAAAGTGTCGGGTACGTGTCTAGTATGGGTACGGCTTCATTACAGGAGTACCTGGGTAACATAGCTTACATAGTATTCCTAGTGTTGTGTTATAGAACTTCACTGATACTTTTTTCCATTTTAGTGGTGGTTAAATGATTCATTTATTAGGATAACTTTGTCTTAAACATGCCCTTTCATTTTATTTTTCTATCCATTCAGTTTGTCTATCTTGGCCCTTGGGTCACCAATGGGCTTGCTACTTTTGCTAATTGGCCTGCAGTATTCCTCGTTAATTGGATTTGTTTTCAGCTTGTATCTTCATCTTTGTTATGTACATTTGCATTCTTTAATCTATTTCTATTAGCAGGAATCCCCGGTGCTTGGAAAGCCTACAATTTTCACCACAAACCAAGCAGGGTAATTTCTCACTTGTTTGGCTTCTCAGTCTATGATAAAGTTATCTTAATCAAAACAGCATGTGGTTCGTCGATTATGCATTTGCATTTATGATTTATAATTTAGCTTAAGGGGATATTAAGGATTTGTTTCTTGACATCTTTATATCTCATGTCCATGCCAATCTTGTTGTTGTATATTATATACATGCGGAAGCAATTCAACGACACCTTACATGCTCGTATGCTTTGGATTTGTTGGTCTACAGTGATGCAAAATTGATTGAACAAAACATTTGGTTGAATCCAATGAAGCAAAAGGAAAGTCTCAGTTAATTAACTTTATTTTGCATATAACAGCATGATTCTGCTTGTGTTTATAGCAGTTGAATTTGGAGAGGAGCAAGATAAGTTCAGTACCTTTATTTTCTTAACGGCTAAATGGTGCTGATTGATTGAGGAAGAGGAGAGAGGACTATTAGATTTAAGTGACCGAGAAAGTTCCATTTTTTGTGGGGACTATTTACCTAGAGAAGATAATGGTGAGAAGATAATGGTGAGAAGAAAAAAAATCCATAGCATTTATCTATTAACTAAAGCTATTGGGCTGTAGAAGCTAGTGCACCCCAATAGCTTTATAGATATAATCATAGAAAAGGTATATAACAAAGGGCTTTTCGCACATAAACCAAAAAAATGTAATTTACGTTTAAGCCCATCAATTTCCATACCCACACTAAGCCCAAAATGCTCAACTTCAAATTTTCACATAAGCTTGAAATTGTAGACCAATTTACTTTTAAACCCCTCAATTTGACTCTTTGGCCAAAATGCTCGTCAACTTAAGATTTGCACATCAAAACCCAAAATTGTAAATCAGTGTACTTTTAAGTCCATCAACTTCCAAAACGTTTGTTGGTCCAAAATGCTCATCAACCTTAAGAATAAATAATTTAATAATATAATATGAAGCAATATAAGGGGTTTTTGCCTATAAATCCAAAGTCTTACCCGTCTTTGTATTGAAACTTACTCAAGAAAGGGATTTGAACCTATAAACCAAAAGTGTTACCTTGATTTAGTTTGACTCACCCGCTTCCGAATCTGAAGTATTCCAACAAATTATCTTACTTTAAACTTACTTCGTATTTAAAGAGTTTGGTGAACGATGTAAGTTATTATATTCTACTTTAATTTGCTACATTTCTTTTCTAAGTGGTAGTATATGGTGGATTTTTAAAACAAATACCTAAACCATTATTTTTTAGCTTTTTTCACACAAATGTCGCAGCATCTAAAAGTAGATGAGTTTTTGCCTATAAACCCAAAGCTTTACTCACATTTATTTTTTGCCCACACACTTCTAAAATCACTCTTTGACCCAAGATAATGCACCTAAAGTTTCAGTACCATTTATTTTTAAACTCATCTACTTTCTAAAAAGTGTTTTTCCCTATAAACCCAAACTTCCCTCATTTATTTTTAAACCCACTTTCTTCCAAATTCACTCTTAGAACCAAATTACTTCACCAAATTATTTTTTCCTTGCGCCCTGTTTGAGACTAAGGCGGGCTTATTGATCCACCAATTGACATTTAAATAGAGTGGGCTCTGTTCATTAGGCGAAGAAGCTTTAAAATTAACTTTGTACTCTAGCAGTTCATTATATAATGTGTTGTGATTTATTCTTGTAACTTGCTAAATTTTGTTGTCAGTGGTTAGTTATACGAAGTATTCTTTAAACCAAATATTTAAAGCATTTTTTTTCAACACTGAATTTAATATCGCAAACTGTAGACGAATTTTTGGCTTATAAACCCAAAGTTTTGCCCATTTAATTTTAAACTGGCCCACTTCCATAAGAGTTTTTCTCCCATAAATCCAAAGTTGTACCTCCAGTTATGTTTATACCCATCCACCTCCAAAATCTCTTTGACCCTAAATATAATATTCCTCTGAATTAGTTTTAAACCTACTTTTTATGTTAACATTTTGGTATCGTGAAGTGACTATTTTTTATTGTAACTTGCTATATGTTCGTTCTAAGTTGTTAGGTACACAGTGTATTTTTTGAACAAAATGCTTAAACAATTTATTTGGCTTTACTCAGACTAATATCTCGTCATTGTGGATGGATTTTAATGTATAAATCTACATTTTAATCCCCATTTATTTTTATACTCTCAAT
>NC_033796.1:61734278-61744833 GCF_001876935.1 Asparagus officinalis
CCCAATCAAAAAAACCAGAAAAAAGAAAAAAAAGCCCAAAGTTCACCGTCATTTATTTTTTAACCCACCCATTCCAATTCACTCATCGACACAAAATACCCAATCAACCTATTTTTAACTCATTTTGTATTTTAACGGTTTTGTTTGGTATAAGTTTATATTCATTGTTACTTGCTATATTTTTTGTTCTAAGTGGTTAGACATCTGATGTACTTTAAAATAAATTATTGAACAATCTTTTTTTGGATCGTTTTTATACAAATGGTGCACCAACATGCTGGTCAATTTTGCTCTTGTGATCAGCTAAATGATAAAATGATACACAGGATACTAATATAAAGGACAGGCAAGTGATAAACAAAAAATAACTTAGGGGTAGTAAAATAATTCTGAAAGCACAAATGCAGAGACATTTTCCCCTAAGAACAAAGTAATGTAAGGCTCTGTTTGGCAAAACTAGCTGAAAGCTACGAGATTATAGCTGAAAGCTGTTAAGCTAGCTGAAAGAAAGCTACGAGATTATAGCTGAAAGCTGTTAAGCTAGCTGAAAGCTGTGAAATTATAGCTGAAAGCTGATAGCTGTGTAGCTAGCTGATTGAAGTAGATCTGTTTGGCAAAAGTAACTGTACAACTAGCTGAAATTTGAAAATGACTAAAAAGGACATAATATTATTAATATACACCTCTACGTACATGTGTGCGCACACACATATAGACACACCACCAGAACCCAACCAGATAACAATACAACCCAACCAGAACCCTTCTCAGTACCTTAGTACTATCTATATAATGTAATCTATACTAATACAAGAAAGTGAAACATTGATAAATGCAACTATAAACACCATTTCTCTTCAGAAAACAAAACAAAACCGCATACAGAATACATGTTAGCTCCATTTCTAGTAAATGTTGCAGAGGATGAAATGCCAGAAGGGAAAATCATGAAAAGGGTAAGCCGTACAATTATAGAAGATATAAGCCTAACCTATCACATATAATTATAGAAAATATAAGCCTAACCTATCACATATTGCATATAAAAAAGTAAGCAATTATAGAATTCAGAGATAAAATGGGTACATCTCAGTTCTACACCAGATAAGCTTAGATATATTCATGCAACCGGAACCATGTCCTTTTATATGGAAATCACATTGGGAGGGAAGGTAAGACTCTAAAAGATACAAATTTGTAATAATAGAAAGATGAGACTTTCCCATGAACAAGGTCCAGCCAGACTTTGCATCACTTCTGATGTCACTCAGATATATGTACCTGCAAACCTATGTTTTTAAATCTTTTTGCCTATTTTCATTCCTCACCTTTATCACTATAAAAGTAAGAAAATGTACACAGATGAGATTTCTTGATGCGTGAAACTTCAACAAAAAATATTTCAAAAAGAAAAAGAGCCATCGTTGCAAATAAACTATGCAGCAACACATTGATCTTCATGTCTTCATCAAAGAATAAAAAATTATGAAGGGATAAACAAAAGATGTTGCATATTCACATTAATAAAAAAATTGCATAATGGAAAAGGAAGAAAAGTATAATAAGAAAAATCTGATAACATAATGTGCTCAAGATACAACTAGAATCAATTGCCCTCAATAAATCGTACACAGATCTGGAACTACAAGAAAATATCCAGTCATGGCCTTCCTGAAACGCTTCTTGTATTGTTTGGGTGAAATCACAGTAGGAGCAACATTCTTTGGTCCACCCAAAATACCTGACGCTTTAACCCAATTCTCCAGATGCTTGTCCCACGTATACTGCCTCATGAAATCAATAATTCTCAAAACAAGCTCATGCTTCACTTCATCAACTCCCACCAGTAAAGAATAATCCATTACAGCAACATGCTGGAGATGGCAATGTAAAAGTGAAGAGATCAGTGAGCAGATATATGGAAAGACAGCATTCTTTTAACAAGAAAGCATTTGATCAATGTATAATTAAGGAAAGTTACATAATACTTGTAAAATATTAGTTAAAACCTGACATTTATAAAACAAAAATGGACAAAAGAAAAACACAACTAGCACCTTGAATCTTAGTAAAGAGGTAATAAAATCACGAACTTCCCTCATTTCAGAAGTTGTCCCTCTTGAAAGTATTTTATCACATTGACTCCCATAATAAGCGAGCAATGTTATCACGAACTTCCCTCATTTCAGAAGTTGTCCCTCTTGAAGAATTACTATTCTCATCAAGATCCTCGAGCTCATCTTGAGTTTCATCTTCGGGTACATAATTTGGTTGCTGTTCTAACACTGTAAACAACGGATCATCGACTGAGTTAATGCGAATATAATTATGCAATGCAAATGCGGCCATAATAATATCAATTTGGGTCTTCACACTATACTGTGGCATTTGGTGAAGAATCTTCCATCTTTTCTTCAAGACTCCAAATGATCTCTTAATACAACTACGAAGAGATGAATGCGCACGATTAAAAGTTTCTTTAGCATTGGTTGGCGCCTCTCTTTGAAACTGCGATTGATGGTACCTTATTTTGGGATACGGTACTAAATATCCCAGTCTATCCGGATATCCCTTATCAACCAAATAATATTGACCTATATTAAAATTTAAGAAAAGTGAGATTAAATAAAGGAAATATTATGACTATAATATATCGAAGTAAATAAATTTAATCAAAAAACAAAAACAAACCTTGTCGAGGATGAGGAAAATTCATTGTTGGTGTGTTAATCGCATGAAGAAAAACACGTGTATCATGTGCTGATCCTTCCCACCCAACAGACAAAAATGTAAAACACATATCAAAGTCACACACAGCCATGACTCACCAACATCTCTATTAGAGAGACCCAACGCAATAGTATAAACAAATATACCCACTTTTTCAACCACTGTCATGTTCCTACTAGGTGTTAATCCATATTTGGATTGTAACTCTTCACATAGTAGCAAAAATACTCTTGATTCCATTCTAAAGGCATTCACACATCGAATAGGATGTCCATTTAGAATTTCTCTCATCCAATCTTCCCCTCTTTGATGTGAAGTCATGCATGGTTCTTTGTAAATGTATTTGTAGTAATATGTAGCTATAGCACTTGTTGTACATGCAGTCATAAGCCAAAATATTCTCTGCTTTTTCTTTCTCCTTTTCTTCATATCCATAATACACCTAAACAATGATTAGTTTAAAAAAATGAAGATAAGTCTAAACAAGGTACAATGCAAATTAAACACAACCACAAAGTTTAACAGTCCATACAACCATAAAATTAAGAATTCATGCAACCAAATTAAACACAACTTCACCACTTTATAAAAAAAATACAACGGCTGAAATATCTAAAAGTACCACACTTAATTAAACAAATACATAATAGTTCAAACATTTACTTGACCTTCATATCATACATAAACTTTAACCAAGCCAACCTAGAATCATCATCCTCCATAGCAAAGAAAAAATCCCTTCTCATAGCATCCTCAAGTAAATAAACGGCATAACACCACAAAGCACTACCCTTTTCCAAACCATCCATATTGTTAAGAACATTCATCAGCATTACAGCACAATTCACTGGTGTTTGAGTATTTGTCACGCTATCAGGAGCACTACAATCTGACTCAAGTGCTTGGGCTGCACGACCACAAAATGCAACTATGTTTTCAAGATGATGGTTCATCATTGCTGATCCCGTAGATTGTCTCCTTTTACGCTTCATTGGCACAGAATTCACTGTTTTTGTGGTAGTTTTTTGTGGTTCTTTAGAAGTCCTCCTATCAATAGTTGGTACTTGGGTAACACCTTGGCTTTGGTTAGGTTGTTGATTATCAGCATTAAGCACTTCATTTGAAAACTCATGCCAAAAAGTACCCTCACTTCTTTCTAGGTTTTCCAAGCGAGATGAGTGTTGACTATATTCCGAGTAAACGTGATCTTGAGTATCATCATACTCACCAAATACTCTCTCTTCACTATTGGTTTCCTCTTCTTCAACACCTTCTTGAACCCCCTCAACATTTCCAGATTGTACATCATTCACAACCACGCTTGAAGGATTCATGCCGGGAGTAACGCATTCTAACCCGTTAGCTACTACATCTGAGTATAGCTGATCCCATAGCTCTTCAATGGCGCGTGGAACCCCTTTGTTACGAAATTTTTTAGCTTCAGGTTTCTCCTACACAATATCATAAACTATAAAATCAAACAAAATATTAACTTTTCTTTAATTTACCAATTATGACTATGTGAGAAAACAACTAACCTTGATTTTTATCTCCCACCATTCATTGGAACAATCAAGCTTTCCAGTTATGTAATCCCAACCTAGGCCAGTTTCAGATTGCTTCAAACCTTTCCAAATTCTCCAATCTCTCTTCATTTGATCATACTTGTTTTTTAAACTTCTATAGTTGTTAACTTTCCGATTAGTACTTGCCTCAAAGTCTTTGGCAATGTCTCGCCATTTGAATAGTTGATTGCGGCCATTCTTAACAACGAATGCCAAACATAGCTCCAACAATACAATCGTGAAATCGTTTGTCCAGTTAAATGTCTTTCCCTCAATACGGCCACCCCCAGTGTTATCATCACTGGTGGGTCCACCCCCAGCGTTGTTATTTTTAGTGGGGCCTGTAGGCATCAAAAATTGCCTATAGTTCTCCACAACCGGTACAGTGTTAACAAACGACGATGAACGTCACCATCCAATCCACATGAGCCTAATCGACGTCGACGAACGACTTAATATAGAAAAAAACAAACATTATAATACTACTTCAAGGTTTTAAAGAACTAAAAGAAAATGTCGATAATTTGTTCTATTTCATTTGAAGCAAACACCAAAAAATAAAACTGAAGCAACATTTCTAATCATAATGAAAAAGAGCTTAGTAAAAATTAATTACTACATGATTAAGAATGGACCGTGAGGGCTTAGTGAAAAAAACCAACAAGCCTTAAACACAAAACATCTTTTACATGGTTCTCTCCTAAAAGTTCATCCTTACATGGTTCTCTCCAAACAGACTCCTCAATCGACAGTTCTTCACTGATTACATTCTAATATGGCAATTGCTCTAGGACAATTAAGAATTTTAAACTGAAAGATTAAATTCAATACAAGAATTTCTAACAAAGAGTTATTGACAAGTCATTATGCCTTGTAACAAAGAATTTCTAACAAAGTCATTATTGACAAGTTATTGACAATTAAGAATTTCAAACTGAAAGATTAAATTCAATACAAGAATTTCTACACTCTGGATGATCCATGTACAGAATCCATTTTAGAGAAGTGGCTTGTACATGAACCCAAAAAAAAAATTCTTTAAGCTTTAAATGGTAATAATCATAATATCATTTCTATGGAATATGGATTAATACTTATGGCATCAATGCCTTCTGGGTGCTAAATTTCTCCATTTTACAGATTTCAACAAAAGTCAAAAGGCATATCTGAATTTCTCTCATCCTAAGAAATAATTAGCATGTATTCCAGTCTCTTAATCATCCACACACTTCTCTTGATCCTTATTTATGTTATGTTTGGGACAATTTAGCTGTAAATGGCATACATAGAAGTGTTCAATGAGGATATATGGCAAGATGTGGTCTACGTGGTTGGTTGATAAGTTGGGTAATCATGTCAAGTCACATGCATTTTAGAGAAAACAATGAGAAACAAACTATATATTCAAGGACACAAGACTTTGCATGTGCATGCAAATTCATGTCAAATCGCATGCTTAAAGGCCTCACACAAAAATAGAAATCTTGCAAGGATATTTAGGACTGATATAAGAGAATGAAATTGTGCAGAAACACAAAATGGGGGAGGGAGGGAAAATGATCGGGAAAGAGATATGCATGAGAATGTGCAGAAGTTATACAAGGCAAAACAAAATTTAAACAAGATTTGCATAGATTTCCTTGAGATCTCGAACAATGTCAATAAAGCCTCTCAGAATTTTCCAGTCGCATGCAGGAAATGAAGTGCCTAAAAAGGACTCGAGACAAATTTCAATAATTACCCTGGGCACGTTTAATTAGTGGACATATGAATTCTGGATTTTAACTTTGAGGGAGAATAACAAGTTAAAGTTATACCATATCACCTTCACTTTTAATGCGTGCACAAGTTTTTAAGCTTGTATTTCCAATCCAGCAGAGATCAACATCAGATGATTATGGTTTCCATTCAAAAAAACATAAAAAAGTTAAACTACTCCTGTTAATCTTATACGAGTACGCAGCTTGAATGACCATGCCATCACTATGGAATCAGAATTTTGTATAAAGTTATACTATGCAAAAACCTAGACCAAAGTATCAAGATAACTGGATACAAGGTTGTTAGAAATGTAGAACATACATGTCTATGTGATAACATTCTCCAGCCACCACTTGACCTCCATTACCTAGTCTCTTACCAGTTATAACTTCATGACTGCTTGCTTAACATAAACAATACTGTTGACCAGTAAAAGTAATCTTTCTACTTGGACTACTTCGTGACATAATTTCACCACACTTTGGACCAAGAATAAAACTCAACGAACCAGGGTAAAAGACAATAGAACAGGTCATGGATTTTGATCAAAGGACTAAATCCATCAGAAACATATCCAGCAATTGGTTAATCTGATATTTACTGGAATATCAGATGCACCTTCCAGTGCATCTAAAGATTAAATTCATTACATTCTAATATGGCAATTTCTAACAAATAATTTCTAACAAAGATTAAATTAAATTCACTGATTACATGAGCTAGCAGGCCAGGAAATTAAGCTCATAGTATGCAATTTTTCGTGAGAGCATCAGCAACACTTTCGACTCTATTTCTATACATTATGAAAGTTCCTACAAAAAGAATTAATATTTAGATGGTTATAGTTCAATTTAAATTTAACTAACACTCTCATAGGCAAAAAAAATTTAGATGGCACATATATACCCGGTCATGACTGGATCAGAGACTCAGATCTATACCCAGCACAAAATAAGGCACGATCGAAGAAAAGTGAGGAGATTTTGAAACTAGAAAACACAAAATAAGGCACGATTGAAGAAAAGTGAGGAGATTTTCTAGCTTACGGGGAGAGAGCGGCGGTGATCGGATCGACGTCGATCGAGCGCGGTGATCGAATCGTTGTCGATCGGAGCGGATCGGATCGGCGGCGGTGATCGGATCGGGGAGAGAGCGTCTGTGATCGGATCGGGGAGAGAGCGGCGGTGTCGCGATTCCTCCTTAGATGGATTTTTTTGTTGACGGCAGAAGAGTTTCACGCGTGAAATAAGAAAGAGGGGTTTTATTAGGGTTAAAAACGGAAGAATTTTAATTGACAGCTTCTTTCAAAGACAAACGCTACTTCAAGTAGCTTTTCAAAAGCTAATTGCAAAAGACACAATCTCTAAAATAATCTCTTCATATTTTTTGTCACCAAACAGCTCTACTAGCTTATTGACCAAGTCAATAAGTCACAAGCTCTTAGATAAGACACTTTTTTTGGTTGCCAAACAGTGCCTAAGTCGAGTGAAAATTTTAGGTTGTAGCATTCCAGATATAGAATACAGATATGCCAGATGTAGGACAAAATCTGGAACAGCAGAAATGAAAATTGTTTATGCCCTGCAGGCAACAACTTCTTTCTCATTTATACAGAAAGCGCCCATTTGATTGAAGCTGTAATGAGGTGTAGAGAAGGGGGGGGGGGCTTATTTAATTTCTCATTTATACAGAAAGCGCCCATTTGATTGAAGCTGTAATGAGGTGTAGAGAAGGGGTTATTTAAGCTTTACTGAAAATTAATATTGTATATGTTTATGGGTTGCTTAATGGGAGCTCAAATCTATACATAGGCTGAGAAACTAGAATGCAGATCAATACAGCAAGTGGAAATATACATACAATGGTGAAGCGTTTCCCATTGAGACTATTTAATGAGAATCCCAAGATGGTTGCATTGATCATATCATGTCCTGTTGGCACTTCTGCAGGAAAGACGTCAAGTCTAGATTTCGGTGAGTAATTATCAACATATTTAACTGAAGCCTTTACATGATATTACACTTACAATTGCCTGCATATCGATTAAATGCTGCCATGTTTGGTGGTTGGATTTTTCAGAAGGTTCTTGCGTTGTCATAATACCAACACTTTCTCACTTGGAAAAATTCTTAGTACCTTTGGTTTCATGGCTATCATATGGGAACGTGATAGATATTAGATCTCGTATTTTCCGTGATCTCAGCTGTAGCAGATACATGACATTATTAGTATATAATGTTAGTATGAATGTTTTGCCTTTAAAATAATATTGTATGTGTGGACATAGTTATATTGTAGTTTGCTGCTGATTTTTCTCAGTTGTAGCTGATATTCTGCTATATAGCTAGTTGTTAAGTCTAGCGCATGGAGAAATGCTGATACCCTTGTTTCCTTCTTCTCGTAAACATAAGCTCTCTGCTTTTGATTCAACAGTTACATAGTGAAGTATTTCATTTTGTTTGTTGAAACTTATCATATGGTATATGGACATTTTTGGGTTAAGAAAAATATTACTGAAAATGTTGGAACTGTTATGGATATGAATGTAGTATATGCAAGGCCTTCGTTTTTTGTTTTATTATTATTATTATTATTATTATTATTATTATTATGTGGCATAGGAGTCTGTGGACCACCTAAGCCACTTCTGTCAAAATTGAGTATGGGGACCACTTAAGCCACTTCCACTAAAATTTATATAAGTTGCATGTTACATTTTAGTATTTTCACTGTTCATCTTTGCTTGACGTGCTTGTCTTCTGTTGATATTGGTGGTGATAACTCTTATTGATAATATGGTCGCATCATACAACCAGTGAGAATATTCAATGGGCTCAGTGTGAAGATTGTTTCAAGTGGCGTAAGCTACCAGTTGATGCTCTTCTTCCTTCTAAATGGACTTGCTCTGAGAACAAGTGGGATCCTGAAAGGTAACTACAGCAACATTTTGTCTTGAAAGTGCTCCATTTTAGATATAATGTCCTTCCTCATAAGTTTCTGGTCTTATAAAAAAATGACACCTTGTCAGTCAGTGTTTAGCGGTTTGGTTCAATTCTATCATATTGCTGTATTTTAATGACTGTCTCATGTGCAGAAATGCATGTTAAGTGCTTGCTGATGAATCTCCCTGGATACACACTATTAAATTTTTCCTGCTTGAATTTAGATTTTACTCTTCATTTTTGTTCCTTGTGGTTAAGCCTATATGGCTATTGCTGATATGACCGGTCCTATTTGCATGATAAAATTAGCGGAACAAGGGTTGTTGCAATGAGAAGTTAGGATGGGGGAGGGGGCAACTAATAATCAATTCATATTGAATCGTCTAGATCCAATATAGTTTAGGAACCATTAGAACTGATAAATAAGATTTGAATTCATCTTTGAATTTTCAATAATTCTTAATTAGGTTAGTATCATCGTAGGTTCAGTTTTAACAATCAACTTTTAGGTACTATCTATATGCTAGGTTCCCCCAGAACATTTGGAATTTGAATTATGCCAACATATACAGTTTCTAATTAATTGACTTTGGACAATTTTTTTAACTTTATTAAGCATAGAATTCTGAGGTCTTCCTTGGTTGGACAGGCTTCAACTGCATGACCAAAACAGTACTGTCTTCTACATGTGAGCTAGCTTGCTAGAATTTTTTGGAAGGCCCCTCTCCTGTCCATATTTTGCTTTCGTTGGCTAGGAATTATTAGGGATTCAGATGTTTGGCATCAGATTGAGAACCCTTTTATAAACTTTTACTGAATATTTCATGAAGTCTAGTGATCCGTAGAAACCTATTTGATGTGAAAACCTTTGGTGGTGACAGGTCACGTTTGGAGCAATATATGTTGCACAGTTCATGAACTTTCTGATAAGTATTAATTTATAGAAACTAATTTGACCAACACAATTCACCATATACGGCAGCATCATAGCACCATAAATCCTAGGAAGATTTAAATTCTTCTGTTATTGATTTATTATGTTCTTCAGGCATGACTACTCTGAGGTGACTACCATTGTGAATAATTGATCAGTACATGTGTTGTGTGACCTCTTTAGGTAGCCATACAAGTTTAACTTGTAATTTCACTTCAGTCACCATCAATTTTGCAACCATGATTTTCTAATTAAAGAGTTTTAGGACAAATACTATTACTTAGTTTCTTATATCAAGGAGTTTTAATTCCAAGAATAATCACAATTCATGCTTTTGTATCCAGTTGGAGTTTACTTTGCCAATGTGTTATCTACAATTCTGGGATTTCTGAAAGGTGGAATAGGATGTAAATGTTATTATTTAAAGGAGCGGTTTTGTAAGTGTAAAAGGTCAATCGAGTATGGGCTATATGAGAGGTTACACTGCCAAGAAGATGTTATGGAATATCATTTATGACCGTTTGTTCTCTTTTGATTCAATTTAGTTACAAGTTTTCCTTAGTCATTTGAAGATAATTCATCCAGTCCCTCCTGTGTATTTATATTATCATCACTGCAAGTCT
>NC_033796.1:61744843-61773538 GCF_001876935.1 Asparagus officinalis
AGTTAAAAACAAAGATTAATAAGAGTTCACAGAAGCATTCACCACAGTTCTACACTGACTGTTGCCATGACATCAACTCTATTACAATGCTTGCTCTGAGTTAAACGTATACTTCTTCCAGACATAAATTCTGTAGGTTACCTGAAGCTACCCTGAAGTAGCACTGCATAACTATCCCCTTTATTCTTGATATCTTATGTTTTTCTGTCTTTATACCTTTGTAGGTCTTCATGTTCAACCGCTCAGGAAATAGATACAGAGCTAGCAGATATACTTCCTACTACGGCCGGTATGACAACAGCATAATTTAAATCTCTTAGCTTTACAGTTTCTCTTGTTTGCTAGTTCTTGATCAAATTAATTCATTAATTTAAGAGTATGTTAATTTTTGTTCACCTGTATAAAATTCATGTTGGAGATGGATGTCAGAACTAGCAAATAAGGAAACCAATTAGCATTATGGCCAAATGAGGAAACCAATTGGCATTATCACGTAATAGCACTATAGGCTGGATTAAGTACCGGATATGCTGATTATCTCAAATTTTATATTAACGAATATGGGTGCATTAAAGCATCTGCATAGGACATTCTCCATCTATTTGAATGGGTTTTTTCAGACATGGTGAATAAGTCTTCTTGATCACGTATTAATAGTATTAAGAGCGACACTTTAAACTGGCATTCCTTGTCTTGGTCTTGTCCACTTGATAATTTATCAAAGCTAAAACCTATATTGTGCGAACATCGCCTTGTAGTTGAAAGACATGTATCATTTTCACACACATGCTACATGTGTGCAAAAAGACCATATCAATTCTAGCTGAGCAGTGAAGTAATCTCATCAATGTGGGCTTCATGCTCAACCCAGTGCTAAAGTCATCTGAACAGAGCTAGAGTTGGAAGTTAAATTGATGATGTACTTAAATTAGTCTTGGCATAAATCTTTATTAGCTTTTGGTTCAGAAATTTAACCCATTAACTAAAGTCTGCTGTGACATAATCAAATATTGGTAACTCAATTACCCCTTCAGAATTTAAATCTGTAACAAGAACTTAAGCCTGCAGTTGTTTTAAATTCTTTCTAATTTTCTGCATGTTCAAATTCTTTCTAATTTTCTGCATGTTCTATAATTTATGTTTTACAATTGTTATTCACAGTCAGTGACTCCCTAAAATTTTAGAATTTGTCCATATCCCCGTCGTTCTGTATCATACCGCAAGATAGCAATGGCCGCAACTATCGTTCATTTGGTCATATTAACACATGCATCGACACTGTTGAAAGAGCATCTCAGCAAACCACGTAACACAAAAAAAGGAAGAAACCCCACCCAAGAAGAAGGCGCACACAAGAACTACGTGGATATGGACAAAGGACCTCAAGACCGGCAACCGACACATAAAGGATAAATAGCCCCACCCAAAAAGAAGGCGCGAACACACACCCCTTTTGCTAGATGCGGTGAATGTGAGATGAAAATCTGTTTGAATGCAGGAAACGTAAAAGGAAATGTAAATTTAAATTAGCATTTGTCTACATGTTTCAGATATGGATGAATGAAGCAGACTCTACTATAAGGCTACCCATTAAAAAAAAGCCTACTATAAGGCTACCCATTAAAATAAAAAAAAAAGCCTATGTTACAGTTGCAAGCAGTGTTACATCCTCCATGATTATCTAACACTCGTGCAATTTCTCATTTATTTATTTGTTTATTTTTTCAAAACGTGCTTCTCATGATTTAACATTTAATTTTAAACAGGTTCAAGAAGGTCCAGGGTAAAACTAGAAAACAACAACCTCGAAGTATCCGATGGGCTCGATACACTTGCCAACCTAGCAATTCTCGGAGAGGGGGAATGCCTCCCTCCATCTTCTCAACCCACAACAAAGCATCCTCGCCATCGGCCAGGATGCACGTGCATTGTATGCATCCAGCCTCCGAGCGGCAAAGGTCCCAAGCACAAGCAATCTTGCACGTGCAACGTCTGCCTCACTGTGAAGCGCCGCTTCAGAACCTTAATGCTCCGGCGTGAGAAGAAACAGACAGAGAAAGAAGCTGAGACAAGTAAGAAGCAGATCGTTGATCAGTCACTGGAGATGATGATTTCAGGCAGTGAGCCCCTTCAGCGAGAAGGCAAATGTATTGGGGATGGTTCTTTGCCTCAAAGTCCGGTGATTTGTGTCGAGGGCGAGTTTGATAATGATGCTGAGAATAGAGTGATTTCGCCTTCACCTCTCAAGGCTCAGATTGATTTGAACATCCAGCCGGAGAGGGAGGAGGAGCCATCGCCAAAGTCTGATACTGGCAGCATCATGAGGCCTTTTGCTGATGCTACTGCCTAAAAGTTAATTGTTTAGGTAACAACAAGAAAAATCCGAATCGTGTTTTTCAAATGCAGGTTGTGTGCGCCAAAGGTGGGTGGGGGTTTGAAGTTTGTTGAGATCGTCGCGTGATACAGCTCTCGCTGAATCTTTGGGGAACTTGTGGAGAAGCTCGTTCGGATATGTTAGAAGTCGGACACAGCAAAGGTAAAAGAGATGAGTAAGACACGAGCTCCGGTTTTGTTGTGTAATCGTTAATAGATATAGGTGAGGGAGCATGGATGCACGAGGTACTCTTTTTCTGCCTTGTGATATAGATTCATCGAATTCAAAGGAAAAGCTGAAAGAGGTTGTATTGAGGAGATATACACTAGCTTGTCTGATATAGAAATGGAAATTTTGTGACTAAAGTGTTAGCTGAAGCTTGTTAGGGCTGGGTTTGAGCCTTTTGCACCAATCTCTACAACCCAACTTGAGGGAAGGCACGAGCAGCTTGCTTTCTTAATTTGAAATCAGCGCATGCATGTGGAATTTTGTCTGACATACAAGTTCGTGACTGATTTTGCTCTAGATCATGTCAAAATGTTTACAAAAAGATTACTATAAATGGTGAGCTTAATTTACATCCTACGTTTGAAATTACTATAAAATGATAAGCTTGATTTACGTCCTACGTTTGACCTTTAATCTGTACATAATGTTGCTCTCAAGATCGTTACGCGTTTGTATCTGAAAATTTTCACGAAACGTCTTGCAATTTTCGATGCCCTACGTTCATGGAGGACCCAAATTTGAGGAGAGAAACCCGTCAACAACCCTCAAAACCCATTTTCAGCACGCCGGAAGACTAATAGTTATTTTTTTTGAAGGCGTCTTTTGCTCAAGCATTTAAAACCGTTGTCCAGTAAATAATTCTTTTTTTTATTCTTTTTTTTTAATTAGCCAGGAAGCATCACCACACGCAAAACAACGCTACCGTTCCCCTCGGATACAACATGATTTCTTCGAGGGCCTCATACTCCATTTTTGTGACTACAGCAGCAAATGAAGACAAACTGTTTGCGCGGTTCCAACTCAAGACTCTGGCCTTAAATCTAGCTTGATAGAACTACACTGATTTCTTTACAAGCCATGGGAATTGTATGCATTTATATATAACTGTTCCCCATCTGTAAGACTTGGAGAAGCTTTTGAATTCCATATTATATACCCAATAAAAGTTCTAGACCAGGTAATTTTTACAGAAACAATGTTAGTAATATATCATATGCCAATTTTACATCTCAACACAAATGACAATTTCATGCACTATCTCAACAGATTATTCCTCGGCAAACGGATAGAAAGCATGTTCCAACCACACGACAATGAGGCACGAGCAAATATTCCGCTTGAACTGCCCTGTAATTTCCAAAAGTAAAGGATTAGAAATAAAAAGGCATATCAAGTATTTGAATGCCTGCAATAACATGAACACGATGAACAGATGGTATATAAATAATAATCACCGTATACAGCGTAAAAAGTCTAGCGAAATTAAAGCAGTGCATTACATGGACAGACAGACATAGGATCTAATAACTTTTTAAGGACTGAAACAGGACAAGTGAAACCCACTCATAGTATAAAACTGGGAGGTCTAAAGTAGTTTGTGCCCTAAAACTAGTGATTGAGCACGGAAACATGGTGCGCAGAACCAAAAATAAACGTCGCCACTGGACTCACTTCTCTAGACCACATTCTAACGTAGCCACTGAACTCGCTACTCTGGGCCACATTGTGGAGCTCCTAGAAGCGTGGCAAAAGAAGGATAAATTTTCAAAACCAACCTGTTTTGAATCTTAATCTCAAAAAAAACTCATTTCAAACTTAATTTCAAAAACCAACCCAGTTGAATCAATTACTTAATATAATAGTTATACAAAAAGAAATTTATCATGGTACTAATCAATGTATAAAACCCTAAAATTGTAGGTAATAAATACCAATAGCTATGAAACCCTAAAATTTCAGATAACGCGAACCAAACACTAATGAATCCCTAACATCACAAGTTAACCCTAACAACATCTAACTACCACAGAAATGAAAGCAACAAAGCAACAGATCTAAAGATCACAAATCATACCTAAACCAAGAGAAATTAAAGCGCAAAAGACAGAAAACAAACCAGGATGAGATCGAACAACGTAGGCTGATCGACCTTGACGAAATTGGCATCTCATGCCTTCAACTCCTCCTCGTCGGACTTATCGTCAGTCTTAGCGGAAGCAGCGTCGACGTGCTTCTTGTAGTACTCGATCACCTTCGACAGGATCTTGTTGTTGACGTTGGGGAGCGGGATCACCTTCGACAGGAAGTCGTCGTCGTCGGAAGTCGCTGGAAGTTGTCGTCGTCGGAAGTCGTTGGAGCTTGGAAGGTGGCGTCAGAAGGCGGCGTCGACGGCACTGTAAGTCCGGAGTGGGAGAGAAGCAGTCGGGAGTGGGAGAGAGGCGGCTAGGGCACAAAAGGGTTCGGGATTGGGAGAGGCTTTAAGTGTTTAGGTACGGGTCGGGTTCGGATCGGGTTCAGGGTGAAATAAGTTAAGGGGGTTTAGCGGGTTTAGCGTTTTAAGCGCTATTAAGCGCTAAAACACGCAATTACGCGCTATTCAAGCGTTATTCGAACGAAAAGCGGCTTTCTCCGCTTAAGCACGCC
This sequence comes from Asparagus officinalis, assembly GCF_001876935.1. Taxonomy (NCBI): domain Eukaryota; kingdom Viridiplantae; phylum Streptophyta; class Magnoliopsida; order Asparagales; family Asparagaceae; genus Asparagus; species Asparagus officinalis. The sequence goes on from NC_033796.1 coordinate 61,749,870, forward strand.
ACCAAAGGGTTAAGCGTCGCGCTGAACCCCAGCGAACGCGAAAATCGGCGCTATAGCGTCGCTATTCTCCGCTATTTACAGCATTGTTTTTTATGTAACAAAACTTCACGGGACTTCAACTCCCGTTAAGTTTGGAAATTTTTTTTCAAAAACCGACCCAGTTTCAGCTCAACTGGGTCGGTTTTTGAAATTAAGTTTGAAACATGACGGTTTTTGGGATTTTTTTGGCAAAGAATTCTGTTTTGAAAATTTGTCTGGCAAGAGAAATACACTAGGGACGACCATGCACTCGTGCCACTGGACATCATTTTGAAACTCTCCAAGCTATTTCCTTGTGAGCAAAGGAAGCCTTAACATGTAACTCCATGCTTCTGACTGGACAATTACTCTCAAAATCCTACCTATGCTCAGAACAGGAGAACTTAGTTACCGTAAGGTAAGATCACTTAATAAACAACAATCACCTAAAATTCTTGCCACCGCGTACTACCAGTACAAGAAAATATCAACACATGGTTCCTAGATTCAAATCAGTGTTTTCAATGCGCGAGGCGTAATGCGGGGCGCAATGTCAGTTTACGCGGACATGCAAGACGCAATGCGATGCGCGCGCCCGAGTGAAGCGAGGCGCACTCAATAAAAAATTGAAATTTCACACAGAAATTTTTATTTAATCATGCAATTTAATCAAACTTTCATACTATTATATTACATCACTAACAACTATATTGCTAAATTTTATTTTTCTTCTTTACAGGTAACAAATGGCAAATCAAGTTTCAAGTTTCAACTACTAGCAGTCACACTACATCTAGCTCAAATAGCAAGAATCAATTTGTTTTATAGTGTCAAAAGAAAACCTTGTAATAGATGCTATTTTTTGTTAAGTGTTTTATTTAAAAAACCTTGTAATAGATGTGAAGTATCTTGCCAGAATGAAAGAGGTTACGAAAAAGTGCAATAAATTTTATTTTCGTACTACACCCAGCTCCAGACATCAAATTTCAATCATCTAACATATAGAGCCTAAGTCCATTAATAATAAAATCACACAAGTGATTCAGAGCTACCAAAGCAGTAAAAAAAGAAAATAAATAACAGAGCAACACAACAACTAAAAGGAAATCGGGAAAACAAAAAGAAAAAAGAAAAAAAAAGAAAAACTGAAAGGAAATCGAAAAACAATTGAGAACAGAGCAACACAACAATAATTTAACACTGAAAACAGAAACAATGTGTTAAAATACGTACAGTAAAAAAAAGAAGAAAAAAATCAGGAAACAAAAAGTAAACTGAAAGGAATCGGATGTAAAGTGAATCAGAAAAAAGGAGAAGAAACGTAAAAGGGAGAAGAACTTAAAAAAAGAAAACGAAAAGGAATCGGAAAAAAAAGTAAACTGGAAAAAAAAGAACATGTACTCGTCGTCGCGATCTGAGCTCGTCTTCACCCGTCTTCGCCCGTCGTCGTCGCCTGTCGTCGTCGTCCGTCGTCTTCGCGAGCCGGAGGAGCTGAGTTCTTTTTTGCTTTCGAGTTGGAGAATGGGTCGGAGAAGGAGCGATGAAACGTCAAAACCCTAGCCAGATGCCTCCTTTTTGCTTTCGGGTTCAAGTCAAAGTCGGGTAAGTACCCAATAACCGCTTGTTGACATCGTCAAATTGAGGCGCACGCTTGGGCGCTTGAGTCGGACACTTCGGGGCAGTCCCCAGGCGCGCGCCCGACGCACGTGTAGCGCCCCGCAGCAAGTGCGGGGCGCTACTCCATTGCGCCGAAGCACTTCGCGCCCGAGGCGCGCGCCTCTGTGCGCTTTTTAAATCACTGGTTCAAATATAGAGCTCATTGCTACACTGTCAATCGCGGTGCATAAAACAAGCTGAGCTATATAATTAACAAGCATGGATCAATTATTCAAGAAGAACCCCATTGTGCTTGTAATGACCTCAGCAAAGTAAAGTCATGATAGGCTTGCTGATCATTCATTCAACTTGGTAGAGTTTTGCTGCCTCAAGGTTGAAGCACTAGCCAAACTTGAAACTTATAGAAGAAAAATGAACGTCTTGAAGTTTCAGTTGACACTGAACTGAAACTCCAGTTTAAATTTGTCCAAATTTATGAGGCTTGAACTAAATGAAACTCGGAAATTATAATAGGAAAGTCCTCTACGAGTCTCATTCCATGTGGTTTCAAATTAGTAGTAGTTATTCTCGCTGAATTTCAACTTAGAAAATGACGAGACAGGAATTAGCTTAGCTAGATCACTTTCCATTGCTCTCTAATAAGTGTGGTATCTACAAAGATAATCAATGTAAGACGCATTATTAAGGAAACAAGCTTCAGCTTGGCTTGCTTGCTAATGTAGACAAGGTACAATGCCTTGTAACTGGTATCCAAATACAAGCATGATAGCCAAAACCCATAAAAATAAGGTTTTCATTAACAGCCTCTTTAATGCTTCACCTTGGCTTATTTGTTAATGCAAAAACAAACACAATGTCTCCTGACTTATATACAAGTATGACAGCCAAAACCAATACAAATAAGGTGTTCACTAATAGCTTCTTCAATGGTCGACCCATAAAAATTTCTTGGCAAACTTCAAAAAGAAACGAGGGAAAAGAAGAAAATAAGAGTTTAAATGTCATTCCTTTATCCAGTTCATGTGGAAACTAAAAAAATTATTTTTCCATTTTATTTTTTCTAATCCAATGGAAGTAAGCAATTGATTCAGACCTCCTTGGATCTTGTTACATACTCATTGTATATCAGTCAGCTGTTGCCAAATATTGATTGCACTTGCTGGAAAACATCTCCATATCAAAATTGAGCTTCAACCGATTAGCTTCTTTGGAGTCGAAGTTTACTAATCGTAGTTGTCATTCCAAGTTGCCGAAACAGATTTACAAATTGTAGCAAGCAACCCATAATAGCTATAATTTTCCAGACTGTAATTTAAGTAGTTTAACTAAAACTATGATCCATTGAGATACAGAATGGATTTATCTTTAAAAAATTCTTGATGCAAAAAGGAAAGTGTTATATTCTGATGAGAAAAAAGATGAGAGGAAGCAGCTCGCTTTTACTTGAGATTTTTTGGCGTTAAAGACATCAAGCCTACCTGACGTTTGATAGAAGTAAACCTAACTTTTAAGGGCAGACAATTGCAGTTTACTAGATTTCGAATCGTATAAAAAAAACTCAGAATTGTACGTTAAGGATTACGTGACTCAAAGTAAAGAAAACTACAGCTAAGAAAATTCCAGAGGTAAACAGACCCTTAATTGCTCTCTCCCCATTTCTTTACTTTTCCCTTCCCATTTCACTTTGTTTCTCTTACCTAACTTTCTCTGAAACCAAACATAAGTGTACAAGCAGTAACTGGTTTATGCTAGCATAACATCTCTCGGAATCATAATGGGATCATCATTAAGAGTTGGCATACATAATGCCTCTGAATCTTAATCTATGCCATATTATCCACATGTATAATTACCCGCGCATAAGAAGTTTATGAGGATAAATTAAACTTTAAGTACCTAAAAGTTCTTAAATATCTGCACTTACATGTCTTAATCGCATTTCCCCCCCCTCCTCATATACCCATCTCAATACCTAATTTCATTTAAAAAAAACTCCCCCAAATTTAAGGCACTTCTCTTGGTGAGATTTTTCCAGTAGGAAGTGGTACAGATGACGAATTCGGAGGCTGCTTGCATGGATTATATGCACGCCTAGAATGTGGGAGAAGTTAGCGGCGCATTCGGTCAGGTAAGCAATTCTAAGAAAGCAATTGATTTAGGGTTGTTGGGTGCTTATAGGGATAAGTAACTCTTCGAAGGGGTAAGTCCAACAAAGAAGGGGGAATGTTCGGGCATGAAATGTAATAGATCAATCTTTGGCAGAGGGGATACCTCCTCACCTAGTTCCGAGTCCCCCCCCAGCGATCAGTAGTCAAGAGCCGGCGCTGGGCAACGCGGCGATGAAGGAGTTGTAAGACGACTCCAGGTCGAAATTGAGCTGCCTCGCCTGCTGCTCCGTCAGCGATCCGTCGGCCACCGCCCATCTTGCTCAGCCTGCGCATCCACTCCTCACCTTCAACCTTCCCTCGAAATCAGGAGGCAGTATCCCTCCCCGAGCTTCGCGAGGGAGCCGCCCAGATCCGACAGCAGCGATGCACCTGGTCAGCACCGCCACCATGTTCAGCTCCACACCGAGTCCATGGCCGTTATGAAGTGCTGCACGCACTCCCGCCACGGCGGGGCGGCCGAGGCGGAGCTCGACGAGGACGACGCCGCCCGTGCTCTACGGTGGCGGGACGCCGAGACGAAGGAGGCGGTTGAGGGCGCCGGGGCAGTCCATCCTGTAGGCGGCGGCGAAGCGGTCGAACGGACGGGGGCAGCGGCCGTCTGGAGGCAGGAGGCCCAGGGTTTTGAACTGGGCGATGAGCTTCAGGCACTCGGACTCGTAGTCGGAGGAGGAGACGAGATCGCGGACGTAGGCCTTCTCGAGCTTCTCGGTGGTCTTGATGATCGCGTAGAGGTCGGCGAAGCTGTCGTACATCTCGCGCTCTCTCTTGTCGTTCCACAGCTTGACCTCGTTCGCCATGGCCATGTGGTGGATCTGAGCAGCCTTTTAGGGTTTCGATTTCTAGGGTTAGGGTTTGAGATTTTTTTTTTTTTTTTTTTTTTTTTTTTTGGGGGAGGCGAAGGCGGAAATGGTCGTTCGACTTTAATTGGTTCGAGTTTGTTCGCGACGCTTCGGCGTTGTTTTGATCAGGTTTATTGCGTAGGCCCATTGATTTATAAAACGAACGGCCTCTTCTTTGCAAAGTACGACCTCCAAGCCCAGGGGCCAGGGTGGGGAACGAATCAGATTAAATCAAATATTAAGAAGCGTTTGTATTTGTATTCGTTTCGTTTAAAGTTTTTTACTTTATTTTTTATCTTATGAAGTGATATTTCTTAAATTTTAAAAATTCTACTTTTAATTTTTGTGCCCTATCAGAGTGAAAACCCTTGGCTTCGCCCCTACGCATATCCATTTTGCTAAAGATTTTGATTTTTAAATAGTATTGGTATCTACAATTGAATATATATATACTTCTAACGTGTATTGTTAGAAAACTGATTTAAGACTCTTTAAGTCTCTCAGAATTAGTATATAGAACTAAAATATAGCATCATGTATGAAAAAAAAATACAAATTACGAGCATTCAAATTCTAATAGATACTTGATAAGCAAATGAATTGAATATATATCAGGCTGAATTCTATTTATTTATAATTTAGAATAGTAAATTATTTAAGACTTTTTGTTTAAAACTAATGAATCAGATATACCCAATAGTTCCTTGAATAATTAATAAACTATTCGTTAATATTTTGGTTTGTTTCCACCCCCATTTTAAGCTTCATTAATTTGAAGATTATATGCATTTTCGCAAGTCTTGAATTTTAAGCGTTTTATGTACTCTCCAAGTGTTTGAATTATCATTATTTTAAAGGTAGTAGGTACCTTTCAAGTTTTTGAATTTTCATTATTTTAAAGAATTTATGTATTTTTTCAAGTCTTGAAATCCTTATTACTTTAGACATATATTCTGTGTAATTTTCCATATCACAACGGTAAAAATAGTGGGATTAAACTATGTAGGTTACTTATTTAAACATGTGCTAATAGACATTAATTGCGATAATAAGTTTAATGCATTAGACTTCCAGTGCCATCCAATTCACATGCAACACACATAAAAGCTTAGATTTTGATGGTGGGTGTAGTAATCTTTGCTGATTATATACTTATTTAAACATGTGATTATATACTTATTTAAACATGTGCTAATAGACATTACTTGCGATAATAAGTTTAATGTATTAGACTTCCAATTCACATGCAACACATATAAAAGCTTATTTATTTTTATTTTGATATAAAAATTACTTTCATACTTATGTCCACGTGCAACGTGATTATATATCTTTAAATGAGCATCATGATTATCCATTAAACTTGCTATCCCTAAAAATTTTCTTAGCAAACATCAAATGATTGGTGCTTTTTTGTATTTGAGTTTTCTGAAATTACTCATGATGATCATTTCAAAGGATAGTTCACACACACAAAAAGTATCATCACAAAAATTAAACGTAAAATTAAATACACGTGCAACGCACGTGCACCATACTAGTATATATAATTATATAAAGAGATATATACATATATAAGAAAGTATACACTGTAAACTTATATATACTTATACATATATTATACTTATATAAGAGAGAGTATACTTATATATACTTATATACTAACTTATATATACTTATACATATATTATACTTATATAAGAGAGAGTATACTTATATATACTTATATACTAAGAGAAATTATATATATATCAATATATATATATATATATATATCAGGACGTTTCCTATACGCATAATGCATACGCATTTTCCGACCTGGGGGACTTTTTTGCAAAAATCGCACACGAGAAAGCTTTCTCGTGATCACTTTTGGTTTTCACCCTTTCCCATTTTTCGAGGCTCACTCCTGATATTTCTCCCCAAAACGTGTGCTTCCCTAACAAAAATCCCCAAATCCCTCAAATCGTTCCCAAAAAAATCCCCCAAATTCGTCCGACGTCGAACCTTCAGATAAGCTGTCGATCTCGGCCTCGTCAGCTCCGTCGAAGCAAGCTGCGGTCGGAAAACCCCTCCTCCTTCCGACGTCAAACCTTCAGCTCCCCCGCGATCTCGGCCTCGTCAGCTCCGTCGAAGCAAGCTGCGGTCGGAAAACGTCCTGGTCCGCATCTTGCCCGACGACGACGAAGCCCTAATCACCCGACGACGAAGCTCGCATCTCGCCCGACGACGAAGCCCTATTCTCGCCCGACGACGAATCCCCAAATCCACATTAAATCTCCCAACTCAGGTAACGATCAAGCCCCAATTTTTTTACCTATTATCTGTTATTTTCGTCCATAGGGTTTATCTGTTATCAGTTTATCTCTCAAAATTGATGCTGGAATAAGCGAGCTCCGTCGTGACAAATACGTTGGCCAACTCCTTCTCGAGCTCGACGTCGGACCCCCAAATCGGACCAACACCGCCTCGCCTCCCTCCCAACGTCGGACCACTAACGTCGGACCCCCAAATCGGAGCTCGCTGTAATTTCCGACCACCGCGAGACCCCTCCTCCCTTTCTCCTCTGCCACGACTACGAAGTCTGAGCTCGATCTTAAATCTCCCAACTCAGGTAACGATCAAGCCCCAATTTTTTACCTATTATCTGTTATTTTCATCCATAGGGTTTATCTGTTATCAGTTTATCTCTCAAAATTGATGCTGGAATAATCAGTTTATCTCTTAAATCTCTCAAAATTTTTGTGTAGTTGATCTGTTTTTGCTGGAATAATTGATGCAATGAACTTCAACATTGACTGTAATTCTGCAGCGATGAATCTGCGTTATGCCCTAGATGACTTGTGCGTTTTTGCCATGTTGCCTACATATGATTATCTGTTGTTGCTGGAATAATCAGTTTATCTCTCAAACTTAATGCTGGAATAATCAGTTTATCTCTTAAATCTCTCAAAATTTTTGTGTAGTTGATCTGTTTTTGCTGGAATAATTGATGCAATGGAAAAATTTTGTTAAATGGTCAAAGTTCCCAAAATACATCTGTTTCCTGGAAAACTAGTCAGACTTTGTAAGGTTTGGTAGCTATATTATTCAAAATTGGCAGATTGAAAATTTTGTTAATTGTTAATTGTTCAAAAATTAACCGTGGTAGAATTTTCTCAGAATTTTGTTAATTCAAAATTGGCAGATTGAAATGGCTTCATCATCAACTGTGGAAGGTAACTCATGTGTTGAAGTTGATATTAGATTCATATTGAAACAATGCGAGTGTGGTGAATTAGCGGATGTGAAGATAACGAAGTCGAACAAGAACAATAACCGTGGTAGAATTTACTACTCGTGTAAAAGGCAAAAGTGCGGCTCGTTTTTGGGCTGGTGCAAGATTTTATCAGTTGAACAAATACCACTCGTCATTGCCCCACCAGAGGCGCGTGACGTGGTTGTTGTACGTGAAAAAGTGTTGTGGAAATGGTTAACTGTTATAGCTTTTTTGTTGTCTTTTTCTTTGGCCATGAAAGAAATTATGTGATGTGTTGGAATAAAACAAGACTTTGTAAGCGAGGAAATTATGTGTTGTGGAATTGGTATTTTGTAATGCTTCACGCTTTGATGTGTTGGAATGAAACAAGTTTGTTAATTTTTGTGTTTTGTGTTGAAATAACCGTGATGTGTTGGAATGAAACAAGCTTTGTTAATTTTTTTATTTGTTTTTTTTTCGTAGGTCCATAATTGGATGAAAGGAGCAGTGGTGTTTTGTGTATTTACCATGTTACAGAGTTGATGAGCTTGCATTGTGTATTTACCATGTTACAGAGTTGATGAGCTTGCATTGGTTAAATAAAGTGATTTTTAGGCCGACTCTCTTAGTCATTCAATTTATTCCAATTTGTCTCTTCGTGTAACCAGGTTCATGAGTAAAGGCATGTGACTATTTTTTTATTTACTCATGCTCTTTAATCCATTGTTTCTGACATGAGTAAGGACTAGCTGAACATCCTATAAAGGGGTGAATTATACCATATTGTAATGTAGATAATCTCAGTTCCTGTATCTGATCAGTACTAGCAAGTTGGAATAAATTGAACATCAAGAGACGCAGAAGGATGAGAACAAGAAACCAATCCATAAATAATGACTATGAGAAACTTGCATGTTTACAACTCAGCACAAATGAAAATTCATATCAGTTAACAAAACCAGCAACACCATAAACTTGCATGTTTACAACTCAAGTCCCAGCAGAAAATTCAGCAACACCATAAACTTGCATGTTTACAACTCAAGTCCCAGCAGAAAATACAGCAACACCATAAACTTGCATGTTTACAACTCAAGTCCCAGCAGAAAATACAGCAACACCATAAACTTGCATGTTTACAACTCAAGTCCCAGCAGAAAAATCAGTACACATTACAATACATTGCAATCAAACATAAACAACTAGGTAGTTAAATGTTGACAATAATCAGACCACTCCTGATTCAAGCTCCTAGTTAACACACTCCTCATTCAAGCTCCTGATTCATAAGCTCCTGATTCAAGCTCCTGATTCAAACAACAGAAATCAGTTTGAGAAACATATAAGCTTTTGAAGTAAGTTAGGTAATTATTTAAAAAATTAGTATTATTGAAGTAAGTTAGCAAATCTGTTATTGAAATCAAGCGAGGGAAAAAAGAGGTAAAAGCCTTTGTACATCACAAATCAAAAGCATATACTTGGATCTAATTACTACTATGTTTTGGGACTCGCCATTGATAATCTTCATAAGAAAGTCCACAGAAATCACAAACCTGTTAGCAAATCTGTTATTGAAATAAGTTAGCAAATCTGTTACTGAAATAAGCAAGACGATGCATCAGATACCGAATGGGACACGATTCCTGTACATATAAAAACAAGAGACTATGACAAAATTTAAGTAGCATACAGATTTTCAAAGATACAATTCACTCTGCCAGGAAAAAAATTGAATAGCGACTCTTGAACTACATATAGTAAAAAGGGTTAACCGCACAGACCACACATGGTTTCATTGTTTTGAACTTCCTACCCCTGTATCACCATCCATGCAATGGACCGAAGCCACTAGTTAATATCACGCCAAGACCAGCCATAGTAACAGTAGCAAATAATCATAAGTTATCCACTACCAGAAATAAGACAGAACCATTACCCTCTTAATCTTCAAAAAGATCCACATCTTCACTTGATGACTCATTACCCTCTTGCAAATTTGTATCACCGCTTGTAGAAAACCTACATTATATTAAAATATCCATACATATATACATCAAGAAGGATACTAGAATGTGAAAAATAAGACAACATAAATAATAAAAGAATTATTACTTACGGATTTGTGAGTGCCGGACAATTTCGCTTATCATGTGATTGGCCTACTTTACCACACCCGTGGCAACGTCTATCTTTTTTATTTTTTGCTCTAGCCATTGCTTTCTCTTTTCCCCCCTTCAACCTTTTGCCGCACCCTTTTGCTCGCACTTGATCGGGTTCATTGAAACTATTTTGAAAAGTACAAGAATCATGCACACTAGTACCATCATCCATTAAATTACTACTCATTTGATTACTTTTCTCGGTGAAGCTCTTTGCAACCGTGCGGCTACTAATGAATTGGTCGATTTGCTCATTAATGATACGCACTCCATCGGTAAACATCTTCCTCGTTTCTTCACATACAAGGGACTTGTCAACTAATTCCAAAGATGATTGGATAAATTGACTCCGTGTTAAAAGATAAGAATTGTCAGGGTTTATCTGCATACCTTTATCATCAACCACTGTCCCCGATTTTGCAGACTTAGTCCACCTCTTTAAGATGTATTTATCGGGCAATATTTCAGCATCAAATTTCATCAAGTAGGAGATAATGTGAGTACATACGATTCCGGCACTTTCAAACTTTTTACAACTACAAGAAACCAAATCCAAGTCCTTGTCATAAACGATTTCGCGGACTTTGCTTGTTGCGAGCTTCTTTCTTTGAATTTGATACACACTCTGATTGTCAGTTGCCCTAACAAACTGTAACTTGTAGTTAAAGCTGTCACACACTTCAGCCTCAAACTTGAAATACATCTCATTAGTGTAAATATCAACCATTTGCTCCAAAAAGTCATGATTTATTCTAAGTTTAGGTTTCTCAATCAAGTCTTTGTGATCGGCCATCAACTCCTCGTGACGTTGGCGCACTAGTCCCCTGCCAAACTGTATCATAAAATCCACCAATGAATTATTCTTCGAAACAAATTTCTTGAAGAATGCATGTCCACTTTCTGCTCGTTGACTACTTGACATGTCAACTGAGAAAACGTGATTAACATATGCAGGAATCCATCTTGACCGAAGTTCATATTGGTCTTGCAACCACCTGTTTCCTTCTAACCCACTTTTCTTAATCAGACTTTCCCATTGTAAATCAAATTCTTCAGGAGTCTCTGATTTCCAAATGCAAGCCGAGAACTCACTTTTATAAATACTATACTTCACTGCATCAATTTTCTCAGAAAACTTCATTAATATATGCCAACTACAATACCTGTCAAAAGAATTAAATAAAGTGTTAAAAAGAAAGACTATGCATATAAATATTTTTAATAATATACACAAACTATAATACCTGTGAAAAGTATTTGGAAGAACAAGAGGGAATGCCTTAGTCATCGCTGGGTCTTGATCGGTAATAATCATCTTCGGGGCACCACCAGGCATACTTTCCAAAAATTGAGTAAATAACCATACAAAATCATCAACGCTCTCATGATTCAAAAATCCACAAGCAAAAATAATTGTTTGACCATGATTGTTAACCCCCATTATTGGTGCAAATATAAGGCCATAGCGATTAGTGTTATAAGTAGTATCAAAGATTACAACATCACCGAAATAATTGTAAGCCCACCTTGATCTTGCATCGGACCAAAAACAACGAGTAATCTTTTGTTCCTCATCGGCCTCAATTTGAAAAGTAAATGAGGGATTCTTTCCTTGTTTCAATTTTAAATACTCATAAAACATTTCTCCATCGTGCCCCTTCATATCAGCACGTATATCCCTCTCATGATTATATAAATCTCTTTGAGTGCACCCAATATTTTCTATACCTCCAGATTGTACTCCAAGAAAACTAAATTGTTGATGCTGAGATATATTCACCATGGAGAGCTGTTTAGTTAAAGACTTTGTTGCAGCTGAAACGTTACGATGGGACCTCAAAAGATGAATATTTGATGGTGTTGATAGCGGGTGACTGTGCTCATCATTAAAAACAGTATCAATGTATTTTCCGGAGTTTGATTTTAAAACTGCAATTTTGGCAGTACAATCCTCAGCTAATCTTCCTCGACGTCTTTTCTTTCCAACATCCGCGATTTTTAGAGATTTTCCTTGTTTAAAACAAACATACTCCTTCCTTCTTATTTTACAACTTCCCGCCTCTTTCTAAGTAGTCCAAGACCTTACACTAAACCCAGCTGCTTTAGCATAAGCATTGTAGAATGTCAAAACATCATCTATTGTGTCAAATTCTTGCCCCTTTTTTGGCCTCAACTCATCTGATACTTGAGGAGTATATATCAAATCATCGTCGTCCAAGTTTAATTCATTAGCTACATTTTGACAGCTAGACCCTACTCCAATGTCCAAGTTTTCCATGTCTCACAACAGATTCGATACCTGCGACCAACATATATGGCAACTGTTTTAAGTTAACAAAACTTTACAAAAGCCCCTACTTCAATACATAACTATTAATGAAGGTAGATGTCTACTTAATTATGATTAACAATTTTAATAAATGTTAACTGATTGTTTCTGGGGAGTACTAAATAACAGACTCAATGAAGCATACAAATTCAGGGACGAGAATTAACCAACCAAGATTCAAAATAGCAGAGTTGCATACAAGTTCACAGACACCAGCCAGTACAACAACACCCATTTGAACCAGGTCATAGGAATATTTACATATTCGCCTTGTTCAAGCGTGGCACAAGTACTATTTTGAGATCTATTGCTCAACTGACAGTAAAACCTAAGTTAGTTTATTCACCAATAGAGTTCATTTAGTCGAACAATGGATTAAAAAAAGGGGCTATTACAAACACCTTCATCTGATTTGCCGCTGTGGACTAGACTGTCCTGGGATGAAGTTGAGGGGCGTTATATTATAAATCTCGTCAAATATATAAGTCAAATAACATTGAGCATTGAAAACAACCATTAAAAAGGTAGATATTTTTTCTTCCCCGATTAATAACCTCCCAAATTATCAAATAAATCGCTGGATGTTGTGCACGCATCAATTCAAAAAAAAAAAGATGCGATCTTTATCAATAAGCAACAGATAAATCCCCAGAAACGAAAAAAGAAAAAAAAAGAGGAATAAAAATAGGAAAGCCGACCTGGGCCTTATTGAAGAAGACGGAGCTTTCGACGTCGGACGAATTGGGAAGGAGCGGCGGACCAGGACGTTTTCCGACCGTAGCTTGCTTCGACGGAGCTGACGAGGCCGAGATCGCGGGGGGGCTGAAGGTTCGACGTCGGAAGGAGGAGGGGTTTTCCGACCGCAGCTTGCTTCGACGGAGCTGACGAGGCCGAGATCGACATCTTATCTGAAGGTTCGACGTCGGACGAATTTGGGGGATTTTTTTGGGAACGATTTGAGGGATTTGGGGATTTTTGTTAGGGAAGCACATGTTTTGGGGAGAAATATCAGGAGTGAGCCTCGAAAAATGGGAAAGGGTGAAAACCAAAAGTGATCACGAGAAAGCTTTCTCGTGTGCGATTTTTGCAAAAAAGTCCCCCAGGTCGGAAAGACACCGGGCCGGGCCCGAACCCGGGCTGCCTAGCTGTGTACATAGAAGGCACGTGAACTTTATTTAGTTGTATTATGTTTTCATGCGAATCGAATCTTCTTAGGGAACAAAACATGATATGTTGTTTACTTTGGTTGAAAAAAGACAAATGAGTACGTACGGCCAAAACTTGTTCTTGTGAACTACTCTTCGGTATCCCTATCTCTGTTTTCGCCGCCCATCCATGACTACAAAACTCCCTTGACAAAGGATGCTATAATTCAAATAACAAGCCAAAGAACATTAAATTTGACAACCATGGTATATTTGACGTTTTTCTCTTGATATTTTTATTGCTAGGCCAGTCTGTCCTATATAAGGTCATTAGCCTCTGCAATAAATGCATTTTATTTTTTATGCGTATGTATTAATCATATATGTGGTTGCTTCCCGGTACCATAGACATTGTGAATAGTCGATAATAATGGCGTTCGATGATATGAAGTATGGACCACAATTTCTTCGACAAGAACTAAAATCACTAGAATTACTTTCTTGTTTATTAAGTGCTTATATTGCTTTGTAGTAGCCATTGGTAGTGAGAGGTTTCTAGTACGCGATCTCTATCTCATCAGAGCCATTGTGATTTTGGTGAAAATGGGTGAGGATGGGAGCTCGGGGTAATTGTACTACAAAACTTACAAGGTTTTTTCCTTCCTAGAAACCACCTTCAAATAGGATCATTTTACAAAAAAACATCTTCATTTTTAATTTATGCATAAATCATCGTTAAAGTGGGTTTTTGTTCTGATCAATTATGTCTATAGCCAAAGCTTCTCTTAAAAAATAACATTAAAAATGTATATTTAGAGTACATGACTTGTATCCTAGCTAGACCTAAACATTAAAAAAGCGAGTCACGTATCTTGAACGTGAGTTTTTTTAAAGGTATTTTAAGGTTTCAATAAAAAAATTTTGACCGTGAAATTGTTGATTGAAACAAACAAAAACATTACTTTAAAGATGTTTGCGTATAAATTAAAAATGAAAGATAATTTTTTGTAAAATAACCCTCTTTTTAAGGCAGATTCTAGGGGGGTAAAACCTAATATGTACCCCCACGACCAAAAAGTAGGGTCAATAATGACTCACAATATTTTTATTGACAATTAAAAAAAAAAGACCCCACAAATTTATTAATAGTAGTACAAGAGTAACGTACTTGAGATTCGTCAGCATATAATTATTCAGAGTCATCACGGGATCAGAAGTTGGTTGGTGTGTAGACTCGATGAAGATAGTGCCAGATCAGGTGGAGCTCGCAAGCAGGCACAACAAGATTGACTTTGGTGATGGAAAGATACAATCCAAACTTTTTTGGCGATCAAACACACTGACGAACTTTGATTTGAGATAGTTTACTTTGTTTAAATAATTTTTGTGCTGCGTTATCTATATATTTTTCAATCATGTCCATTTTTTATATTTTTCAATCATATCCATTTTTTTTCTCATGACCATTTTGCATTTGTATGTCTTCTCGCATATTTGTCCTGTCCGTATTCGTTCAAGTTGGATGGGTACGGATTAATTATGAGTTTTCTTTTAACAAATCATGTAAGGGTTCGTGTTTGTGGCAAAGATTAGTAAGTTGATACAGAATAATAATTATCATATTTGATTTGTTTGCACCCTTACCTTTATGGCTTGTTTGGATGTAGGGTAGAGAAGAGGAGGGGAAGAGAAATGTAATATTATCCTTGTTTGGGAGTTGCATTTAGGAGGATAGAGAAGAAGAATTAGGGAGGGGGCGGGGGGCGGATTGTGCCAAAATGTTACACCCAAATTGGAGGGTAATGAAGGGGAATGAGATGAAGGAGAATTTTTCTCCTTCCTTCCCTTCCTAAGTAAACTCCCAACAATACCATTAGTTTCCAAAGAGCTTTGAAAAGTTCACATTCTTTTCACCATGATCCACAGTGGAGAGTCCACTTCTCAATGAAAGGAAATTTATCATTTCCTAGGGATTCGGATCCTCTCCACTACAAAAAAAAATAGTGGAGGGACCACTGCTGGAATAGTAATAATAATTTGCCCTTGAACATCCAATACAAATTATGTAATAATATTGTAATATTAATAAATTTAATTGTTGCACATAATTTGGGTATTATTTATATAATTGTTATATATATATCCTTAGAAGTTATTTTGTTAGATCATGCACTGTGATGGTCACTTGCTTGGAGATATGATCTAACTTAGAAATTTCTTAAATTTGTGCTTAACCTATAACTAGTAAAGGATAACTTTGTTATAACAGGTTATTATGCATGACACCGATATATGAGATATGGTGGTGGGTCTCAACCATCGAGAATGGAGATTCTCCGGGTGTATGTCATAAGCACGCATTATGATGTGTGTAGCACTAGACCGTATTTGAATTCTCTAGGAAGAGTCACCTAAGAGACAGAGAATTCAAATTGTTACATGGTCCCTTTGACTTGATGATATTGTTATTTTCGATTTGATAATTTAGTATGCTTTGATGTGATGGTTAAGCTTGTTTAGCAAGCGCTATACAACCTGAAAAATTGGGTTGCTAAATTTCATTTAGGAAAATGATGGATGTCTAGATAGGATCCAGTATGCTCATTATGATGAGTTAATTTATTATGCATTCCCATGAAGCTATTAAATTCCTGCCGGCAGGTGGTTTTAAAAATATTTTTTTAAAATTTACTTTCTTATAAAAAATAAAATATTTTGATGTTTCAAAATAATTTTTATTTATGTTCATGGGAATTGCAAATTTAGGCATGAGCAAATAGGTGAGTTATCCTGCTTAAAAGAGTTGCCTAAAATAAATGATACTGGAAGGGAGTGAATGTAAGATATTATTTAATACCATATTATGGAAGAGGTTTTATGAACAGTTAGTCGGATAGGGATTTGATTGTTAAATTAAAATTATTAATTTGATTAATAATTGGTTCTCGATATGGGACCCAATTGGTCTCACTAATGTCATTAGAAGAGGTATACATGCAATACAATTCTATTTCTATCCTTAATTGTTATGGATAAAGTTTTTGAATAAATCTATTTCTATCCTTAATTGTTATGGATAAAGTTTTTGAACAAATCTATTCTATCCTTAATTGTTATGGATAGAGTTCTAGATAATTATGAATTGTTTAAAGTTAAAATCTCTAAGACTAGTGTAATCCTATAAATAGGGTTCATATGTAGCCTTATGAAAAAAAAAGAGAAGAGATTCAAAATCTTATGAAGATAATATGAAGAAATAGATTTTTGAGAACCTATCTCTCAGTATTGCTCCTCTACGGTGACGGGTGGATTTCAATTGGAGGCTTTTTCTCTTGAGGAAGCTATTTTGGATTGATCTCGGGACAGATTATTGTAGAAATTCGGAAAGCGTTTCAGGTATTCTTCTAATATTTAATTAATTTTGATTAATAGTCATGATATGCTTTTTCCGCTGCATTGTATGTCATGATTCCAACAGATGGTATCAGAGCGGGTTTAGAATCCAATGTATTGATGAATAACTGTAAAATTAGTTACAGACCCCTGTTTGATCCAGAAATTGTTCTGAGTCTACTAGTATATTAATTTTGATGTGAAATTAGCTTCACCCTCCTGATAGATTTTGAAACTGTTTTAAGATCCATCTGAATATATAGACTAATTTTTGATTAGTCCCTAGCACTTACAGAATTTGTTCAAAAGTCCATATGCATGTATAGTTTAGTTTCCTTTGTTGAAAAGATTATCTAACTCTTAGTGAATTGTTAGAAATGATATTGTATCATGTATATTTCTGAAATATTATTTGTATTATACTTGTGATATGATCATGTTGATTTTAAATTGTTTAAATTCAATAATTCATGTGATTAAAGTAATACATGAAAAATTACTGTAAGGTCCAGAATTGTTCTGAATTTGTTTTATTAAATAAGACAGTTTAGAATTTATTAGAAATTGACTGTTGTTATTTTCTCTCAGTTATAATAAATAACAAAAGTTGTATAGAAGTGTAGATAGATTAATTTTTTAAGAAATATAAATCTAAAGGTCTTCCATCATAGAGATATAACTTAGATAATAATTTTTTAACTTATCTGATGCCACAAAGGATAGGGTTTGTTAAAATTTATTATCTAGTTATACCTCGCATAAGGATGCCAAGTATTTTATGTATAATGGGACCACTAGACTAAAATAGGTAGTGCCACCTGTTTTATATAAAATAGCTGGATTGATGGGTTAACACTTCATTGATGTCTTGGGGTGCTCGCTAAAATAGTGGGGCACATCTTACATCAAAGACCAAAATTTAAAGGAAAATCGTTAATTGTTAATGATTGAATAGATGATTCTACCTTGTTTAATTATATTCGATCTTGAAAATCTGGAGGTTTATAATTAAACTTGGATTTCCTGTTCACATTTAAATAAATGAGAGAAATGTTAAATGTGAAATCATTACTTAAAATATCCCTGTAATGATTGTGCAATAATAAAATAATAACTTACAATATTTGTGTTATTATATTCTGCTTGTACATGATGACTAAATTTTGTCATTTTGATATGTTATTGAATGATTATAAATTAGATAGCCCGAACTGTTGGATTGGAAAAGAAATCTATTTAATTTTCAAATGCTGAATGTTTGGCCTATGATTGTCTAAGGTGACATACCCGCTTAACCAGATGTAACTGATGATAAAGATCATCAATCATAATCCTGCTTAAAGATAATAATGATAAAAGTAATGTTCATAAGATGAAAACAGATATATATTTTCATATGATGTTTTGATATATATTGACAAATTAGATTTGTTGGAAGTTAAGATCGAAATCAAACGTTGATGTGATATTTACTTCCTAATCTCACTCCTTGTTTAATTTAACTACCATTGTATTAGAATTGAACAACTTGTTAAAGAAAAAGTGAAAAGAATATTATTAAGCAGGTTAAATCCATAATGATGGATATCGAACTGGATTGTCCAGTATTAAGAAAAGAAAATTTTCTTAAGAGGGAAATCTAAAAAGTAAAATAGATTTCTAAACATGAAGCGGAAATTTAAATAATGAAAGTCATTAGAAAAGAAAATTGTAAATGTTACATTATGTCACTTAATAAAGAAATGTCTTTTGAAGACAGTTCACCCATTGATTAGTAGAGTCTACTAATGTGAATGATTTTTATATATGATGTATTCATTCTAGTTTATCTTTACATACTTACAAATTTGTTGTAAGAGTACATGAAAAGCTTAACTTTGACAATGAAAATAAAAGCTCTAGTTTCAGCATTGTAAATAAAAATAATAATAATAAGAAATTTGTTTCTGTTTTGAATGAAGGGCATGAAATAAAATTTAAAGATTGTCTTAATGTTTCTTAAAGTTAGAAGAAATTTGATTTCTATTTTGTAAATTTTTTGTAGTGATTTTCTATTTTCTTGTAAAATAGAATTTCTATTAAAAGTTTAGAAATTGCTTTGTTGATAATTATGAAATTAAAACTGTTTATTTTCATGATTGCCACCCTTAACTCTTATGTAATGTAATGTTATTGGAATTGATAAATCTCTTAAAATATAGATTGGATCAAGGTAATCCAACTTATCTTTGGCACAAAAATACAAGGTCATGTTAATGTTGATAAGATCAATAAATTGATAAAGGATAGTCCTTTGATTTTTCTAAATTAGAATATTTCTCAACTTGTAAATATTTTCTAAGAGACATATGACCAAACTATTTTTCTAAAATAGTGCTAAAGCTCTTGCGTACTCTTGACTTCATACATTCAGATGTATATGATCCTTTAAATGTTAAAGCAATAGTTAAATATTTATGTGATTGCATCATAAATTAGAATGTTATTGAAGTTAAAGAGGAGTTTGATAAAAGTATCAAAATCATCTGATTTGATCCAGATGGCAAGTTCCTAATTTTAGGAATTTAAGAGATTTATGAACAAAATGGAATTGTTAGTACTTTGACATCTACTAATTTATCACTCCTAATTATTTGTCTGAAAGATGGAACTAAACCTTATTCGATATGGTTAGGTTTATGCTGGGCATTAACCTGTTCTTATTTTCTAATAGGTTATGCATTGGAGATTGCATATTATTTATTATGTAGAATTCCTGCCAAATCTTTTTCTTTCACTCCATATTAGACATGGATATGAAGAAAATTAAGTGTATGACGCTTGGAGATCTGGAGTTGTCATATTCTCATCAGAGAATAATATATGGACAAAATGGGAGTCTAAGGTAAATAACATCCTACTAGTAGGTTATCCTAAAGAAAGTACTAGGTATTATATTGATAATCCTAGTGTAGTTTTCAGACAATAATTATTACTAGAAATATGTTCTTTTATAAAGTCAAGCTTGATAATTAGGATTTATATAACTCAAGAAGAAAATTTGTTTTCTTTAGTGGGAGAGTTATTTAATCCAGTGGGAGAAACTTCAAATGAGTTGAAGATTGTATAAATTTAGTGGGAGCTTTAAGTAATAAAGTAAATGTAGATTTACTTACTAAATTTATTGTTGAATACACTGATTACAATTAGGAGATCAAACAGGATTTTCATCCACCTGTATAGTACAGTAGCCTTGTTAAAATATATTTGATGAAAAGTAACAAGGAGAATAAAAATCCTAAAACTTACACAAAAGTCATGTTGGACATGATTTCATGTAAGAGACCTGATATCATATTTGATGACAAACGGGTATTAATTATTGAAGAATCTTTTCCTCTAATTGTAATATTATAGTTCATAAGGATCCATTTAGTCATTTCAATGTGTTATGAATATAAGATATCAATAAATGGATTTTAAAATAACCTTCTTGAATGGATATCTTTAAGAAGATATTTACATATTATAGAATCAAGTATGTAAAATTCAAGAAGATAAAATTGATTAATTGAATCAATTAAAGTTATGAACTTAATCAATCAAACATTCATTTTGATGAAATGTTTAAGGAAATTGATTTTAATCATATCCTTAAAAAGAAATAATGTGTGTATAAGGAACAATAAAGTAAGTCCATTATATTCCTATCATTGCATGTTGATGACATATTGCTCATTAAGAATGATATTTTTTAATGTCATGAGTAAAAGTAAGATTTAGTTCTTTATGAAGGATTTTCTTTTGACATTCTATATCGTAGATCTTAAACTCTATATAGATAGAGAAATAGATATATAGAGTTGTCACAATCTACTTATATGGATAAGATCCATAAAAGATTCAACTTAATAAGATTCCAAGAAAGGAAAGGTTCCTATAAGACATAAACAATCTCTCTTTAAGGAAATGTGTCCCAAAAAGGTTATTGATCTTGTAAGTAGTTTTCAATCCAATCATAATAATAGAAAGTCTGTTTCGGGTTATATTTATATCATTAATAATAATAGCAGAATATGTAGTGCCATGTTAAATCATTAAAAGAAGGAATATGGATTAATGAGTTATTCCATAAGCTTAATATTATTTCTTGTAATAATTTTCTTTCTCATTATTATTTGATAGTAATGGAGCTGTTGCAAGAAGCTTAGAAAGAAAAATTATCTTATTAAAGGTTAATAAGAAGAAATATGTTATGGTTTAATAGATGGCTGAGCATATAACATTTAATGTCCTTTTATAGACCATTGTCTTAAAATGTTTTTGACAGATGGGAGTAAGGATTATATCTGATTGGATGTTAGGGCAAGTGGGAGATTGCTGGAATAGTAATAATAATTTGCCCTTGAACATCCAATACAAATTATGTAATAATATTGTAATGTTAATAAATTTAATTGTTGCACATAATTTGGGTATTATTTATATAATTGTTATATATATCCTTAGAAGTTATTTTGTTAGATCATGCATTGTGATGGTCACTTGCTTGGAGATATGATCTAACTTAGAAATTTCTTAAATTTGTGCTTAACCTATAACTAGTAAAGGATAACTTTGTTATAACAGGTTATTATGCATGACACCGATATATGAGATATGGTGGTGGGTCTCAACCATCGAGAATGGAGATTCTCCGGGTGTATGTCATAAGCACGCATTATGATGTGTGTAGCACTAGACCGTATTTGAATTCTCTAGGATGAGTCACCTAAGAGATAGAGAGTTCAAATTGTTACATGGTCCCTTTGACTTGATGATATTATCATTTTCGATTTGATAATTTAGTATGCTTTGATGTGATGGTTAAGCTTGTTTAGCAAGCGCTACACAACCTGAAACATTGGGTTGCTAAATTTCATTTAGGAAAATGATGGATGTCTAGATAGGATCCAGTATGCTCATTATGATGAGTTAATTTATTATGCATTCCCATGAAGCTATTAAATTCCTGCCGGCAGGTAGCTTTGAAAATATTTTTACAAAATTTATTTTCTTATAAAAAATAAAATATTTTGATGTTTCAAAATAATTTTTATTTATGTTCATGGGAATTGCAAATTTAGACATGAGCAAATAGGTGAGTTGTCCTACTTAAAAGAGTTGCCTAGAATAAATGATACTGGAAGGGATTGAATGTAAGATATTATTTATTAATAATTAATCCCATATTATGGAAGAGCTTTTATGAACAATTGGTCGGATAGGGATTTGATTGTTAAATTAAAATTATTAATTTGATTAATAATTGGTTCTCGATATGGGACCCAATTGGTCTCACTAATGTCATTAGAAGAGGTATACATGCAATGCAATTCTATTTCTATCCTTAATTGTTATGGATAAAGTTTTTGAATAAATCTATTTCTATCCTTAATTGTTATGGATAAAGTTTTTGAACAAATCTATTCTATCCTTAATTGTTATGGATAGAGTTCTAGATAATTATGAATTGTTTAAAGTTAAAATCTCTAAGACTAGTGTAATCCTATAAATAGG
Organism: Asparagus officinalis; assembly: GCF_001876935.1. NCBI lineage: Eukaryota > Viridiplantae > Streptophyta > Magnoliopsida > Asparagales > Asparagaceae > Asparagus > Asparagus officinalis. The sequence continues at coordinate 61,772,314 of NC_033796.1, forward strand.
GTTCATATGTAGCCTTATGAGAGGTGAAGAGAGAAGAGATTCAAAATCTTATGAAGATAATATGAAGAAATAGATTTTTGAGAACCTATCTCTCAGTATTGCTCCTCTACGGTGACGGGTGGATTTCAATTGGAGGCTTTTTCTCTTGAGGAAGCTATTTTGGATTGATCTCGGGACAGATTATTGTAGAAATTCGGAAAGCGTTTCAGGTATTCTTCTAATATTTAATTAATTTTGATTAATAGTCATGATATGCTTTTTCCGCTACGTTGTATGTCATGATTCCAACAACCACTACATAATCACAGCCATTGATTATCTAGTTGATGGTTATGATTTTTTTCTTTTAGTGCAAATTAGGAATTAGTGCAATACACGGGGGTATGTTAAGTGTTAGATTTAGATTGTATCATAACCGCCTACTAAATATAATCAACGCTTGAGATTAAAAGTAATGGTCTCTCCACTACTTTTTTTGTAGTGGAGAGGATCCAAATCCAAGGATTATGATCTTGAGCGCAAGAGAGAAATAACGCAATTTAGAGAAAAGTCTCCAATACTATTTTTCTTTTTGTCTACTGGGTAAAATGATAAGCTGAGGGTTGTTTATCCTTGAATTGAGTACAAATCTTCATTTGATGCGCTCAATTATATAAAGTATAATCTAGAGCAACACTGGACGTAATTTTTCTATACAATGACAATTGTATTGAAATGAATCATAACATATTAGATTTAACTGCAACCATGTAATTTTATGAATTGTTTATTATTATTATTATTATTTACTGCCGAACAAGAAACGGGATATATCCAAATTTGTTATAAAAGCCTAAATAAGGCACATTAGTAGCACCACAAGCATAATGGCATAACCAGCCCATATAACCCATGTACATATATCCCCCCTAACAATAATACATCCCGCTTTTATATCAAAAAACACATTGACGACGACTCAAAAATCCAAGCACATTATTTCGCTTGGAATTTAATTAATTAATTAACTAAAATCCAAGTAGCTCTTGAACGATTCTTGCCTCATCTCCTCGTTGAACTTCTTGATGAACGCCTCCACCCTCCGGTTCAGCTCCTCCCTCCCCAACGACGTGTCTTTCTTCACCGTCGGCGACGCCGCCGCCCCCTGGGCTTCGCTCGGGGCCGCCTCGGGCCCTCCCGGGACGGGGTTGCCACGCGGGGCGCGCGTGGCGTCCCACGTGTCGGA
>NC_033796.1:61773548-61790467 GCF_001876935.1 Asparagus officinalis
CCGTCCGTTATCGACCTCCACGTGATCCCCAGCGTGTCGCTCCGCTTCGAGCGGGCGACGCCAAGCGCCCTCCCAGCTGAAAATGACCAAATTGACCTTGGCTTTTTTAGCACAAATTCCAGAAAGAATATGGCCACTTACATCAAACAGCATATCAACTTAAATGCGTATCGATATAATGTTAAATTGGAAAAAAAGAAAAACTATAAAAGAAACATTAAAATATGTGAACTAGATTTATTAAAAGAAAATAATAATAAATAAATAAAGCCAGCATGCTATTTTGAGATTGAGAATGTTTTCAGTAGTGTGTGTGGATCCGAAAACAAATCAAGTCAGACATTTGGGTTTAGACATAAAAAGTAAAAACTCCAAAATGTGAAGGTGGGGGGTTTAACTTTTTTTTTTTTTACCTTCAGGACTGGCCTTGAAGCTCTTGCGTCGACCGCGAGCCTGCTAAAGAAAACAGCGGTTTCTGCCGTCAGAACGGAGTATTCCGTCAATCTTTCTCCGTTCTGAATCTCACGTCAAGCTCGTCTCCCTCACTCTTCGGCTCCAGCTCGACCTCAGAAATCACAAACTGTCCTCTTCTCTCCTCCTCTCCATCCCTACCTCATCCTCTCTCCGAGGTGCTCGTACTCCGCGGCACATCCATCCCGACTTGACCTCCGCTGCCTCCGCAACCAGAACGTCTCCCGCGCTGCCTTTCGAAACGGGTGCGTCCGTGAACGCCGATGAGCTGCATCGAGACGGCCGGGGATCCAGGCTGAAGCTTAGAGGAGGCGGCGATGGAGATGATGATCGACATTGACGACGAAAGTAGAGATACGGCGGGGTCAGCCACAGCGTGGCCAACGACGCCCGTACATCGTCGGATCTCGGCGACGGACGCGAATCCCGCGATCGACGGACGCGAAGAAGGCGGACACCGCCGCCGTCCGAGCGAGCGCGGACTGCGGTCCAGGAGATGGGGGGCGAGCTTTGGGTCGGCAGGGTTCGGCAACCGCGCTTGTTGGATCCCCATTAGGGTTTTTTAAACGTTCTGGCTCTCGTTCCTCTCAAATCTTTTTGAGGGGAGAAAAAGGGATTTATATAGAGATGAAAAGGGGGGAAAGAGTTGTGTCCTTTTTAGGATGATGAGATGGGTTCGCAGAGTCCGCCGTCGCTAATCTGTGGTGATTAATTTATTAAAAATGGGACAATTAATTAGTGAGGGCTAAGCTAGTATCACAAGGAAGTACTGCCCGCCGACTCCAACGGTCATAAATGGACGCGTTTGAGTGAGAACGGCGGGGCCCACATGAGTAAGCACTCGCCCTTCGAGTTCCGGTATATGCTACCTCGAGATAATAATTCAAATGAAAACCAAGATTAAGTTTAATAATAGTATGATTAAGTAGTTTTGTTTCCCCAAATGTCGACTGAGCAATAGTTTGTTTAAGAGGAGTTTGCATATATACCCCTAACACCTTTCATGTTTGCAAAGGTACTACTATATATCTTTCACTTACATCCAAATCCCTCCAATACCAACTGCAAGTTTATTGATCTTTTTCTTTTCTTTTTTTAAGATGAATTCTATTGATTTACTTTGAACATTTCTTTTTTTCTTTCTTCAGAATAGTAAAACACGTACTTCTGTTCAGGAGAAAGTCTAGTGCATCATGCTTGATTGCAAAGAAGAGCTATGGATTTCTTTGAGGGGGGCTCCGGTAATGGGTAAGGAGTTTGATTTCTTTCTTTTTCATTGTATATTCTCAATGAGATTAGTCCTCCATTTATAGGGCCTAAACTCATTATCTCCATCCCCCTCAGATCTGCCCCTTGAGAGAGATTCTCTCAACAAACTCACGTTTCCACGTTCTTCTCAACAGAGAAACGAACGTTGATTTGATCACTGAAGACCGATTCAAAGTAGCATCTCCCACTTGACCAAATCAACCAAGTGATATGCCTCACACTATCCATGAGATCAGATGTTTCTCATTACCATTACTCCAACTATCCGTAGAGAGTAACTCTTATTTCATTATTCATAAAATTTTACTCAGGCTTATTTATTCCTAAGTCTTATCAAATTTACATGTTTGATAAAAGATTTTGTTAGTATTCTTTTTGTCAAAGGATCAGCAACCATATCTATAGTAGGGATACAAGTCACTTTGACTTCTCCATTTTCTACAATATCTCGAATATAGTGATACTGGATCTCAATATATTTTTCTTTGGAGCTATTCACGCCACTATTGATTAAGTTAATTGCTGCTTGATTATCACAATAAATATCAATAGGTCCTTCTAGCAAATTGAGATCAAGATCAATCAAAAACCGCTGCTTGATTATCACAATAAATATCAATAGGTCCTTCTAGCAAATTGAGATCAAGATCAATCAAAAACCGTCTTATCCAGACAGCATGTGTAGTTGTAGATCAATCAAAAACCGTCTTATCCAGACAGCATGTGTAGTTGTCATACTGCAAGCTATATATTCAGCTCCTTACGTATATCTAGCAACACACCCTTGTTTCTTGCTACTCTAAGAAACAACTCCTCCTCCAAAGATGAATAAGTGTCTTGAAGTGTTTTCATCATCTTTATCACCTCCGAATTAGTATTGGAATAACCGAGGAGTTCAAACGAGTAGGCTTGATAAACTAATCTATGAGTCAATGTACCTATGATATACTTCATAATCCTTTTAACAAATTCCCAATGTGCTGGTCCTAGATAACTTTGATATCGACTGACTAGACTCACATCATAAGTTATATAAGGTCTGGTGTACAACATTGCATATATTAAGCTTCCAATTGCTTGAGCATAAAGAACATCTAATGGCGTCTGCCCTCTCCAAGGCTTTGCTCTTTACATAATCTCTTTCCCATAACCAATGGAGTTGGTGTCAGATTGGAACTCTCCATTCCAACAAACCTTTTAAGAACTGATCTTAAATATTTTTCTTGGTTTAAACTTAGCATTCTAGACTTTCTATCTCGAATTATTTGAATTCCAAGAATATATGATGCATCTCTCATGTCTTTCATTTCAAACTTTTCGTTGAGACCTGCCTTGATTTTATTCAACATTTCTATATCATTTCCAGCGAGCAATATATCATCCGCATATAAGAATAATATAGTAAATTTACTCCCACTTTTCAAGATATATACACAATTATATAATTTATTTAGGATAAAACCAAGTTTAGTGACTGCATCATGAAATTTGAGATACCATTGCCTAGAAGACTGTTTTAAACCATATAGAGATTTTATTAATTTGTAAATTTTATATTCCTGTCCTTTCACCTGAAAACCTTCAGGTTGTTGTATATATATCGCTTCCTTCAACTCTCCGTTAAGGAATGCTGTTTTAACATCCATTTGGAATAAGTCCAAATCAAGATATGCAACAATAGCCAAAATAATTCTAATGGATGCAAATTTAGCTACAGGAGAATACGTCTCGTGAAAATCTATTCCTGCCTTCTGGTTGTAACTCTTGACAACTAACTGTGCTTCGAATTTATCAATAGATCCATCAAAATACGATATTTCTTTTTGAGAACCCATTTGCATCCTATGGTTTTTTATTTTCTGGTAGATCACATAACTCACATACCTTATTCTTTCCTATAGAATCAAGTTCTTCTCTCATAGATTCTAGCCATAAAGCTGATTCATGCGATTTCATCGCATTAGAAAGGTTAAGGGATCTTGTTCTTCTATATTTGTATCTACTGAGAAACAAGATGGCTCACATGAATACAAATAGTAATCATTCATCCATGAAGGTTGTGTTCTTAGCCTTTTGTTGCCTACAACCGGTTGATTATTTTCCATAGGTATTTCATCATTTTTGAGGTTAGGTTCATTCATAATATTAGGGTCATTGGTAGGAATAACACTGCAATAATCATCATCTATTACAGTTAGAGGTTCTGTTTCCTCTCGAACTTGTTCCTCTTCCTCTAGATTATCTAGAAATGTAGCATCTCTGCTTTCGATGACTCTTTTTTCTTTATTGTAGAACTTATAACATTTTGACTTTTCTGAATACCCTATGAATCTATATTTTATTGTTTTAAAATCCAACTTATCTCTAACTTGACAAGGAATGAGAGCATGGGCTATAGATCCACACTTCCTGAGATGACTCAAATTAGGTTTTCTCTCATTCTATAATTCATAAGGTGTAGATACAACTGATTTGGTGGGAATTCTATTTAAAATATAGTTTGTAGTTAATAATACTTCTCCCCAAAAGTTTTTGGAGAGACCAGATTGAGATAACATATATCTAACTACATTCAGTAATGTTCTGTTCTTTCTTTTAGCAACACCATTCTGTTGTGGTGTATACAACATTGTTGTATGCATTTTAATTCCATGCTGAATACAATAACTCTCAAATTCTTTAGAGTTATATTCCCCACCTCTATCAGTTCTTAAAATTTTGATTTTCAATCCAAGTTGGTTTTCAACTTCTGTCTTATATCTCTTAAAGTAGTCAAAAGCTTATAATTTTTTGGATATAAGATAGACGTGTGTAAACTTAGAATAATCATCTATAAAAGTAATAAAATATTCTTTATTACTATGAGTTTTGACACTTAAGGGACCACAAATATTCGAGTGTATCAACCCTAAAAAAGTTCATTGGCTCTTTGTCCGCCAATAAATGGTTTTCTAATCATTTTATCAGTTAAACAATGTTCACATGGTGGCAATTGAACATTAAATAGTGTAGGAAGCAAGTTCATTCTGATAATTTCTTTTATTTTTGAAATACTAGTATGTCCTAGTCTAGAATGCCATAATTCAGACTCAGGAATATAACATGACAAGTAGTTCAAATTCAAAATTTCATTATCAGAATTATTACAAACTACTGGAAGAATGCATAATTCATGCTCGGGCATAAATTTTTTCATAGCATACACTTTATTATTCTTGCCTATAGAAACATTGTTATTATAGAACCTAACTTCCAGTTATTTCTTCATCAAGCTGGGAACAGAGATCAGATTGCGTCAGATTCCTAGCGCATAGAACACATGTTTGAGGACAAAAATGCTCCCCAAGATCCAATCTATACAAACCAATACCTTCTATATTGAGATAGGTATTATTTCCCATATAGATTCTATGTTCTCTTTTCTTCAACTCGGTGAATTCTATGACTTCATTCTTGTCCTTTGCGATATGCCTAATCACACCTGAGTTGATCCACCAACCATTGATATCCGTCATTACAGCATTACATTCCGTCACACCGATGAATTCTCTTTTCCTAGTACCCCTTGTTCTGGATGCTTATAGCCTCCCTTATTCTCCTGTTTTTCACATTGTGGGCAATTGGGCTTGAAATGCCCGAACTTTTCATAATTGTAGCAGGCTCCGCGGGGTACTTTTCTTTTCTTGAATTGTTGTGACTTCGGTCCTCACGGTTGTGGTTTACTAGGACCAGTGTTTTTATAGCTTCCAGTATTATGCCTCTGGCGGGCATAATTCAGCTCATGCTGCACTATATTCAGTTCTGGTTCTTTCCTACTGGCTATTAAGTCATGTTCTATCACTAGGTGCATAGGAAGATCAGTGACAAACTTAATGGCATGATTCATTCTTAATGTGGTGGCAGCCACAGCAAGGGAAGGGGAAGACTATTTAGAATGGTTGTCATTTTCATTCTTTTCAGGATTTCGGTCCCAGCAGTGGATAAATCCTTAGTCATGATAATTATCTTGTTAATATGCTCTACGACATGGTCTCCCTCTTGCATACGACAAGAATTATACTTATGCAAGAGTAGTTGAATGTTAACTTCAGAGGCGGTGTCGTATTTCTCTTTTATTACATTCCACATGTCCATGGAAGTCTTATAAGTTTCAAAAACTTTGATTAAGTTATCTTCCATGAACATGAGCATAAGGCTTTTCGTCTTTTTATCTTTCGACTTCCACTGTTCAAACCATTTCTTTTCTTCAGGTGTTGATTTATCAGTAAGAGTTGGAGCAGTGGTTTCAATTACATCATCGATATTGTCATGAATAAGAGCATATCTTATTTTTCTATGCCACATATCAATTATTGCCATTAAATTTATTAATTTTTTCTAGTTCTGATAGAACGAGTTCACTAGCCATTCGATAAAGAACTAAAACTAAATTCAATTTTAAATATAAGGTTAGTATATTGACAATTACATTAAAATATAATAAAGTTAGATAAAAATAAATAAATTAAAATAAACCTGATTTTTGTGAGTTAAAAAAATAGCTCCAATGAAAGCAAGGTCGTCACTTAGAGTGTTGACCGAAGAATCTCTTGTCGAAGTTTCGGTGTTGTTTTTAACTGTATGTGGAGATGATCTGCTTCACAGCCTCAAGCGGTGCCTCCACTCTAACAGATAAGTGAGCTACAACTTCACCCGGCCCACAAAAATCAATTACAACTTCACAGCCTCACGCGGTGCCCTCCCACCTTCACATGAATGCAGAACATAATAGTACTTTACCACTAACTAAATCAATCAAAGTATATATAAGCAGAGCAATCGCAAACAATAGCAGCACACTGCCAGTTCACCACTTCCCTGATTTTATTTCGAACACACATTTTCTTTCTTAAATTATCATATACTTCAGACACACTGTAATTTTCTTTCTCTAGTACTTTCACATAGCACTAATGAATAGTATCTAGTATTATTAACTCTCCTTTATGAGAGTTTTTCCTTCCACTTAATAAAGTATGCGTAGCATATTGCTCTCATTAAAATCAAACAAGGTATATACAACTAATCCATCACCAACAAAAACCAGCAGAACCAGTCTTTATTGATTTCAGGCACAAAGACGGAGAAGAAACATGAAATGACTCAATAAATGGTTTACAACTGAAGAGAAACACGATGAGAACTGTTTAACCTTTGCAAACAAAACGAAATGGGGTCGGGCCTCAACGTTTGGTGAACATTCCCTGAGTTAGTGAAGAGAAATCAAAGTCACCGCCGGATTTGCTTGGTGTGCTCGAAGGGGCAGGAGATGCAGAGGACCTGCTCGGTCCTCCAGCAATCACGCCATTGGTGGGCACAGGTGATCCTGTACTGTACATGCTGCAACAAAATGTATGTTCAGAATATATGACAGACTTTTATGACGATTCTATTATTTCTTATGTCTGAGAAAAATCAAGGGGTGAATTCCAAGAAAATACCATGAAATCTAGGGGGCTCTGCACAGAACCTGATGTAAATCTTTTTACAAGAGAACTACGAAAAATTTTCAGAACTGTAGAGAAATAACATGAACATTTGGGCGTCGTTGCTGAAGCCATTGACATCCCAGATAAAAGGCCTTACTACCCTTATTTCTAGCTATCAATCCACGACATTCACAAGGACAATATTGGAGATATATAAATACATAGGGGGGAAATTATCCAAAACATGTCACACGCACAACACTAGACAACTTAACTATCGTTAAGCATGATTGGTTTAGTGGACAGGGTTTAGTGTCTACATAGGGGCAAAATTATCCAAAACATGTCACATGCACAATACTTGACAACTTATCTTAACTACCGTTAAGCATGATTGGTTTAGTGGACAGCGTTCAGTGTACTTTTTCTCTAGTGAAAATGTGTAATAGTTTTCTCCCAAACAGCCCCAAAAAGTTCATGGTAGTTTTTGTGAAATTTAGACAAGAATTAAATACAGAGCTTTTTGGCAAAATGGACTATAAGTGCAATAGAATAGACAAATAAAAAGAAAATGGAACAATGAGAAAGACGCAAAAAAATCACACAATTTAACCTATAAAATTCTTCCACAGGAACACAGCCTCTAATGGAGTATTGCACAAGTTAACTTTTGATTTGCAACTTCAAACAAGTGACAAAAAAGGAAGGAAAAAAAGACAGAGGTACTGAAAGACTACTGAATTAACATCTTCTTAGCTAAATCTGTAAATTGGTTAAAAAAAAGAACTGAGCAACCTTTGGATGCCAAAAAGTAAACAATAACACGAGAACCTTAAAGGTTAACGCATACAACACAATATGAATATGCCATCTTGTGCTTTTACGAGGGGGAAAATGAAATTTGACGATATTTTTTGAAGTTTAAAAAACATAAAATTTATGAAACAATGTAGAAATATAAATATCCATATTACCTCAGAAAATTGTCTAAATGTCCATGTGTTGCATAGTAGTAACAATTTAATAAGCATTTTGATTTATCACTAATGATTAATGAAAACTACATTAAAATGTAAAGACTGAAGTTCTGAACTTAAGTTAATACAAATCAGCAATTAACAAGCAAAAAGGTGCATGCTATATGCGGCAATATATTTCTGTTTATAGTAAAATTGACTGTGTCTGCAATAGTCATTTGTGTGCAGCAGAGAGCCACATATATAGAAACATATTCTATAAGGTTATTCAAAGTATAAAATTATGGAACATTGACCTTGCAATCCACCAACATTAACATGCAAGTTACATATAAGTATAATGCATATAAGTCAAATTTGTGTATTATAACATCCTCATAACTGATTCGGCTACGATGATTTTGTAATTTTGACCTTAAAACTACATAACATTCACGTACAAATCGCAAAATATGAAATATACAAAGAATGGTTTGGACTCTAACCTTCAAAGCAAAGAATAAATCCTGAATTCTATCTTATGTGTCTTATACTATTATAAAAGTGGATTGGGATGTTAAAACATTTCTCCCCAAATTGCCCTTCGACATACATACATAAACACATAAACACACATGCATACATAAGCATTTAAAGAAAAATACCTAACCTAAATAAATTAATACATACATACATAATTACTATAATTATCCATAATATTTTTCATAATAATAAAATATAAATTTTATGAGATTCAATTCACCACAATTACATTCAATTAATATGCTAGCAACTTTTAAATTCCATGCAATGTACACTTTATAATTAATAAATAATCATTACAATATCTATTAATATGTTGGAATAGCTATGCCTTTTACATGGCTTTCTCAGTGCTCAGAGCAAACTTTCCATTTAGTTGGTAAATATAAAGCAAGTAAATGCACTGTCCATTTCTTTTCAACCGTATGGCTTCATCTTTATTTTCCAAGGGACATAATTCAACAACGTTCATCGGTCCAATTCTAGGTAACACCAAATGAGCTAGCAAACTTTCATAGCTTTCAGTTACGTTTTAGCTTTTATGAAATTAATCAATTAATAGGTAATCCTCTTCTTCACAATCTCAACTCAATGGACCTTCAGCCCACATCTTTTTTTTTTCCTTCTTTTGAAGGCAATCTTTTCCTTTTCATATCAACCTACTAGCTTGAGCATTAATTCATTCAATTACAGTCTTCAGCGAAGATGCTACATGTCACATTGAGGAATTGATGCAAAGATGCTACACGTCGCATTGAGGAATCGATCCAAGTTGCAGAAGCGATTGGGGAATGACTTTAGGTGTAGAAATTCAGGATAGTAAATATTTTTTATTAGTTCTTACAATTATTCTCATCAATAGTCTTCTTTGCGGCTGACTGTAAAGGATAACTGGTTGATAAGTGTGGAACTATTGAATTTCACTCTGATTACAAAGTAAGTTTTCCCTTCAAATTGCTCTCACTTTATTATAATTTCGTAATTTCGTTTCAAGCTTGATCACTTAAACTTAAATCAATTAAACTTAAAAAAATATTTTAATGTTTATAAAAGTTTCTGAGAGAAAGAGGAGGGGCTTCTCACACGATAGAATTTTATCAAGTTAGTTTATTTTTCTTTATTCTGACCGCGATGTAGTATTTACTATTTAGGGAATAGAAGACTAATTAGTACTCTGCTTTGGTTGACTCTTGCTTCGCAGGTGGTTGGCCGATGGAGAGTTTAGAAAATCTTAAACTCATTAATTTGGAACGGATTCGACAATTGTTCGTTCTCCTTGATAAAAAATTAAGGTGACACATTTTCATGTTTTCATTTTTACTCTTTTTATGGGTTATTTGCACTTGGATACCCTAAAGTTTACACCATTTACTTGGATACACCAAAGTTTTCTCCCGACACGTTGATAACCCAAAGTTCACACCTTTTTTAGCTTTTGATATCCCAAAATTTTATTCCAACACCTTGATATCCTTAAATTTTTACACTTTTCTTAACTTTCATACCCCCAAATTTTTGTTTTGGACACTTTGCTACATCAGAGTTTGGGGTATAAAACTAAAAAGTACGTAAACTTTGGCGTATCCAAACTAAAAAACATGTCAACTTTGAGGTATCAAAGTTAAAAAATATGTAAACTCTGGGGTATCAAAGTGCCGGGAAAAAGCTTTGGGTATCAAAGTCAAAAAATATGAAACTTTGGGTATCAAAGTGTCAAATAAAAACTTTGCAGTACCAAAGTTAAAAAAACTATAAAACTTAGGGTACCAAAGTGCAAAGTGCCCATTCTTTTGGTAATTTGTAGTGACCTCTTTAGCAATTTGCTTGCTGGTATCTATTAGTTTCAGTAGATAAATGTCACTGTTCTATCAGAAGTATGATGAATGAATTTTGAGAATTAATTCAAATGAATTATCTATTGAACTATCTTTAGTACTATGAAGTTTTATATTATTCTCCAGAACACGTGGATTATCGAAGGACTCAAATATGGTTAATTTTATAGCAAAGGATGTTTAGTGCAATTCACCTTTCTCTAGAAACAAAAATATCTCATTAAGTTATTTTAGAAACTAACATTACTGCATAAGAACAAGTATAGAGTTTTATGTAAGTAAATCATGTTAAGCAAACGACAATAATAGCTATATTAAATTGGCATAGAAACTTGAAGTTTCTATGCCAAAGAAAGAAAATATTATAAATTTAAATAATATTTTAAATAATAATTTAATACTTCAATTACATTCTTATTTGAAAATTATGCAAATTAAGTCGAAACTAGAGATGGAATGTAGGAAAATGATGTGCAACTACTAAGCCAGTTCCAATAAAATTTTATTATTATTTTGATAAAAATCTAATTTTGACTTTAGTAGACTTTAATCTAAGAGGTCCAATACCTTTGAAGTTTAATTTTGATGTACTTTATTCTATAGGCTAAACTATGAATTTTGGATTAAAAATTCAAGCAAAAACAAGCATCTTTCTTTTTTTCTATTTAAAATTAATCAAAAACAAGCATCTTTCTTTTTTTTCTATTTAAAAATTCAAGCAAAAACAAGCATTTTTCTTTTTTTCGTTGTTGTTGATATGATAAACATTTTACTTAGAACCTACAAGACTTCATATTAACGTCCAAGGGACATTAAAACTTATTTATTTTATTTTCTATTGAAAAGTTAATTTAATATTTATCCAAAAGATTCTCATTAGTTGAAAATTTAATTGAAATCTAACTAATTAAACATAAAACAATTATAACCACATGCAATTCGAGTGCCCTATACTAGTTAATGAACAAAAGGACAACCATCAATTCAAAAATTTTAAAAAAAACAGAAGGGGACAACCTACCCTGATGTAGGAAAAGCGCCATAATCCATATTGGGATATCCCTGCTTGATGCTTCCTAACTGCTCCAGAGAAGGAAAGAAAAGATAAACTAAGCATTTTTCTACCCAAAGAAAAAAGGTCAGACATTTTAAATTTTCTAAAGAACCACCTGATTGAAGTTGTGGGCGCCATTTTGCCCAATTACTGGTGTCATTCCTCGAATTTGGTAGTCAAGATTTGGCCAGCTTTGGGTTGGGGTGCTTCCATTAGGTACATGGGAACTAGCGATCCCATTTATTTGCATAGGAAATGATTGAGGGCCATTTGTCTGTGCAGGAAATGCTTGCGGAATCCCTCCAGATTTAGCTGCAGCCATGAGAAGAGCCTGCTGCTGGGAAAGGAATGCAAGCTGCTGCTGGTGAACAGCATATGGTGAAACCATATTGGACTGCAGAACCAACAGCATCAACGTCAACAAATGTGCATATTCTTCCAATATAACCCAGGAACAGAAATAAGGGATTCCCGAACAACAACACGATAAATTAATTGGTCTACTAGAATCATTAACCGAGTCAAGATAAACCGCCTCAAACAGGTAGTCAGGTTCAATCAGAACTCATGGACATCAGCACACATTACTCGGAATATGCTATATAGTACAGTTGTAAGTAACATTTAATTATCTCAAGACCCGTTATGAGCATTACAATGCAATACAATCAGGTTTCAACCTGGAACTGAATTGGCATGCTTACCAGCTTCTATTAGAATATAAACAGATCAAAAGACACAACTGATACGAAAAAAGAAAAATCTAACAAAGACAGCCATATATATATAAAAGCATGGCAATGATATTGAAATTAACGTTTTCCGTTTGCTATCATGGAACTGAAAATGGGCCTTAAGACTATTGAAAAAGGATTTGTGCAGCCAACCTAAAAGCTACATAATAAAATAGTCATAATTTCTAATAAAATTGTATTCTGCATCTGCCTACGTAAGATTGTCAGCAACTTCATGTTGGGATCAATGCTGCAGCTGACTGGGAATAGAGCACAATGCTTTAATATAGAGTAACTATCTTCTAGGCAGTGAAAGTGCGATGAGGCAGTCGAAGCCCTCCCTACTCCTCCCAAAAGAAGAATTCTTCCACTCAGGCCTTCTCCCTTCTTTCTCCCTGGGTATTCAACCTATTTTACTTTGAGCACATGATTGGAATTTTTGAGTCTTTTTGTTTTATGTCATGCGGGTTGGATGCATTATTTCCATGTTCTGGTACAACCACCAACGTCTAGACTGTGCATGCATAACTCATTGAGTGCCATTAAGTGTCTCAGTAATTCATCCCCCTCTCCCCCACCCAAAACACCACACAAATAATAATAATAATAATAAGGGAAGAACGCGAATAGGCTGACAGCTTACTTAACAAAGTAAGCTGTCCCCGATGTGGCAGCAAGCTGGCTCGCAAGGGCTGGGCCTCTAAGGGGTATATCTTGCATTTAACCCCTTCATTTTTTTCAACGAGATGTACAATTACTCAATGAGCACAACTTCCAAGGCAGCAGGTCGCTTTCCAGTTTCCCCCACTTCTAACTTTTTCTTCCCTACCGTTTCACTATTTCATTTCCTCTTTATGTTCTCTACAGTTTTCTTCATCAAAATTCACCAATAAGAGTGATTTAAAAACTTGCAACAAGGAGACAAACAAATATAAATTTATGGGTATAAATCCAATCTAAATGAAGAGGATTTACATCTAATGAACTTCATCTTCATATTCCTCAAGTTGCTTGATCAACTCCATCGTCCTACTTGCCATCACCCGACTGCGTCTCGCAGCTCCACACTCTTGTTTTCATCTACGATTGGGATTATGGGAGATGGGAAATTTCATTTTCCATATGTTATTTTTTTTAATTTATGGAAAGTAGATACAATAAGTGTAATCACAAATTGGAGAAACTTTCGTAACAAAAAGTGGGATGTAGTTACAATCTATTGGTAATTAGATGAGATTTTACATGCAATTAATGGGTGTATAGACTAAATACGCACTTGTATGTGTTGAAGTAACAGAAATCCATGGATAATATATCCACTAAGTAATTATTGCCACAAAGTTCAAATTAGCACATAAGTATCACTATATTCATCAAGAGGGATGATAGTTCATCATTTGCCCAAAGTTGAATGTGGTAACATCCAAAGTACCACGGTGATGGAATACATATATGTGATTAAAAAAAACTAGAATGGAACTAATCTATATTCATCAAAATTGAGTCTCTAAATTTACCCAAAACCATCTCAAAAATTTTGAAAATTCTGAGCAATTACGGCAACCATAAGAAGTTAAGAACCTACAAGGAAATTGAGGAAAAAATGAAGAATCTAGAAAAAAAATGATTGAGAGCATAAAGAAGATTTTTGAAAAATTTTGATACCATCAAGATCAGATTTCGCCTTCTTCTATCTGATGGAATACATATATGTTATTTAAATTAAAAAAATAGAATGGAACTAAGCTATATTCATCAAATTGAATCTCTATATTTACCCAAAACCATCAGAGAAAATTTGAAAATTCCGAGGAATTACTGCAACCATAAGAACCTACAAGGAATTTGAGCAAAAAAATGATGAATCTAGCAAAACATGATTGAGCATCAAGATTTTTGAAAAAAATAGCTACCATCAAGATCAGATGTCACGAAATTCTCCAGCTTGATTAGTACTAAGATAAGTTGAACGGATGTGATTTGGACTGGATTTAGATCTGTAAGCTCGTGATTGTCTTTTAATTGTTGCTATTTCTTTAGATCATATTTTTTGGTTGAAGCTTGATTAAAAAATGCAGGAAATAGAAGAGAAAGGGATGAGTGGAGAGAAGAGAGGGTGAAAAGGCATCATAAAACCCCTCACTAACTTGGGTGTTGCATTGCATCGGGTTTAGGACTTCTACTTGCAATAATAAATGGGCTAAAATGCAAAAAGCCCTATGCTACAAACCAATTTCTTTACAGTTAGGCTGCCACGTGAGCAACAGCTTACTTTGTTAAGTAAGCTGCCAACCTATAGTAATAATTAGTAAACACAAACCGAAGAGGATAGTTGATAAGCATACATCCATATAATTCTTTAGAAATAATGTCATTGCCTCACCTTTTCAAAGAGACCCATAATGTCATTTGTTACGGTTGCCTGGGATTTTTGTGGGGCCAAAGGCTGCGAAATTGGTGGCGAGTCTTTAAATAGGTCCTCTAACCCTGATGCCAACTGGGGTTTGCTTTCCACTGGCTTTGAATCAGCAGGACTTTTCTTCTCTGCATTAGCTGTTGCTCCTGCCGCTGCAGGTTCTTAATGGACCATGATTAGTAACAATAAGAGGAACTACAAATACCATAATTAATCCATTAAACGTTCAGGAAGAAAGTTCTTCCTAGCTCATTCCAAATATATAAAGACTGCAATGGAACTTACCCTGGAATCCAGCCCATGCATTATCGTCACTGGGAGATGATTCAGGCTGATTACTGCTAGGACCATCCATGGAAAGCATATTAAACAGGTCAGTGGCATAATCAACCTTTGGAGGAGGAGGTGAAGCATCCACTTTAGGAGGTGAGGGTTCTACTTTAGGAGGTGAAGCTTCCACTTTAGCAGGTGTCACCTCTGGAGACTGTGGATGATCAGCTTTGGGCAGGACAGGCACTGGCTTCGGTTCCGAAGGAACCTGAACCGGTTATAATAGGCAACATGTAGAGTAACAATTGTTAGATATTTCTGGATAACAAACAAAGGAAGCAAAATAAAAACAAATAAACGTCAAAAAGATAGGATAATAACAATTGATTTCAGATATCATTTTTAAAAAATTGACAAACATGGCAATAAGCCAATAGTGAAAACATGGGAAATTATGTGCTAACTTGCCATAACAAAAAACGACTTTACTATAAAAAGGTAG
This sequence comes from Asparagus officinalis, assembly GCF_001876935.1. NCBI lineage: Eukaryota > Viridiplantae > Streptophyta > Magnoliopsida > Asparagales > Asparagaceae > Asparagus > Asparagus officinalis. Next base: position 61,789,067 of record NC_033796.1, read on the forward strand.
TAAAAGATATCATGAATAAACTAATGTTAATACCCAGATGCAGCGCTACCTATCACTAAATATTACAAGCTATTTTCTAAGACTGGAGCCAAAACAAGACTGACTTCAGCCTAAATATTCAAGTAGCCTTCAGACTCTTTCACCTCCAACCTCTTTTCTGTGAGTTAAATAAAAGCGCAGCTATCAATAAATATCACCAGTTGTTTTCTCAGTGTGGAACTAAAGAAACCAAGACTTCAACTTAAAGGTTCTAGCATCCTCAAGAACATCATTTTCCCTCTAACATCCATTGGTTTGTCAAATCAAGACCAACTATGATCGGTTTCAATGTTTGCTTGCTAATATCGCTCTTCAAGTGATTTGAGTACTTTTGATCACATAGACACATACTATTAACAAAAATGCTTCATCGTTTCTGTTATCTTTCTTGGCTCATGGTTCTAGGTTAAAATAGCTTTTTGAATCTAAATGACATATTATTCTTCTTTCTCCCCTATTTTCCCCCATTTTCCTAATCAATTCTTTCATTCATCATCTGATTCTTCATTATTCTTTGCACTCCATTCCTTTTACCCTTTCCCATTTTGAAGAAAATTATGTGTACAAGTCACATCCTTCTGCAGTAAACCTTCTGTCAACTCCTTCTTCCTCTCATAAGATACAACTCTGTGGGCTTAAAAGTTGCCTCAAAGGCTCAAGCACAAGCTAAAGATTACAGGGTCTTACAAGCCTTGCAAGTCTCAACATTCTTCTAACCTTTTCTCTTCTCAATAGTTTTCCTACATAGCCCCCATTATTGTCAATGACTGTCTACAATTATCATTATCAATGTTTCCAATTCCTACAGTTACCATTATCAATGTTTCCAAATCCATGGGTCCCGTTGCAGAGCCAAGACCCTTAGGGTAGTGGGGGTGAAAAATTATAAATAAAATGTAATATTTATAAATCCACTAAAATAGATCCATTCATTCCAACATAAAAAAGAAAAGACATTTTACAATTGTCCTCGACGAGTTTTCATGTCTTGGAATCTTTGTGTAATCAACTCATTATCAATAGTTTCAAACACATCTTTCTCAATATAAGTAACTAAAGAATCATCCAAAGTCTTCTTCTGATTTTTCTAAAGAAAGTTGAAACAAATGGACTCACGAATCGCGATGACGGCAAATTAAGATGATTGAATGGAGATAATAGGATTAATTAATGGGTACGGGGTTTACTTAAAAGTTAAATGGGACTCTTAATTAAATGGGTCTCTTATCAAACACAGGCATGTGCCTAAGAGAGCAATTAGGGTCAAATTATAAGGGAGGGTTCAACAACATATTTATTACATTTTTTTTCGTTTTTCACTTTTTTTTTTGTTTCTTTTTTTTTTTGTGGGGTGGGGGGGTG
>NC_033796.1:61791091-61796180 GCF_001876935.1 Asparagus officinalis
AAAAAATAATTCAGTGGGGGCATTTACCTACACTTGGATCAATGTGGCTCCGCCACTACATTGGTCCCTCTTAAAGTTAGTCCTTCAAGCCAGAACCTCTTCGTCAAATATTGAAGTATTTACAATAGCAGCATAATACACAATACATTAATGGATATAGGAACAGGTTGAAATAGCTTTCTTTAGGTTAAGCATCAGAATTTGATTGGTTTCAATTTAGAAGTTGATTTCAACATTGTTGACAGGTTATGTTGGAAATGAGGGGGCCTAAAAGTAAACAGCTGTTGGTTTGACTAAGCTTCAGCATACCTCTGCTCAGATATGACTAGCTGACTGCAGTCTTCTTAGATGTGATTAGACAAGGGAAAAGCATAACCAGATAAGGAACTCACCAGACAGTGTATACCTCAAGTTTAAACTGCTTTAGAAGCTATCTAGTAATCTTTTCACCACCTGTTTAAAATCTATTAAGACTAAAGCTATTTAAGCAAAAAAATTGTCAGCTGAAAGATCTCGACATATGTAATTTAAGGAAATTTTATTTTCTCAATGTATGTGCATCAAGGTGAAGGAAGCAAAAGGGGAGGATTATTTATGGGAAATTAATAAATCTAAAATATAGCATAATTTCACCAAAAGAAAACTTTTAAAATGAACAGATTCAGATTTCCAAGTTGGATACCTTAGGAGCCACTGATATAACCTTCTTCAGTATAGGGGGTTGAAGTTTGTTATGCTCTTCAGAAGACCCTGTGCTGGTGGTACGTGTATGTCCTATTCTATCAGTAGACCTCTGTTTGTGCTCATAAGCCCTCTCTTCTGCTAATTTTGAAGGCGTCCCTGATGGTGTTTTTCTGGGTGTCCACCTTTTGTCTTCGTATCTGGCAATTTCATTTTACTGGGTTTAACCAAGCAGCAACTACGTTGTAGTTTCAAGATATCTTTAAGAATACTAAGAGAATAAAAGTGAAATCCATGAAAGTAAGGATCCGTACTTGGCCCGAATGAAATTCTCAATCCCAACTCTGTCATAATTCGGTGGCAGTTCTGCTTCCCAATAGCTATTTGATTTTTCATTTCCCATTGCTGCAAACAGTGCGACAAGGATGAGAGACAATTTAAAGATACTTTACGTGAAAAACCGTTTAAACTAGTTTGATAAACAAAGACAGTTCAAGCAAAAGGAAAAAGAAGAAACACGAACAAGAAGAAAATGTCAACTTACTTTGAATAAATGCAACTTGGTCCGGGAGCCATGTGTCTAGGGTAGCAGATCTTACCTGGTTAATAGCAAGTATTTAATTAGATGGAATTTATATATGTAAAAACATGCATTATTGGATATATAAAAAGATTTGTAGAAAGATCTAAGTCTAGAAAAATTCATAATGTTTCCTGACAAAAGATTCTACAACTCAATCTGAATGAAATAATTAAGTAAAATTGGAGTGGCATCATTTCTCAAGCCATAAGTGAAACTATTATTTCATTGGGTATGTTCCTTGTTTTTCTATTATCTTGAAAGAAGAATGGATCCAGAGAGAATAACAAAGCACAATAGCAGCCACCATTAAGATAAAATAATATATACGTAGGTCCTTGACTCTTGAGAGAACCGGCAAAGCAATCCCAGAGAACTGAGCATCTAAGATCCCTCAAACTATTAGGAACAGTTCAGCATCTTTGTATTTGTCATTTGAAAGCACGCACTATTTCTCTCTTACTCATCTGCGTTAAGCTTTAATACAAACAACATAAAAAAGTGAAACAATATATATTTGGTTATCAATGTTTTCTCCACCAATCAATATCTACTTTCAAAGGTTAGGCTTGAAGATAAAAAGAAAAGAAGCATGGTGCCAGGGGCGGATCATGTTTGCCCCAGGGGTGTAGTTGCACAAAGAAAAATGAAATTGCACCCCAGCCCAAAATTAAAAAACTATGCTGTGATTTGTTAAAGCCCATTTGAATTTCCACTCAAGCAACAAATAGGCCCAAAGAATAAAAGTTCAAAGTAAAATATAACAAACCCAATAGTTCAAAACCAAAAGCCAAAACTGACAACCCAAACCGATATCCATACCATCAACCCCACCCCACCCCCACCCCCCCCAAAAAAAAAAACCCCCCACCTACCGAGCCCCGCCCGGACCCGTCGTTGCCCTGACCACCATCCAGACCCACCGCCGTGAGGTCCTCTTCCCTTTCTCAACTACTCAACAATTATCAAAAGTGAGTTAAAAATTTTCTTTGGAATTGTGTTTTCAAGGGTTACTATGGTTTGTTTAATTACTAATTTACACATTTACATGCTTTTATCTATGATTTAAGGATGCAATTCAAAATTTTAATATTATCAAGAATATGCAATAAATTAGTTTTGTTTACCAAATAGTTTCTTCAATTTTAATATTAAAGTGTAAAAGGACTTTATGGTTAATGGATTATTATTTATTTGAGAATTTGAGTCATATAAAAATTGGACATTGTAGAAAGCAATGTTGAAAATAGCGATAACGCATAGCGTAACGCTTACCTCCGGTTAGGTTACAATAGCGATAACGCATAGCGTAACGTAGGTTAAATAATTTATTATTATTTAAATAATTTATAAATATATAACATTCAAAGTAAAAAATATGAATAATCATCGCAATTCTTAATTTCACAAATCAATATATGATCACAATTTCACAACAAAATCAACCGTGTTTGCCTTAACGATCAATCCAAAGGCGAAATTCGACGATAGATCAATAACTAACCGAAACCTAACATCGTGTGTTCCAGCCAAATAGATCAAATTTCTCAAGCTAATCATGTTAAAGAGTAAAACAATGGCAACTTCAGGGAACAAGTCAAGCTCACCCTTCCACACATATTAATTTTTATGGCTTTAAGCGTGAAACATAGTCTGATTATCAGTATTCAAGATTGTATTATGTATTTACCTTGCCAATTTCAGAAGTTGAATGGCGGGAGAGGACGACGATGTCGAAAGGGGCGGCGGGAGACGACGATGATAGCAAGAGTTAGGGTTTTGTTAGAATTTAATAACTTATGAGAAGTGGGAGAGTCAATCACAGCCGTTGAATTATTTTAAAAGCAATCCAAGCTATTAAACAAAATAACCTACGTTACAAAACGCCACGACGCTACGTTACGTAGCTTACGCTATGGCTAAAATAGCGCACGTTATTTTGTTCGTGCGCTATTTGAAAACGCTATGTAGCGTTAGGTTAACGCTACGTTACGTTAAGCGCTATTTTGCGCTACGAAACGCGCTATTTTCTACACTGGTAGAAAGTAAAAATTGTGAGAATTGGTAACTATATGCAAGTAAAAAATAATTATTGATTAATTGGAATAATAGTTTGATATTATTTTTTATCGACTACTGAGAGCATTATCAATTTATCATCAAATACCATTATTTTATAATATTTTTTATTTTTTAATAGAAGCTTGTTGTCTGCACCCCCTCCCACCGAGAAAAATTTTGTAGATCTGCCACCATCACTCGTGGTAGTCTCGACTCCAAATCAAAAGCAAGGGTGAAGCTGTCCTTGAGATAAAACAATGAGCCTGCCAAGATTGTAGGTCCACTCGAGCTTAGTTCTCTTTGAGGATGCACAAATGCTTTTCTGTTTGGTCCATGATCTTGTTTTAAATGAGTACATAGAGATCGGAGGCGACAGATATCTGGGAACACACAAATTAAAAAGAGCTAGTATTGGGGCAACACAACAAGTCCATAGAACATCTCATACCCATAAAAGCGCACATGTGGTAGGCAGGGCGGACCTACGTTTACCCTCTTCGAGGATGCACAAATGCTTTTCTGTTTGGTCCATGATCTTGTTTTAAATGAGTACATAGAGATCGGAGGCGACAGATATCTGGGAACACACAAATTGAAAAGAGCTAGTATTGGGGCAACACAGCAAGTCCATAGAACATCTCATACCCATAAAAGCGCACAGGTGGTAGGGGCGAACCTACGTTTACCCTAAGGGTGCAATTGCACCCCTAGAATTTTTCAAGTTTTTATTTAACCCAATGTAGATTTTCCAGTCTACCTCCGCCCCCAAAAAAGAAAAAGAAAATTGCACCCTAACCAAAAATTAAAACACTTTGTTGTGATTTGTTGAATACTATTTGAATTTCCACCCAAGCAAGAAAGAGGCCCAAAGAATAAAAGTCCAAAGTAAAATACAACAAACCCAATAGTTCAAAAGAATCAGAACCAAAACCCAAAACTAATAACCCAAACTCAAACCCAAACCGAATTATCCCTCTCAAAACCCAAAACTAATAACCCAACCCAAGCCCAACTCTCTCTCTCTCTCTCTCTCTCTCTCTCTCTCTCTCAAGCCCAACTCTCTCTCTCTCTCTCTCTCTCTCTCTCTCTCTCTCAAACCCCACTCCCCCCAACAAAGCTCGAGAGACCCAATTCCAAACTCCACAAAACTCTAAATGTAGCTCCACCTAAAGCCCCTCACCCGCACGCCGCACGCCTGGACCCGCCACCGCCTGGGCCACCGTCCAAACCCGCCGCCACGAGGTCCTCTTCCCTTTCTCGACTTCTCAACAATTATCAAAACTGAGTTAAAATATTTTTTTAAATTGTGTTTTTGAAGGGTTACTATGGTTTGCTAATTACTAATTCACACATTTACATGCTTTTATCTATATGATTGAAGGATACAATTCCAAATATATGATATTATCAAGAATATGCAATAAATTAGTGTTGCTTATCAAATAGTTTCTTCGATTTTACTAAAATTTAAAATATATTTAAGTGTCAAAGGAATTTATGGTTAATAGATTATTACTTATTTGAGAATTTGAGTCATTTACAAATTGGACATTGTAGGAAGTAAAAATTGTGAGAATTGGTAACTAAATGTAAGTAAAAAATAATTATTGATTAATTGGACTAATAGTTTGACATTATTTTTTATCTACTACCAAGGGCGTGATTAATTTATCATTAGGTAGCATTATTTAAAATATTAACTTTGTTTTTAGATAAGTAGATACTTGCGCCGCCCCCCCCCAAAAAAAAAAAAAAATTCCCTAGATC
>NC_033796.1:61797605-61882320 GCF_001876935.1 Asparagus officinalis
TTCCCTAGATCCGCCACTGCATGGTGCACTATATAAAACAACATATAAACACATCAGTGCGGAAAGATATGGTTAATACAATAATTATCAGTGCAATAATAACAATTTATCATAATTCAGAAGAAAAAAAACTTTATATGAGTTTTTAATATGCAAGAATTAACGTGTCCTTTAATTTTGATGTTTGACCACAAAAATGTGTAAATACTTGCATCTCGAAATTGCATTAGTTAGCAGCAATGAAGAATTAAAATACTAACTATAGTATTGTTGAAGATAGAAACATGATTGATACATCAATTTTTTTAAATACTAAAGGCTATTGCATAATTCATACAAAAGTAACTCATCAACTTGCAGCCAAGCTTAGAGAATAACCAATGAGTTAACTGAGCAAGAAATGGAACAGTTCCAGTGAGGCACTTCGAAAGTTCAATCCAAAAGGTTAAGTTTGCATCTTTCATAACAACTGACATGCCAGAAAGTAAAATAGAAGAAATGCTACATGTGAGTAAGATTGTAAATGACCTTAGATATGTGAACCCCCAAACTCCTATGAATTCCAGAACACTGCATGCAAATAAAGATTCCCAAATTCACACTTGCCCATCGTGGACCTCTGCAATAGAAAAACCCAACATTAGCCGAAGAAAAGAGTTTAAGAAAAAGTAAGAAAAGAAGTACCACATGTCAGTAAGAAGAGCAACACTATGCATAATATTTGTGAAAGATCAACAGTCTCAAAATCTTACAGGTTTGATAAATTGTCAGGATTTACAAGCCTCAAGGTAGAAAATCAGATGCAAAATGAAATACTGGCTGGTTGTTGAAGCATATAAAATTTTCAATGTGATTAACCAAATCATTTTCATAAATTTTTTTCAGAGTAGATAATGGGAATAACTACAACAGATCTCATGCAAATAAAATCTTTATTAAGAAATACCTAGTCAGTGAATGATAGATATTTATTTTTCACTAATTCCTGGTTCGATATTACAGGAGCTTCATTGTGCAGCAAGATTCTCCAAGGATGTATAGATATCAGCATGAATCCCTAATATTCCATAATAGTATCATTTCCCAAGTTGCAATACATTATATAGAAAATAGGATCTTTTGCTTGTTTACATACGACACACAGAAGGAAAGCAAGTTTCCGCAAGTAAAGTTGAGAGAAAGAAACAAGTCATTAGCCAAATCCCGAATAAGAAATAGAGAAAAAGGATGCACGGCTCACAGGCCCAAGGACGGTGGATAAGTTTCTTAACATATGGTAGGATAAGAAATCAAAGAGGATACATATTAGGTTGAAACTGGAAACAACTATTTAGCATTCCATCCATTGAGCTACTTAACCTAGATGATGATGATAGATCTTCAAACCAGCATATCGAAATGAATATAAGTAGCTTATATATGCATGCATGTCCAAGTGTTAGTAATTTACTTGGATTTGCAGTCAGCACATTCTCTGTTCTCTGGCAATTTAAGTAGTCCCTCCAGTATCTGCAAGTGAATTAACCAGAAGAAAAAACAAGAAATGAGTTTAAATAACAAGTAAGACAAATCAGTGAGATATGAGCAAGGATCAACCTGCAGCATATTTAGTAATAAAAACAATTAAGAGTTGTACATTTCAACTCCATACTCCATACTCTACAATAGAAATTGACTATCCAATCTGTTTAAGGTATTTGTCACCTTTCTAACACAACGTTCTTACATACAACTACCCACTTCTCAGGACTACTGAAATTACCTTTCATGCGCAATAAAGAAACTTGATAGCAAGGTTCAAAAAATCTAGCAATACCAATGTGAATTGCATTGTACAGGTTTAATTTAGCCAAAACAATATGATAAAAAGCAGTGTTTTAAATGTCGGCCAACATGACATGTCGGCCACATGTCGGATTTAGGGGCCAACTGACACAATATTGAGCTTTCTAATGCGTATTGCGTTTTCAGGGTTCATGTCGGATATATGGGGGGACATGTTGGATATGTCGGGCAGATATATCGAGGAACATGTCGGCTATGTCACCGATTTTTCAGTCTGAAAAATTGGCTGGTTTTTTTAATTATGTTTATCTAATCATGTTTGGGCTTAAATTCTTGATTGTCTTAATATTGCTTGTAAAGACAAACCCAATCAGTTAGGGAAATGGGAAAAAAAATCAAAGTCATTTGCATCGCTCGTCTTCTCTCTATCCTTCGATATCTCATCGGTCTCTTCTCCGAGCTGTTCCTTCAATATCAATACCGGGCGATCTTCTCTCTCCTTAACCGTCAACATTGGAGTCCTTTTTTCTCACATCTTTCCTTCACCATCAACCTAAGCATCATAGGTTATTTACTTTTTTATATGTTCAGATAATAGAATTTATTAAGTGTGTTTAGATTTCATTTATAATATTTATATTACACATATGCACACCATCCGATATGACAATCCGATATTTTTTTCATATCCCCTGATATATCCCCGATTTTCGCTATCCGACATGAATTTTAGCCATCTGACATGACATGAACTCGACATCTGACATTTAAAACCTTGATAAAAACGATATTTATCAGAAAGGTTGTATGCATTGAGTTTCAAAAGCACTAAAGTTGCAATGTGTTTCGCCTGAATCAAGTCGATACAGGCTAAAACAGATAAACGCCAACAAATAACATAAATCACAAGTAGCCAAAAAAAACTAATCAAATAAAGTAGCTGGAGTTCAACAAGAATTTCACAATATAATTAAAAAAAGAAAACATGCTCGTCCCTTTACACCTGAATTTAATCATCAATTGAGCTTTATTCAACCGTAGATATAGAATGATCTAACTCAAATTTTCTCCAACAAATACACCAAAGGTAGGGAAATAACTAACATCTTTTAAAACAGAAACAAAGTCAATATTTTTGGCTTGATGTTTACATCTCTAATTATTCTTTCAATCAAAATCATCCTAGGCTCTTAAGTTTTAGTTTATGCCAATAAAAGTTATGCTTAATAAATTGAACAAACAGATAGTTGGCATCTGGACATTTTACCAGATTGTACCATAATGTAGCACACATTTGTCAATTATTCAAAAAAAGTTCAAAATATTACTAGTAATCTTTACTATTTTTTTATACTTATTAATTAATTTTTAGAATATTTCTGTGTGAAGCCACAGGAAGTGCCAAAACCAATACTGGAATCCGGAAAGAGGATTAAAACCAATTCTGATACCAAGATCACAAACTTTTCTTGATATATTTCTAGAAAAATTTATAGGGTAAAGGAAAAAGCCTTCAGATCTTTTTCCAGTTTGTTGCCAAAGTAAGGCTCCTCAAGTCGAAAGTAACTTCAACTAGTGGTGCTTTAAAACTGCTTAAATTCTGTTTTTCTGGATGAATTTAGGAACTGCCACCATCATATGAAACTGTACAAGGACAACTGTTATGAACTGGTTTAACAAGATGGTGTTGAGAACATTCATGCAGGAGCAATCATTTATCAATTATCAATACATGAGAAATCAACAAGCTCAAATATCCATAAAGATTTTTGGCCATCTTGAATCTACGACTAATTTCAAACAATTAGTTTTAAGTTTTAGTTAAGTTCTAAGCTTGCGTAGCTTTATGCATGACTGTCATCTCACCATTTGCTATTCCCTTTTCACTATTTGTGAGAAACAACTAAAATAATGAGATCTCAATTGTGACCTGACTCGCTAAACGAAGCAAAACACAAGGAAACACAATGTATGTAATTTAGTCATAGAGTACCAAGTGATAAAGGAGTCATATAGCATGTGTCATTGTGAAAGGCTGATGACAAGGGATAGTCATAGAATTAAAGATGGATTTGAATCATAAGATTAGCCTGAAGATTATATGCATGTAGGTTGTAACTTGCAAATAGAGAAGATATTTGCTTTCCTCTTGATGTGGACAAGATAAAGATATATTTTCAAATACTAGATCCAATCTCCATATTAATAAAAAATAGCTAAATCTCAGACCACTACTAACCATATTGACTATTACTGAATTGTTGATAGAAGCATGAGTTCATTGATTCATATAAAAAGTTGCTTTATGCTACATGATGCACTACTTGATAGACTCGATATATATTCAGATGTACATAACTCTTGTATATTCAGATATGTGGCCATTCATATATTTGTTGGAACACACTTTCCATGTCCCTATCCATTTCTAAACAAAACAGATATAGATATCCATACTTGTGAAAATACAAATATAGAGTCAATTTTGGAATGAACTATTTGGATACATTTACATCTATACATGCAGGTAATGCCAACATGGCATATAATTACAGATATATGACAGGTGATGTGTACCTATGGTTGTAAGTTATAGAATAACATGGTCAAGAAACCAGAAGTTGAACTAATAATGCTCCTAAGGATAAAGGACTACTGAATTTTAGAGTGCGCATAAAATTGATTTATTATGGGTAATCCAACATTAGCACATCCTTCACATAATTATTCAAACAAAGAGAATGCAAAAATATATATGTGGGAACCTAGATATGTGTTTTCAATAGGAGTACTAACACTTGCGGATAACCAAATGGAAGTATTTCTTGGAAAACAGTATGTGAATAATCACATATGGGATGGGCACCAGAATAAGTAGAATCTGAACATACATGTGACTGATACTGGAAATGCAACTCACACAAGGTTATCAGGAGCTTCACATGCCATCAGCATGAATAACAAAAGAGGAAGATCAATCAACGGAGGACGCGTTGATTTTCTTTTGAAGGGCCAAAACCCGACAGACCTCATAACTCTTCTTTAGGGAGCTCTGGGAAGCAACCAAGTGCCTTGTTTTCATCCAAAATAAGAAAAACATTTGGAGTGTAATCGGAAAACTTTCGGAAATTTCAGCATCTCCTTTAATCATACAAATTAGACTAGCATCAAAACCCTAATTTCCTATGCAAATTGAAGCAAAGATTCGCCATTTTTACGGGTCAATATCCTAATTTTATACACGGATCTCGCGATTTCGTTGTAGAGCAGTAAATTGACATAGATCGCAACTTTGACCTAAAATTGAGAGAATTAGGCGACTGGCTAAGGAATCGATCGGTACCTTCTTGTGCCTGGCGTTGAGTTCTTTGGAAACCGATGCCTTTCCGTTCATGGCGATGGCTGTGATCCGATCAGAGAAATTGTTGAATAAAATATGATAAAATTCGGAGGAAATGAGAAAGAAGAAAGGAAGGGAGACCAATCTCTCCCTCTCTTCTCTCTCTCTTATGTTTTTCTTTATTGACAGAGAGAAAGAGAGAAGAAATAGATTGGAAACAATATTTGTGCTTCTCTCTTCCCCTTTCTCTTTGTTCTGTCTTTTTGTTCATTAATAATCACTTTTTTTCCTACATTTAAAGTGAATAAAATAATTATGCAATAAATAAATAGAGGGGTAACTACGTATTAGTCCCTTATTATCCTTCATTGCGAAAAGTCCCCCAAATTTCAGTGTTAGCATGTTGGTCTCTCACTTCTCTGATTTTCTTGCAAATCTGACCCTCTTATTAGGTGACATTTAAGAGTGAACTTTTGTTAACTTTAATGAAATTAAATAGTTTTCCGTTATACCACTGCCAGTAATTAATCCTATCATTTAAAATATTAATATTTGCTAATTAATCTCACACATCTTCGATTTCCTTGCAAATTCGTCCCTCTTGTTAGGTGATGTTTGATAGTGAACTTTTGTTAATTTTAACGAAATTAGATGGTTTTCAAGTTATATTTCTAGCCATAATTGATTTTATCATTTAAAATCTTGCCAACTTGTTTCACAACGAGTTTATACTAACAACCAGCTTCAACTAAAATTCAAATTCACATTCTTCTTCTCCTCCAACGGTTAGGAGCTCTCTCAAACCCAATTTAGAGTTTTTTCAACAGTAAATATTTCCAACTAGAGTTAGAGAAAACCTTATGTTAAAACTCATGGGATTTTTAGATGTTGGGTTAAGGTTTAATCTAACTAGAGTTGAAGAAATTAATAAAACCCCTAATAGAAGAACGAATTTGCAAGAAAATTAAAATTTTGAGGGAATGTTTGGCAATTAAAGATGGTTTAAGGACTAATTTGTAATCACCCTATATAAATAAATAAAATAAGGAGTCCATTATTATCAACTAACCCCAACCGTTCTCTAACAGTGGTGTTAAACAATGAGTGGGTTGTTAGGTCATGCCTAACTTGCTAATCCCAGTACCTTAATAAATTCTTAACTTAGAGGATATTTGGAAATGCTTATTTTTGAAGTTTATAAGTTATATTAGTTTCTAGTGGTTTTTGACTTTAATAATAAAAAAATTTTAAAAATATTTGGGTAGTATAGTAATTTGTTTGGTCAAACTTAGTTTATTTAGGTGAACTTATAAATTAGTTATTTAAAAGCTCGGGTATACTAGCTTTCTAAAATGTAACTTATAAGCTAATTTATTTTGCATTTTTACCAAACAGATAGAAATAAAAAAAATAGCTTAAAAGCTAGTTTGGCAAAAAAAAACCGCCCCAAACACCCTCTTAATGTTGTTATTTATTTGTTTCTCCACTTTTCACCATTACAAATATTTTCGCTAGAATCAATCGTTTGACATGATGGTGAGATTGATGATGATATTGTTCATCGAATCAAATATGAATGGATAAATGGAGAAGTGCTTCAGGAGTCTTATGTGATAGTAGGATGCCAATGAAATTAAAGGAAAAATTCTATACGATGGTTATAAGACCAATAATGCTTTATGAGTCAAAATGATGGACAATTAAAAATAACATGTGCAAAAGATGAGTGTGACAAAAATAAGAATGTTGCGATAGTCTTGTGGATATACACCAAAAGATAGGATAAGAAATAAGTGCATCCGTATTAAATTATATGTTGATCTTATTGAGGATAAAATGAAAGAGAGAATCGACTAAGATAGTTTGGTCATGCACAACGGAGACCTCTTAGTGCACCGGTTAGAAAATGTAATTGTATTATAGTTAATAGGGGAGATCTATAGATAGACCTAAAAAAACTTTGTTGGAAGCAATTAAGAATGACATGGTAATGTTTAACTTAGCGGGGGAAGATGTCCCATAATTGAATGGAATGAAAGAATAGGATTTATGTAGCCGACATCTGTGATAAAGGCGTTAATGTTGTTGTTGTTGTTATTTTCAACATTACAGAATAAATTTTTTGTCCTTATTTATAAGTTATGAATTATTTGCACTTAGGTTTTCAACTTTGATATGTTAAAGTTACTATTGGATGCTTAAATAATACCCTGAAGATCAAAAAAATAAGCTATTATACCCCATAACAACTTAGCAAGGTTGCAAGTGTTATCTTTCTTTATAAATTTAAGGTATTTTTTGGTAAATAAAATTAATGGTGTCAAAGATATAAATGGTGTCAACTTTAGGGTATTTATATGAAAATAACCCTTTATTATTATTATTAGGAGCGATAAATAACCTTTTATTTAAATTTGAGTTAAAATTTGTCGATTCTAATCTGATCTCCTTTCAGTCTCATAATAGCTTGCCACATTTATGTATTTAGTATGCCACATTTTAATGAGATACAATATGTTTCAATCTGTTGGCTCCTAAATTCTAGCTTTTTGTTGTTAAACACTTTTTTTTTTTTTGGGGGGGGGGGGGGGGATGGATAATTTCTATGCCAAAGATCGTCCATAGTCATTGGATTTTGTTGTCCTAATCATATGAAGATAATGTATTCAAAACATTTTGAAAATATTCTGGTTTTTCAATCTGCTACAGCATAATTCCATTATATAGTGCTAAGAAAACATAATTAGAAGATATTGTACTTTATTGATGACTTGCCAAGTTGTCAAGTTACACCAAAACATAATATATGAATAGTTTGGATTCATGTGCCCATAGGTTAAAGAGAAGAGGTCAAGGAAAATAATTAAATTAATTCATCATTTAAAAAGGAATTGCATTAATCATTTATTCTGTTTTGGTGTTTGTAAAGAGGAATAGTTATCATTATTTTCACTAGTACTCTGGTACATGTGATGCATGCATTGCATAATAAATTAGTACGTATAAATTAATTTAAGACATTAATAAGCGATGCCAATATGAATAGATTTTTAGAAAATTATTGCTAGAAGTGATATAACGTGAGATAAAGTATCTTACTATTACAAAATATATAGGGAGTGGAGGGAGTTATTAAGTAGTGGATGGTAGTTGTAGAAGAAAAGGCGGAAACAACAAAGCTAAAAGAAAAATGAAGAGTAAGGCCACATGTGCGGTCGACCGCGAGCTGTTCGATTACAGGAGGAGTTTTCACTTCTCTGGCCGGTCGACCGCGGACACAAGTGTGGTCGACCAAAAACATGCACGAGCAGAGTCTACAGTCGTAGCTTTGACCGGTCGCCCGCGGTCAAATGAGCGGTCGATCACGATACGGGCAAAAGCTCAGTTCGTTTCCAAACCCGTTTGGGATTGCTGTTTGATATATATTAGAAATCTATGTTTCTAGGGTTTATGCAATATGAATTCCTGAGAGTTCAGAGAGATCTTGAGAGAGAGAGAGAGAGAGAAAAAGAGAGTTTGCTTGGAGCGATTGTACAAGAGAGAGGTTGTTCTTTCTTGGGTAAAAATCGAAGCTTTATTTCTTTGGGACGAGCTTGTGGATTGTACAAGTCGTCAGGAGTTTCTCCTTCATAGTGAAATCCCTCTGCACCCCTCCGTGAACATAGACAATTTGCCGAACCACGTAACTTCTGTGTCTCGTGTCTTTACTTATTATTTTGCATTACGCTATTGCTTAATTCGGTTAGTTTGAGTTTTGTATAAGCTGAAGCTAGGTTCTTTTCTCGAGGTTACTCGCTTCCGCGTCAAGAGGGTGGTTGGATCTACCCTAATAATTGGTATCAGAGTAATTGGTTAGAGAGAGGTATTATTAATCAAGCGAAGGATGGCGTCAATCAGCAAGACGGTTAAAGTTAGAAAGTACGAGATCGAAAAGTTCAATGGGAAGAATGATTTTTCTTATTGGGTGATGCAGATGAAGAATTCATTGATCTCAAAGAAATTGCACAAAGCTTTAGTGGGAAAAGAGAAGAAGCACAAGGATATGTCTGATGAGGATTAGGAGGAGCTAGATCTGAAAGCACAAGCGTCGATTATCCTATGCCTTGAAAGTGATGTAGTTTTCTTGGTGGATGGAGAGGAAACGGCTGCTTGCGTGTAGTCGAAGTTAGAAAGTGTAGGGGCAATAAAGTTTCGGGTCTCAAAGGATATTTGTATTAATTGAATGTTTGTTACAAATCAAATGTAATCCAAAGTTTATAACAGAAGCGAAGGGAAGGCCCTTCTTGTTTAACATGGATCCTTTGGTAGCGATAGGATGACTCACTCGAATGCTTGCGTCGAGTTTGCTTCCCTTGGATGATATGATCGAAGTTGCGGTTGAGCTTTAGTACGTAGTAAAAGCTCTGGTGTTGTTGAGTTCGAATCTACCCGAGCTTAGCCGAATGCTTAGAGCGGGCTACAATGCAAGAGTTTGCAAAGAGCTCAAGAGCCTCAAAATCTAAGAATTTAGATTAAGTCTACTTCAACAGACCAAGTAAAAAGCTAGGAAGGTTCTAACAAATAAGTTAATGAAAGCCTCTATTCGAAGAGCCTTGAGAGAGTCAATTAGCTAATCTTCAAAAGTGAAGAAACCAAGAGCAAGTCTTTAGATGATTAAGCCTTGCAAATGAAAATAGCCAGCCTCTGGAACTGAACCCCCTCTTTGTTGGCAAAGAGTGGTTATAAATAGGCATGGGAATGCATGAGTCATCCCTTGATTTGTGGGATGTGACCACCAATGGGTGAGGAGCACCATACCCTCCCCTCTAGCTGTGGGTGTGACCACTCTAGGGGTGATGAGAGTCATGCATCATCATCACCCAGGACGTGGGAAGTGGGTGGGCCCACTCCCCTAGGCGAACAGCCGCTTGCATTATTCAGGCGAGGCTGACAGGTGAGCAGGCGAGCTTGAGAGCCGTCTGAATGCTCAGGTGAGCTTGGCGAACAAGGATCCCTCCAACATGAGCGGGTCTCGTTGATAAGCGGAGTTCGTGTGGCAACTCTACAAGAGGGCTTGGCTGCGGCATACGAGTAATGCTATTCAAGTGCATTGAATCTGTCTGAGCGTGCTCATGACGGCGGGTTGACGGCTGGAGTCAAGCAGACAAGTGTTTTGGCTCATGCGGGCGAGCCAAATGTTCAGGCAAACCCCAACTCGTGCTGGTGAGCTGGGCATGTTTGGCGAGCTTCCTTGGGCTTGCTGAATGCCGGCGATCCTAAGCCATTTGGCAGGCGGGGCCAATCAAGCAAGCTCTTGTTTGAGCATGCAGGCGAGCTCAAATTGCTAAGCAAGTGGGGTTTGGCAATTTTTACCGCCTACAGAAAAAACACCTTCATGATGAAGAGTCTGACGAGCTCAATGAAGTGTAGGTGAGATCGAACCATCAGACGATCTCGAGCTATTGACAGGCGAGCTCAAGCATCAGTCAAGCTTAATAAGTCGTTAGGCGAGCTCTAGCATCAGGCGAGCTCTAGGTGTAAATAGGCAAGCTCGAGATGTGTAGGTGAGCCACGTGTCTGCGTACGGGCTTCGAGAGGGCGTAAGGCGAGCCACATGTTCATTCACCAGTTAAGGTGACGTGGACACGTCAAATCATATTAAATGTGATCTGATGGGGGTGTCTCGCCTTTACGCACTCAATCTGAGCCGTGGATTCAGCGGCGTTCTTGATTTCAACCGTCACTTTAGCGATAGCTCGTGTTCGAACCGCCAGATCTTGACGTTCATGCGGAATTCTGAACGTCCTGCCTCACTCGTGGCCGTTTAATTAGAACGGTCGAGCTCAAATTGTTGCAAGTGATCTGAGCTGCTTGCTTCGCTTGAGCTGGCGAATCTCAGCCGTTGAGATTTGCCTATATGAGGCATTCATCTCACTCGTTAGGAGATTACCATGCTCCCGAACTTCTCTGCTCAAGCTTTCGAAGAGAAAACCTAAGCTCTCTTTCTCATTCTCATTCCTTCTCGAGCTCGACATGGCCCCAAAAGTGAGAGCCACCGCCTCTAGGGGAAAGAAGGAAGCTTCTTCCTTCTCTGTCACCGCTATTATGACCGTCACCCCCGCCTCGCCTCGGACTCGTCACAGTAAGTTAGGGGATGGGGTTGAAATGAACCCATGAACGGACGAGACTGGGAAGATCCATAGCTTTTGTTCATCTTTTATGGTGAACTTCGTTGACTCCGGCGGGGTTCTGCTATTCAGGCGAGCTTCGTCGACCTTGGTGGAATTTTGCCATTTCAAGCGAGCTTGCTTGTTGGGCGAGCTCTGCTTTCATTAGGCGAGCAAAAAATACCGTTCCGATGAGCTTTTGCTTTTGTTAGGTAAGTTCAGCTATCTGGTGAGCTCTGCCTGGTGGCGAGCTTAGATGTCTAGCGAGTTCTTCTTGATAGGCGAGCTTAGCTGTCTGGCGAGCTCTTCCTAATAGGTGAGCTTTGTTTGTTCACATATATGATGGAGCTCGCCTGCACCTTACAGGCCGCCTGTTTTCCAGACTTAGAAAATTTTTGACCTTTTTTGAATCAAAATTTCTAATTCTTTCTTTATTGTATTTTGTAGCTCGAGAGGAGGCGTCGACCGTTAGGCCTCGTGTTCTGAGGTCGTTTGGAAAGCAACCTCTCTCAAAAGAGGAAGCAGACCAGTACGAGGGGATCTCCCACAGAAGGAGATCAGCGAGATTTGAGCTTGCTCCATCCGATACGAGGGGATCTCCCACAGAAGGAGATCAACGAGATTTGAGCTTGCTCCATCCGATCCCATTACCATCTCCGACGATGAGGGGGAGGAACCCACTCCCGCATCTACTTCGCTGCTCCCCTCACAGACTCCTGTTGACGACGAAGGGCTTATCCCACTGATCCAACCCATTGCCATGGTTGTCTCAGGCCAAGAATCTGCTTCTTCGGACTCTAGATCCGTGTAGGCCCGCATCGAACGGCTGGAGAATGCTATGAAATAGACAATCTCCATCGTTAGCCATGGTTTGGGCACCTACGCAGACCTCAAACCCTCTCTCATGAGCCAAGTAGCTAACATCAGGCGTTTAGGCGAAGCCCGATGAGCTTCACATTGCCTGGTGAAGCTTCTTGGCGTTGAGCTACGTCTGACGCGTTTGGAGAATCTGTTGCGTGCTGACTTGGAACCCGAGGTAGAGCGGCTCATAACCTAAGCTCGGACCCGAGGGATGTGGGAGTGCGAAGTTCGAGAGAGGGACATATCTAATTAGGAAGCCCTCCTTGCTCATCTGCATAATCGGCAACGCTTATTGCAGGCTGAGATAGATGTTTCTGCCTCTACTATCGCTCGGATAAGGGCCTAGCTTGCCGAAGAGGAGTCGACTCTGAAGGGCTTGCGGCTTCAGAGCGCGGACGTTTAGGACACAATTGAAAGGGGGATGCATAATCCTGGGTTTTCTGAATACGGGTCGAACTTGGTTTATTTCGAGCCCAGCTTTAAACCTAGGTATTTAAACTCTTTAAAACCCTTTTCCCTGGATCTTTTCACATCCGAACACAACCACCATCTTCCCTTAAACACTAGATCTTTGTTTGGTATTCCTCGAGGCGTTCTAAGACGTGTTTTCGAGTAGAGGGAGAGATCGTGGACCTTTTTGTTGAAGAGGAGATCTTGCACACATGTTTAGGAGTTTGACACCGCATTTGAGGCAAGATCACTTGCATACAATCCCATTTCCATAGTTAAATAACTAGTTTTAGATGTTAAATCTGAGTTTTCATGTTTAATTCTTAGCCTGAAGTGCTAAAAACTTGATTTTTGATAATAAACCTTTAACCTATGTTAGATCTGTATTTTTTTACATGTTGTGGTTTATAGTTCATGATCATGATCATTAGAATGCTTTTAATTTTTTTTAATTTATTAATCATGTTTAAATCATGCCTAAACCCTAGATATGTAATTATTTGAGTTTATATGTTAACTAAAGTTGCTTAATCATAGGTTTGTGATATCTAGGCTCTGTAATCATATTTAAAACGAATTTTTTTTTCTGTACTTGTGTAGATTTAAATCATGTTTTGACAATCATGCTAATTATGTTTGAGTTAAACCAGAGAAATTGATTAAACAAGATGTTAACCCTAATTAGGCTAAATTAACTTTTGTTTCATGTTCTAGGTTCTAGATAGTTCCTATTGATCATACATCATGTTTAAATCGTGTTTAATACTTCATAGCATGTGCATGTCGACGGTTTAAACACTGTGCGTGCATGTCGGAATTCGTGTTTTTACAGTGTAATCGACTACTAAGCTTAGTAGTCGGCTACTCTGTCTCAGTGCCAATACACAAAAACTTGATCGTAGCAGATTAGTCGACTAATGTCCTTAGTAGTCGACTACTGATACTGATACCGGTTTTCTCAGAGTCTGGATGGACTCAGTGTAGTCGACTACTGAGCTTAGTAGTCGACTACTAAGATAGTTTTTCTTGAATATGTTTTTCTTTGTTCGAGACACAATTGCGGGGTTTAAGCCGCACGATGATACACATATATTTGTGAATACACATGAAATGTGTCGTAGTATACACATGAAATGTGTGGTAGTATACACATGGGTATCGTGAAATGGATTAGGACGGGCTGTGAACCGATTACTTTGAGATAGAGTCGATACACACTATATATACATAATGGATATCGTTGATGAGCTCAGTTTAGTACGACGCAGGGTAGTGCATCGATATTCCATTTGTACAGACCATTGAGTCGAGTTTAGGATGTTATATCTAGCAGGCCGTTCCATACTAGGGTGCGATGTGACTTGTGAGTCGTACTTCTAGGATACCTATGTGGTAGGCCATCCCACACTCATGTTACACACTGAGCTTTGCGATGAGACTAATGAGCCATGTACACAACTTAGGATACCGACTTGGTAGTTTGTTCTGCATGATAATACAAAAAATCAAAATCGTACAAGGATTTATATTGAGACGATTATTTATAGCCTGAGTCATTGACGGACGTCAGTTATGTATTCGACTCATTGCTGAGATATATGACCATAGTACTCTACCTTTGAAAGTACACAGACTTTATGTTGATATTTATTCTATCTCACTAGTGATTGAGGAAGATAGTATAAATACGATACATACATACATATACATACACACACACACACACACACACACATAAATATATATATATATATATATATATATATATATATATTGATGTCCTTTTCTTTTCTGTATTTTCTTTTCTTTATTTTCTTAGTTAGGATCACAATTTGAGGCATATGGTATATACATGAAGATTTTCTTTTTTTGGATTATTTCGCTCGAAGTACCAGTCTCGTGTTGTAGGTGTAGACGGTAAAAAATACCTCTATAGGTTTACAGGAAATTCGCCTGCGAGAAGAACTCGCACGCTCGGTTCTCTGGCACGGGCCTAAATCGCGTAGACGTCAGATATGTTCGATTCTAGGTTCGCCTTACGGTCGGCTCGCCAGCACGAGTTAAGATCGATCAGGATGGCGGAAGTTCGCCTCTCATTCAACTCGCCTGCCCGAGTGTAGAGTCGAATCCGCCAGCAAACTCCAAGACCGTCAGTACAGCTGGGTATCCGCCACCCCATGTGCTGAGTTGGACTTTCCCATCCCTCTCGACCCGAGGGGAGGGAGAGCACAGTACTCCAAGACCGTCAAACGGCCGCTCGCAGTACGCACAGCGTGAAGGACTGAACAGGTGTCGAGTCAACCTGAGCATTCATAAATGCGGCTCACCTCGGCTGTCTGAGTCAAGAGCTAGATCCGTCGGCACTCAGCAAGTTGGCTAGACCCACTCGAGTACTGTGCACCTACTTCGCCGCCTCTCCTGACCGGAAAGGAGAAAGCACCGTGCTCAAAGCACGCCGGGCGGTCACGTACAGTACGAGTGATCGGACAGACACTTCATCGATCTGCGAATTCATAAATGCGGTTCATTAATAACGGTCAGGTCCACTCGGATAATAGACGGCCGTCGCCTCATATACAAGAATGGGCCTTCCCATCGTAGGTGACCGGACATAAAGCGCAATCCCTGGAATGACCATTCATGGTATCGAGAAGCAGCTAAACGTCTCTGAAGAAGATGTGGTCACATCCCACAATTCAAGGATGAGTCAAGCTGTCCTTCTTTCATTTAAAAGCTCCTTCCAGCACGCTGGAAGAGAGGTCGCAAAACTTAGAGAAAAGAGCTGAGGCTAAGCTCTTTGCATAACCTTTGCATTGCGGCGTCACTGTTTAGTTCCGAGCTCCGATCGCCGGCGAACTAAGCAAACCCGAACTCCCTCGAGTCGAGCTTCTACTGCGAACTGAAGCTCTCCAGCAACCTCGATCGAACGGTCCAAGGGAAGCAGACTCGACACGAGCATCGAGCGAAGCATCCTATAGCCACCTAAAGTCCCCACACAAAAACAAAGAGGGCATTCCCTCTGCTTCTGTTGTAATCATTTGATTATTAGTTTGTAATAAGCTTTCTTATAAATACAAACGAAACCCCCTTTTTTCGGGAAATCAAATATTCACCCTACAGAAGATGGCGACCACAGTGGGAGAAGCTGTTTCATCGAGTGAAATGGTGGTGGCTCAGTTTGATGAGGTTGCTGTTGGGACGACAGTAGAGTCCCTAGAAATCGAGTTCGACTAGGCCAAGTACGAAGAATACTTGTCCTCCTCCTCCTCTGGTGGCGATGCGTCCCGCAAACGCCACAGAGCTGTGCGCCGAGGCCGACCTCAGACGGTCAAAGCCTCTGCACCTACGGGTTCTACCCGAGTCTCATCGGAAGAACCCGTTCCCTCACAATCGATCAACGCCAAGCCGGGGGTCGAGCGCAAAGGGCAAGGGTCTGCCAAATGGGTCGCCAAGCGATCCACAGCGACGGCAAACACCCATCAGACAGGGGGTCCAAACCTCCATTTCTCATAATGGCCTGAACCATCATACATGCCCGAGAAATGCTAGACGGGAAGGCAAACTGCCCGACGTCGGAAGGCCCTCTAAATCAGGGGCGCCAACCGAGGACGGCAGAGTCATCCGTTCAGGAGGACTTCGCTTCTCAGGTCATATCCCTGATGCGAATAAACCACACCGAGCATACAAGTCTACCCAAGTAGGCGAATCCTCGAAGGCTGGCGAGCCTCGCCATAATCATTTGGCGGATAAACGTAAAGGTAGAGGCGAATCCTCGCGAACCCGCTCGTCCAAACACGAGATCGCCTGACTCCAACACCAAGGCGTTCCACCCAACGCGCACCAGAGAGAGCGCCCAAAAATCTCTCGTCAGCTCACCAGAGCGACTCTTCTGAGGCTGGGGGTTGTCACCAACCACCCGTAGAAGACCTCAGAGAATTCTTGACTCGCAAACGCACTATTCACGAGGCGAATCCTCAGTGTCATTGCGAGAGACTCATCCACACGGTCCTCGCCGACTGCCAATGCATTGGAACGGCAAAACCTCCGGTGTTTGAGAGGCTTTCTCAACAGGCCTCTCGACCAAGGCCCTCCCGTCGAAGGCGCCGTCACCAGAAAAGACGCGCTGCTGACGACCTGGAACTCTCATCCGCCACAGTCAACATGACGGATAAGGGGAAGGCGGTACTCTCCGACTCGCCAGACTCGGACTCCGTCTTAAGACCTAACACCCGGTTCGCTCGACGCCGGCAGGAAGGCATATTCCAGCGAACCCGTAGTCGCCGGGGGGTAAGTATTGGGTTTGACTATTCCACCCTAATGAAGACGAGGTTCATTCGGCGGCGGCCACATCTCAGACCTCGCGCTCAAGTCAAGACGCGCAGGCGAGAGTGCACATGACCGGACTCGATGCCGAGCAGACAATGGCCCAAAAGCTGGAGGAACAGCAAGCGACCATCGACTCTCTAAGGGAAATGATGGAGCAACTGCTGAACAAGAAGAAGAAGAAGAAGAAGAGGACCCAACGTCCCTTACCCCGGCAAACCAGGGACAAGGAGTGGGTACCTCCTCACCGTCCAGCGGCTGAGACGGAGGATGATCGACAGTCCGATTACTCCTCCAAAACATCGATAGGAACGTCGCACACCGCGGATAGCACCCGCGACAAAAGATTCGACGAGTTCCAGACCAACTGAACGCGCTGAAGCTTCAGCAAAAACACAGTCCCATACCCAGCGAAGTTCAAGCCCATCAGCTTGGTACAGTTTGATGGCAAGGGGTCACCCTCGCAGCACATCTACTACTTCATGGCGCAGACCGGATTCCTGACCGGGAACGACGCTATTCTCACTCGATTATTCATAGGTACCTGATAATCATATTTTTATTATAATTTTATATCCTCATTATCTATTTTACATGAATAAATATACCATTAATAATTGTTGTTAGCTTAGTTTCCACATAATTGAATAGAAATATAAATAAATATTATTAAATATAAAAACCCCTCAAAATCTCTCTTCTCTATTTTGTAGCATTTTAGAAGCCCATGAAGCAAAAGCTTAGAAAATGATTGAAGAGTTGGAAGCCCAAAGAGCAAAGCCCATGAAGCTATGAATTGGACTTGGATGCAAAAAAACAGAATGAACCGGACTTGGATGCAAAATAGACCGGACTTGATTGCTTCCTGCTGGAGTTGGATTTCCACATGGGCCTTCAAAAATCAAGTGGAAAATTCAAGTGGGCCGACTTAAGAGTTGGGATTTAAGTTTCAAAATCAAACAACTTCATGGGCCAAAGCTTCATGGACCGAATTGTTGAAGAGTTGGAGTTGAATCATTGCTGCAACTTTTAAAAATCAAATGCACATATATTGGGCCAGTTCAAAGGTTGCTGCAACTCTTCATGTTCGGTTTTTAAAAAATCAAATGGGAAAATCAAAGGATGATGGACCGGACTTGCTCAAATAATTCGGTTGCAGCTGGATTTTAAATGGGCTCAAGAATTGGATTTTGATTTTCTTTTGAAAATCAAATAAATCAAAGGTGGAGATTGTTACTTGGGGCTCAAGACAAATCCAATGGCTCATATTCATTGAAGCTTACTATAAATAGGGGTAGAGAGTGAGGGGTTAGAGGTGTGAAAATTTTGTAAACTCCTTTTGGAGAGGAGGGCTACTCTTAATTGAGAAGGCCTTCCAAAAATTGTAACTTTAGTTGCAATTAATAAAAATAATTTTTTCACCACTTTAAATTTTTCTCTTCTTCTCTTTGTTGGATGATGAAGATGAAGATGAAGATGGAGAATTATTTGAAGGTTTGCATTTCTTTCCTTTTTCTCTTTTATTTCTCTTTTATTGCTTATTAGTTAGATTTATTTTCATGCTTGTAATTAGATTTTATTTTTCTTGTTAAATAGCCAAGAGGCTAGAACCCTCTTGCCTTAGATTTATTTCATGCTTATAGAGTAGATTTATTTTCTTGCATTTAATTCTTGTAATTTTATTTTGTAATTAGATTTTGCAATTTATTTTATAGTTAGATTTTAATTTCTTGCACTATTCACCTTGAGGCTAGAACCCTCTTGGGTTTAGTTTTTCTTTTTGTTTATTTTTATTTTGTTTGATTCGCCTTTAGGCTAGAACCCTCTAGGGAATCACCATTTTCTAAGAATCCTATTTGTCACGCACACAACATAAGAGCCGATTTTATATTTTCTCCTACAAAACACCTTCCTCGTGGGATCGATATCTTAAATACTATAACTTGACACGGTTGTGCACTTGCAACCTTTTTGGTACATGTTTATGCCGCATCAAGTTTTTGGCGCCGTTGCCGGGGAAGGTGCTTAAGTAGGTTTTAATTATTTTGGTTCTTTAACTTGTGTGTTTTTTGTGAAGGAAACGCTTGGAGCTTGAAGATCGCGGATTGGAGAGCTAGGATTTGAAGATTTGCTTTCGGGTAAGTCCTCTTTCTAGTTGTTAATTCCACCCTTTAGCTTCTTCTTCACAATTAGAGACAATTAGGACTTAAAAAAAAGAGATTTTATTTTTTGTTGACCATAATAAAATTCATCCTCCACTTTGACATTTACTAACAAGATAATAAATTCAAACAAATCCCCCCCTTCTCATTTGTTTGATTGTTAACCCTAATTAAAAAAAAAAGATTTTTCTTTTCCATCCTTTTTAGTTGCTTTTAATTCATAGGGTTGCATTTCATATAGTGTAGGAATTCACCAAGTGATTTGAGCATCTTGATTTGACAAATACATACTTAAAAATATTTTTAAGGGCAAAACCCCATAATCAAGATAAGGTGAGGGATTTCATCACCCTTTCCTTAGCCCAAAAAATCACCAATTCCTCACTACACCACCCAAGCCTAATAAAAACTCATTAGACGTTGGCCCCTAAGGATTCGAGCTCAATAAGGAATAAGAAATCCTTAAGTGAACCGGTTTAAGTTTTCTCAGATTAGTTGGTGTCTAAGGCAAGGTTTAGGGGTTGCGTAAAGCGCTCCGCAAGGAAAGAGGTACTTAATTGATCTTTGATCACCCTCTAGTACTATCCTTACCTGGCTAACTACCTGGGTAAAACTTTGATCTTTTCACTGTAGGAGTTTTTGGTTAGGAGCTGGTCTAGTGAATTAGGCTAAACCCTAGAATTAGAGTGATTGAAAAGTGATTGTTTTGATTTGTTTTAGTTAAGATTTTACTTTATCTTTTTCTTCTCATAAAAAAGAAACTAATTTTTTTTTTCTTAAAAAAAAAAATAAAAATAAAAAGAAATACTTTGGTGTATGCAACAGTGGATTAGGGATAATACACATCGATTAATTCGCTTTGAACCAATCATAGAAATGGAGCATACTAATCCACCTGTTCTTCATGATATGTGCTATCCCATTAGGAATGCAATCCCCTCGTGCATTAGGCTCCCCGAAACAAATGGAATAAGTTTTGAGCTTAGACCGCAATACATAAACATGCTTCCCAAATTCCTTGGTAATGAAACAGAAGACGCATATATTTTTATTTCGGAATTTGAGGAAGTGTGTATTATGATTAAAATGAGAGAATTAAATGAAGATGCGGTTAAGCTTAGATTTATTCCATTTGCTCTTAAGGATAAAGCTAAAAAATGGCTGTACAGCTTACCAACAAATTCCATCTCAACTTGGGATGAATTTGTCACCGTTTTTCTTAAGAAATTTTTTCCTATTCATAAAACGGTAAAGCTTAGGAACAGCATTCAAAACTTTAAAATTATCCCGGGAGAACCTTTTTGGAAGTATTTTGACCGATTTAAAGATCTTCTCATCCAATGTCCTCATCACGGTTTAGAGAAATGGCGATTGTGCCAAATAATTTATGAGGGATTAGATTATTCTGCAAAAACTTCCTTAGAATCAATGTGCCACGGGGATTTTATGAGGAAAAATGCTGATGAAGCTTGGGAGTTTTTGGAGAGTCTTTCTTAAAAAACAATGCAATGGGAACAGTGCGATGATAGGATTTCATCAGTTCCCCAATCTAAGTCTAGTGGTTTTTCCTTAGAGTCAAACATTGCTTCTGAAGCAAAGATGGCGACGATTCTGCGAAGGTTAGAAGCTTTAGAAATTAAGGAACGATCTCCAATTAATCATGTTTCTGCCTCAAGATGTCATAATTGTCAGTCTCCTACCCACGTTTCAGAGGAATGCCCTCTCCTAGGAAATAACAACGCAATAGAACAGATGAACGCTGCATTCCAGCACCCTAGAAATGATCCATTTTCTCCAACCTACAATCCAGGTTGGAGAAATCATCCCAACTTTGCATGGAATCTAGGAAATTCTCCCGGAACTCAAAATTTCACTCCCGCTTCGACCCAACATTTTCCTAGGGGAAACACAGTTCCATTCAATTCTCATTCACAATTTCAACAACCCAATCTGCCGTATCAAAATCAGTCTCCTCCTCATCAAGCTGTAATTCAAACTCCTCACAATCCAGATCAAGATAAACGTCTCAATGTCTTGGAAAGGGGTTTAGAAACCATAATTAAGGCCTCTACTCAAACCACGAATATGTTGACTCAAACGTCTAGCACGCTGAATTCCTTCATGCAATCAACCGGACAAATGCTCAACTCCAATACTCAAGCTATAGCTAGATTAGAATCCCAACTTAGTCAACTAGCTAGTGCCGTGAGTGAAAGAGAGAAAGGAAAATTTCCAAGTCAACCCGTGGTTAACCCGAACAACATAGGATGCAGTTCATCCTATGAAGCTCAAGTGAATGCAATCCATTCACTTCGGTCAGGTAGACAGGTCGATAATCAAGTGAGAACTCCTCCAAGTCAAACTCTTGATCCTGTACAAATTCCTTCTCCTTCTCCTTCTGATGAATCTATTCAACAATCACTCCCCTCAGATGACCAAGAACCTGAACCCGAACCTGAGCCTGCTTTTGATAGATTTAGACCGGTTGCTCCCTTTCCAGATAGACTCAGGTCTAGGAAACACTCTCCTCAGGAGGAGAAAATCCTAGAGACATTCAAGCAGGTTAAGGTCAACATTCCTCTCTTAGATGTAATTGAACAAATTCCATCTTATGCTAAATTTTTAAAAGAATTGTGCACTAAGAAGAGGCGAATAAATGTTCCAAAGAAAGTCTTTTTAGCCGCCAATATCAGTGAAATGCTATCAAATCCCATACCTTTGAAACGTAAAGATCCAGGTTCCCCCATCATTTCATGTATCATTGGTAATACTCACATTGATAAGGCGCTTTTAGACTTAGGGGCCAGTGTCAATTTGCTTCCATATTCAGTCTATCAACAATTGGGTCTAGGTGTACTGAACCCAACCAAATGCACCTTACAGTTGGCTGATAGATCTATTAAGGTCCCTATGGGTGAGTTAAAGGATGTTCTGATTAAGGTTGGAGATTTTATTTTTCCAGTAGATTTTGTAGTCTTGGAAACACAGCCTGTTTCCAATCCCAAAGGACAGACACCTGTCATCTTAGGACGACCGTTCTTAGCCACTTCTAATGCTCTCATCAACTGTAGAACTGGTCAAATGAAGCTGTCCTTTGGGAATTTGACTGCTGATCTCAACATTTTTAATCCAGGGGACCAACCAAATAATCAGCCTCTAGAAATAAACTACATTCAGGAAATATCAGAAGAAGAAGAAGAAGAAGAGTCTGATTTGAGTTTTGAGGAAATTTTTGATGAAGAGTTAGAGTTTTTAGAAGAAGCAGATCAGGTCCTTGAGAATAATAAAACTGTGTTAAACATTTGCTGCTTTGAATTAAATTTTGAAGAACTCTTTCTTGATGAACTTAGATTCTTGGAGAATAATCAACAACCAAATTTTCAGAACTTCACAGAAGAATTGGTTGTTGGAAAACAAAACTTCACAGTACAAGAGTCTAAGTTCATTAAGAAATACAAAATGCATGACACCAATAATACCTACCTTACCTTGTTGCATGAATTACTGAACACCCCGAAATGCTTGGAAATTCACATTATTAATTATATCATTCTGAATTTGTTTAAAATCCGGGGAAGAATTTGTAACAGTGAGGTAGGAGTCAATGTAGAACAGGAACTCTTCATGTTGAATATTTCATTCTACATTGTTTATTTTGTTTATTTCAGAATAATAAAAAAAATTTATTCTTCTCTCACTTGAGAGTTTCTTGTTCAGTTGTTAAAAAAAAAAGAGAGAAAAAAAAAGAAAGAAAAAAAGAAAAGAAAAAAAAGAAAAAAAAAGAAAAAAAAAGAAAAAAAAAAGAAGAATAAATTTTTGTTTTCATCCTCCTCAGACCAAAGGTAATTGCAGATTTTTATCAGCCGACCAAATGTAAGTGCTTCACTTCTTATCTGCTTTATTTTATGCATCATAGAGTTTGCATTGAGGACAATGCAAAATTTAGGTGTGGGGGTGGGAATTAGTTATTTTTTTTCTCTTTATTTTACATTTTTAGTTACATTTTTTTTTCCTTTTTCTTAAAAAAAAAAAATTAAAAAAAAATATATATCGTCACTTGCCAAATTGATGGAGTTATGTAATAATTGATTTATTTGATAAATTTGAAATTTTCTAATCCCTAGTTGGTTATTTACTTAAGTTCACTTTTTATGATAACTCTAAATAAATTTCTTAAGAAATGATTTTCAAAGTAGTATACTTTACTCAAGCCTTAACTTAGACTTTTATTTAAAATAATGAAATTTTTGCATGCTTAACTTAGAGTTGAAAATAATTTTTTTAAAGTGTCTTGATTTACATATTTTCAAAATATATATACATATACAAAAAAAAAATGCAAAAGAAGAGTGCGAAAAATGGGCACCAAAAAAAAAAAAAAACTCTTGAATTCAAGGTGATTCTATCTTATAAAGCCTAAGCTGACCGAGTAATTAAGCCCAAGGAGTATTTTCATACTTAATGACCTAAGCCCATTTGGGTTGGGATCCATTGGCCCAAAACTCGTTAAAGGTCACTTAGAAAGCCCGTTAAAGTAGAAAAAAATCACCAAGGATGAAAGAGTTAAAAAAAATAAAAAAAAATAAAAAACTAATAAATGTTTTATAGTTGGTCTTCGAAAATATTTTAAATCAAGCAACTTGAAAATTATTTAAAACAAAGAGTTAGCATGTTCTTTTCAAAACTTTTAAATTAAATTTCTAAGTTTGGCTTGGTTTTGTATTACTACAATGAGAAGATTTTCTTGAAAATATACCTTAGAGTTATATATAAAAATATTTTCTGGAGTGATAACTGACTCCAATTAGATTATCTAAAAGTTATCAAGTGAATTTAGTTATCTACTGACTTCTTTAATTTGGCAAGTTGACCGAATTTTGTGGGTATATTCACTGCAAACCCTCACGAGACTACAACTCGTCCACTAGGGTAACCTAGGGGTTTAAAGGCTTGTTGTATGCGCTAAATACAACCGCGATTCCTGCGAAAGTGAGTTAGGATTTTCTTTTTATTTTCTTTGCTAGAGGACTAGCAAAAGTTTAGGTGTGGGGGTATTTGATAATCATATTTTATTACAATTTTATACCCTCATTATCTATTTTATATGAATAAATATACCACTAATAATTATTTTTATCTTTTAATTGCAGGTTAATGAAGAATAAATCTCAAACTCTCAACAAAAACCCATTGATTAAATGAAGAAATGAAGCAAAGAAGCACATTGGAAAATCAATTTCCAAATTATCCAAAAGCCCAGAATGAAGTCGTGTAGCCTGTAGAAGCCGGAGAAAATCAAAAATCCAATATGAAAAGAAATCATATTCAAAATGGTTGGCCACAAAGAAACGACGATATCTCCTAATCCGGAAGGCGGAATTTAACATATAATATATGAAAATCGCCTATCTCGACGAGACGAAGCTATCCGTGAAATCAGAATTTGAAAATAATGGGCATCGATGTCGGCATCGATGTGGGCATCGATGCTGGCATCGATACCTGCATCGATGCCTGCATCGATACCAGATTACTGTAGCGCGCGTCAATGGCTGATTTTGCTTGTCTTGGGGCTCAAGTTTGATCCAATGGCTCTCATTCACTGATGTTTACTATAAATAGGGGTAGAGAGTGAGGGGTTAGAGGTGTGAAAATTTTTGTAACTCCTTTTGGAGAGGAGGGCTACTCTTAATTGAGAAGGCCTTCCAAAAATTATAACTTTAGTTGCAATTAATAAAAATAATTTTTTCCTCTTTAAATTTGTTCTTTCTCCTCTTTGTTGAATGATGAGGATGGAGATGAAGAGCAATTTGAAGGTTTGCATTTCTTTTCTCTTTTATTTCTTTTTAGTAATTTCTTTATTATTGCTTATTAGTTAGATTTAAATTCATGCTTGTAGTATAGATTTACTTTCTTGTCTTTTTATTTTCTTTTTGCACTTTAATTTGTAGAGTAGATTTATTTTTCTTGCATTTAATTTCTGCAATTTATTTTGTAGTTTAGATTTTTATTTTCTTTGTAATTAGATTTATTTCTTGTTCATAGTTTAGATTTTTCTTTTCTTTTTAATTTTTTTGTTTATTTTTATTTTGTTTGATTCGCCTTTAGGCTAGAACCCTCTAGGGAATCACCCTTTTCTAAGAAGTGGGTTCAATTGTAGATTACCCATATCTATAATTGAATCCACCATCTTTAATTTCTTGCATTTTCTTTTATTCTTGAATTTTATTTTCTTTATTCTTGATTTTTATTTTCCTTTTCCTTCTTGCCTTATTGATCATATTCATTCTTTGTCACATCCACTCTCACTTATATCTCTTGCCGATTTACACACTACCACTTTCACTCTCTCAATCTCTTCACAATCACATTCACTTATCACTCCTACTTGTCACACACACAACATAAGAACCGATTTTATATTTTCTCCTACAAAACACCTTCCTCGTGGGATCGATATCTTAAATACTATAACTTGACACGGTTGTGCACTTGCAATCTTTTTGGTACATGTTTATGCCGCATCAAGTTATAACTTGACACGGTTGTGCACTTGCAACCTTTTTGGTACATGTTTATGCCGCATCAGTACCCTCAAGGGGGTGGCCTTTGAATGGTTCCGCAAACTGGAGCCCGGCTCTTTCAAGGCATGGGCCGACGTCGAAAAGCTCTTCCTCGCCCGCTTCTTCGACGATGACACGGAAGTGTCAATGGCCACTCGCCTCGCTGAGAAGCAACGAAAGTCGGAGTCGGTTAACGACTTCGTAAAGAGATTTCGAAATCGATCAGTCCACTGTCGGGACCAAGTTTCCGAGGCGACGCTGATTGAGATGTGCCGCAACAATCTGTCGATCCACATCCTGTCCAAAATAGGGGCAGTTGAGACCCGGACTTGGAAGGAACTTGTTCGCCAAGGCGAGCAAGTTGAAAATATGATCAAGAGGCTGGAGGCCGAAGAGCCACAGTCCAAAAAGGGAGCAGCAGAGCCAGCTGCGCCAAAGAACCCTCCTCGGTCGAGAGGAAAAGAAATCATGGCGGTCGACTCCGCCCCGACACCAAAGGCTGCTCAAAAGCCTAAACCCAGGCAGTTTGAGCCACGCCCCCAGCGGCAATATGATTTCAAAGAAGACCAGGTGGCGGCGACTCTCGACACTCTACTCAAGAGTGGGTGAATTAAGTTGCCAGAAGCCGCCAAGCCTGAGGAGGCAGACAAAACCGGTGACCCAAGTTACTGTGCATATCACAGATTCCTCGGTCATCACACAACCAAGTGTTACGTCCTCAAGGACAAACTCCAGGCCCTCTACGACGCGGGGGTCTTGAAGAAAGAGAAGGTCCAAAAGCAAGTGACGGCGAACATGGTCACTTTGAGCTTTGGGACAGGTCTCCCGGAGGTTCAAGCCCCGGCGGGAATAATTCCTATCCCCAAGGCGGTTTTGAAGATCACTAACGACGATCCTCACAACCAGCGGGAAAAGGGTTTGGTTCCATAAACTCTGCCATCAGGGCAGGTGATGTGGGTCTATCCAGACCTCCTCGATGACGAGCAATGGACTGCACGGCCTTCAAAGGAGGCTAAGAGGAAAGATTGCAACGTTGTCTCCGCCATTCTGGACAGAGATGACGCGGCGATGACTGCCTTAACCGACTCTGAAGAAGACGCCAACGTCTTCGCCACGAGAGCCGGAAAGGAGTTTGCGAAAGAATACCCCGCGAGGGGAGAAAACCCGGCAGGACCTCCCGCGAGGCCGGCCGCAGCAGTCTCTCCCAATCCAGATGGACCAAGTTCGAGCCGCCAGCCTTACCGGTTCAACGTACTCGCGCAACTAAAAAGTATCCCCGCGCGAATCACCATGTACGACCTCCTCCGGTTATCCAGGCCTACCCGGGAGGCCCTACAAGAGGCGCTGGCCGACGCAGAGGCGTTCTCGACCCATTTCTCAAAAGAAACGGAGACCGAACAGGGCTGTACAACTTGCTGTCAAGTTTCAGAGAGACAGATCCCCTGCATCACTTTCACCCCCGAGGACATGCTCATCAAAAGCACGTCTCATGACCGGCCACTGTACTTCACAGGATACATCGGCTCGGCGAAAGTGGATCGAATCCAGGTTGATCCGGGGTCTGCGCTGAGCATCGTGCCCCTGAAGTTAATCAAACACTTAGGGATACCGTCGAAGCGCCTAGCCTCGACCTCGACTACCATAGACGGAGGTGACGTGCTACGTCATCGATGCCGAACCCTCCTACAACATACTCCTGGGGCGTCCGTGAATTCATGGCAACCGGATCGTTCCGTCCACACTACACCAGTGCTTGAAGTACGTGGACGACTACGAGCGGGTAAGAACGGTGGTGGCCGACAAGCACCCCTTTAAAGGCGTCGAGAACTACTTCGCGGATTCTCTGCTGTACCAGGAGCCCGACCAGCCACCAGTGGAAGAACTAGAGAGTGGCAACGAGGCGGACAGCGAGCCTGAATACGGTGACAGTTTAATTCTGAACGACTTTGAGTCAATTGTAATTGGTTACGAGAGTCACCATGTAACCAACGCCGTTCAGATTGGTTACGAGAGTCACCATGTAACCAACGCCGTTCAGGCAGAAAAGCTTATCATGAATAAGAAATCCGACTTGGCTTATTTGTCGTCTTGCTCCTCGTCCGAGGATGACGCATCTAATAACTTATGGTCGACACTCTACAGTGAGTCTTCTCTACACTTGCCGGTATGTTCGTCATACGTCTTCAAGACGCGACTGATCGAGCCATCGCGAGCTGTATTCGTCGTGCCAGCACGGAAGAGATATCGAAAAGACATCATCTTCGGTCGAATCAATAATCCCTTGCGCACGCTATGGGACGAATCTGAGGACGAAGACCCAGCGCCCCAGTTCTCGCAATACAGTCGAGTGGCGAAACGCATAATGAGCAACATGGGGTACGACCTCACTCGCTTGGAGGGCCTGAATTACGGCCGAGGACGTAAGACGGTCATCAAACCCGCCTACGTCCCCAAAGGAAAGCCCTCAAATTACTTCAACAGGACTAGGAGAGGCTTAGGCTACTCCTCCTCCTCATCGGAGTTGTGTTTTTACGTCGACGAGGATTCCGATTACGCATGTTCAGGGGATCAATCGTCAACAACCTCGGCCTGGGACTCAGAAGTCAGCGTAAGGGATTTGTTCGATGGCCCTACAGTCAACATGACCACGGTAGACCCCGCCGAAATGGCGGAGGATGAACAACTTCCACTTTATGACGAGACATGGGATCGCCATGTTAACGCCCAGTGGAACAGTCGCTTCGAACAGCGCGAACCACCAACTGAAGACGAAGTCCTCCAGGTGAACATGGGTACTGAGGCGAATCCCAAACCCATATTCATCAGCGGCAGTCTGCCTCCTCAAGAAAAAGAGGATCTCATCGCCCTCATACGGGAATACATTGACGTCTTCGCCTGGAATTACGAGGATATGCCTGGCCTAGATCCGCGGGTCGCCACGCATCGCCTCAACATCAGCCCTGACGCCAAGCCAGTCAAACAACAGCAGAGGCGGTTTCGCCCCCAAATCATGGAGGCGATCGAATCTGAAGTAAAGAAGCTGATCGAATCCGGCTTCATCAGAGAGGAGCAACACCCCGACTGGGTGGCGAATATTGTTCCAGTCTTGAAGAAGAACGGCAAGATCCGCATCTGCATCGACTTTAGGAACCTCAACGCCGCGTGCCCTAAAGACGAATTCCCTCTGCCCATCACGGATGTCATCATTGACAATACGTGCGGATTCGAGAGGATGTCCTTCATGGACGGCTTCTCAGGGTACAACCAAATCAAAATGCACCCCGAGGACGAGAAGCACACGACATTCAGAACTCCCATGGGAGTGTACTGCTATACCGTCATGCCCTTCGAACTCAAGAACGCTGGCGCAACTTACCAGCGCGCCATGAGCATGATCTTTCGAGATCATCTGCGAAAGACGGTCGAATGCTATGTGGACGACTTGGTCGTGAAGAGCCGCCATAAGGAGGATCACCTCCAAGACTTGAAGGCTATGTTCGAACTCATGAGGACTCATCAGCTCAAGATGAATCCTACCAAGTCATTCTTGGGGATGTCTAGCGGTAAATTCCTCGGCTTCGTCATCCAAATTGATCCAGACAAGGTGCACGCCATTCAAGAGCTCCAACCGTCCCGAAATCTTAAAGAGCTGAGAGGCCTTCAAGGACGACTGGCTTATATCCGAAGATTCATCTCGAATCTCTCGGGCAAGTGCCAACCCTTCTCTAAGCTGATGAAGAAAGGTACCTCCTTCGTCTGGGATGAGCCATGCCAAAAGGCCTTTGAAGAGATCAAAGCTTATCTCTCAAATCCGCCTGTCCTTACGGCGCCAATCTCAGGGAGGCCATTCCTCATATATGTGCGGGCAATGGAACACTCTTTAGGTACCCTCTTGGCTCAAAACGACGATGCAGGTCACGAGCAAGGCATCTACTACCTGAGCAGAACCTTGCAAGGCGCCGAGCAACGGTACCCAATGGTCGAGAAGGAATGCCTAGCCTTGGTGTTCGCTATACAAAAGATGCGGCACTACTTGGTTGGCCAAACCATCCATGTCATCTCCCGGATGAATCCCATTCGGGTCTTCATGACACAACCTGCAGCGTTAAACTGGCGCCTGGCCAGGTGGGCACTTCTGCTCTCTCAATACGACATTCATTTCATGCCGCTCCCAAAGCCAATATGACTTCATCGCCAGAGGTGTGGCAGATGTTCTTCGACGGCGCGTCTCGCGCAGGCTTGAGCGGCTCTATTTCTGCAGGAGTGGGGGTGGTCCTCACCTCTCCGCATGGTCACGTGTTTCCCCGGGCCTTTTCCTTGACGGAACCATGTACCAACAACGTAGCCGAGTACAACGCGTTGCTCATAGGGCTCGAGTTAGCCAAAGAGCTCGGGATAAAGCATCTGGAGGCTTATGGCGATTCGCAACTCATTGTCAAACAAATGACTGGCGAATACGAATTCGCAACTCATTGTTAAACAAATGACGGGCGAATATGAAGTCAGGAATGAAGATCTTATCCCACTCCACAGAGCGGCCGTCAGACTAGTGGAGTTATTTGAGAGTTTCCGTCGCTGTCGCCAGCCGAAAGCTCTTTCGACCCAGAGACGTCCCAGAGGCAAACGCCACTCATCAAGCCTCGGGTCAGCCAGATCAGGAAGACTGGCGTCTCCCGATCATCGATTATGTCCTATACGGCATGTTGCCTGAGGATTCGAAGGAACGAGAGTCGGTCCGACGACGTGCCTCACGGTTCTACTACGATTCAACCACTAAAACGTTGTATCGCAGGTCATACGACGGCTTGCTACTTCGCTGTCTTTCAAAAGCGGAGGCGCAAGAAGCCGTACGCGAAGCACATGACGGCGTGTGCGGAGCTCATCAGCCCGGACCCAAACTTTGGGATCGCCTACGAAGGATGGGCTACTTCTGGCCTGGGATGGTTACTGACGCAGTCGCTTACGCAAAGCGCTGTTACGAATGCCAGATCCATGCCAACTACATACACCAGCCTCCTGAGGATCTGCATCCGACGAGGGCGTCTTGGCCCTTCGAGGCATGGGGGATGGACATAGTCGGGCCAATTTCTCCACCATCGGCGAGAGGCCATCGCTTCATCCTCGCGATCACCGACTATTTCTCTAAATGGGCAGAAGCCATCCCCTTAAGAGAAGTCAAGACTAGCGACGTGATCAAGTTCATTAAACACCATGTCATATACCGATACGGCGTACCCCGGCGTATCATTCACGACAATGGCACGCAATTCGTTAGCCATGCCTTCACCAGGTTCTGCGACAAATTTCGAATACAGAACCTCTCGTCCACGGCCTACAACCCTTCAGCGAATGGTCTGGCCGAAGCTTTCAACAAGACGATCATCAAGATCCTGACCAAGTTGACTTCCACTAGCAAGCGCGACTGGAATGAAAAGCTAGGCGAGAGCCTGTGGGCATATCGCACGATGGTTCGCACACCGACCGACGGTTCGTACACCGACTGGCACCACGCCTTACTCGTTGGTATACGCCTCTGAAGCTGTACTGCCATTAGAGATTCAGATTCCATCCCTCCGCGTCGCCCTAGCAGCGGGGATGACGACTGAGGAGAATCACCAAATTCGACTCGCAGAGCTCGAAGCATTGGACGACAAGCGACTAGAAGCTCAGCAACACATTGAGTTTTACCAAGCTCGGATGGCCAGGAGCTTTGACAAGAAAGTCAAGCGCCGAGCCTTCAAAGAGGGAGAGCTCGTGCTCTCCGTCCGTCGACCAATGATCCTCACTTCCAAGAAGAAGGGAAAATTCCAGTCCAAATGGGAAGGACCATTCGTGGTAGAGACAGTCTACTCGAACGGCGCCTATCGCCTCGTCAAACCGAACGGCGATAAGATTATGATGCCCATCAACGGCAAGTATCTGAAGAAGTACTACCCCTAGTTCTCCTTCGCAAACTCCCGCGAGTGCAAGAGTCTAAACTGGCCCTCACACCCTCCAACTGGTACACGAGGCTAAACTGTCCCTACTTTACCCGCTCTGGCGAAAGCCTCTTGTGGAATTCAATTCGCCTATCTCCTCCAATGAGATGGCGGATCCACTAAAGTCGTTCATATCACGACAAATACATTCAATTCGCCTACCTCCTCCAATGAGATGGCGGATCCACTAAAGTCGTTCATATCACGACAAATACATTCAATTCGCCTATCTCCTCCAATGAGATGGCGGGTCCACTAGAGTCGTTCCAATCACGACATTCCCTGTCAAGTTAACATTAAACCTCTGACGAAATCCACTCACTAATCCTCTTCCAAAGGATGGTGGGTCCCCAAAGTCATTCCAATCACGACATTCCCTGTCAAGTTAACATTAAACCTCTGACAAAATCCACTCACTAATCCTCTTCCAAAGGATGGTGGGTCCACAAAGTCGTTCCAATCACGACATTCCCTGTCAAGTTAACATTAAACCTCTGACAAAATCTACTTACCAATCCTCTTCCGAAGAATGGTAGGTTCCCATAGTCGCTCCAATCGCGACAAGACCTCATCAGGTTAATGATCACCTCTGATGATTGGCGCCGTTATTCTTACGAATAGCGTAGCCTAAGTAATGGCCTACCATGCGACGTGCCATTACTTCTGTCAATAGTCACACTCCTACGTCCCTGAACTATTGGACCTATTCCAGATGTCCTAACATTGCTTTGGGATAACTGATAGGGGGAGTCTACCAAGCGATGACTCCTACCACAATCAATTGTCACATTCCCAAATAACGACAATTGTCGGAGGCGGTTCGACAGGCAGCCTGTCTGTCGATTTCCCAGATAACAACTCGTCTAAAGGCAAGTCGAAGTCGAGTTCTTCAGTTGGCCGCAGAAGCAAACGTTTGTTCCTTGCTACAAGCCAAGTGTTGCTCTCTTGACCCCATTGGAGCTACCACGCGAAGATCGGAATTAACCCAATCCCACGCTGGGAGCAACAGAGGGCAGAGCGGGAACCCAAAACGACTAAATCCATAGTCTAGGGCTCACCGAATTCAACTACGCCAAACAGCACAGGTAAGGAGACAGACAAAGAAAAAAAAAGGAAACTGTGCATGCAAAACGAAGATAAGCAGAATAAGCAAAGGAGCCACAACGGGCTGAGATTTACATAAGTTTTCAGTTTAACCGTGATGCCCAAGGCACCAATTAAGTTAACAAAACAAA
This sequence comes from Asparagus officinalis, assembly GCF_001876935.1. Classification (NCBI taxonomy): domain Eukaryota; kingdom Viridiplantae; phylum Streptophyta; class Magnoliopsida; order Asparagales; family Asparagaceae; genus Asparagus; species Asparagus officinalis. The sequence goes on from NC_033796.1 coordinate 61,830,449, forward strand.
CACAAGAAAAGAGGATCCAGGCGGCATGAGAATTACAAAAACTTCAGCAGGCTGAACGAGCCGATCTTGGCTTTGAGCTTCGCACGCTCCGCTGCACGTCTGCTCCAGCCTGGCTAAATCTGCCTCGCCAGCTGCTTCCTCTTGGCGAAGGAGTTGGAGCTCTTGGTCCACCGTCGCAGCCACCCCGCTGATCCTCCTCACCTGCGGCTTCACGGTTAGGGTCAACTACAAATACACGGAAAGAGGTTAACAGAGGGACCCTACTAATGGTCAGGTACGAAGGGAAAAGTAATACTAAAACACACGCTTACCTGAGCCGGTGGGCCCCTCCTCGTCTCCAGCCTCCCCTTCCTCGTCGGAAGGAATGGGGATCACCTTCTCAATCGCGCCTGCATAGGTCCAATACCAATGTCAAAAGGTATGAGATCATCGTTGCGATCAAAGACGCTATTGCAAAAGAAAAATTACCTCCTGATGCGGACACAGAAGCCGCTGGAGCTCCCGTCGGTGTCACCACGAGCCTTCTTAGCCGCCCCCGCTCGAGAACTCTCGGCCGCTGCCTCCCGTTGACGCTTCGAAAGGAGCGAACTACTCGGAGACAGAAGCGGCACCCCCATTTGTCCGATTGTTGGACTCCGGACTGGAGCTCGAACCTCGGGAGCCTCAGATTCGTCCAAACCAGCATCAAAACCCTCGGAATCCTCAACTGGATCCTCCGAGAACAATTCCCTAGCAGTTTGGTGGCCCCTTCGCCTCGAAGAACGGAGAGGACCCCTGACAGGACGATCGCGTTCCACCAGACATGAGTTCTGGAACCAGAAATTGGCAGGATTAGCACTAGCGCCCCGATACCAGCGGCAGTATAAGAGCGTGTGGTGTAAATCGCGGTCCTTCGCGGGCAACTCAAAGCGAGCCTGGGTGCCTCCAGCATGGGTCCAGAACCACATGAGTCCAGAACCATCCCCGAGCTCCATCCACCAGCCCTCCTTCGAAGTGCAGGTGGGGATTGGCGTTACCCACATACAATTGGTCGTACCCAAACTGGCGGGCGAACCTGCAGGGGATGTATGGCTCGAGATAGCATGTAGGGCCCGTTCTCAGAATGTGATACCCCGGTCGGATATTCACCAACCAGCGAAATGCACCACGAGTAAGGACCGTGTAGTGATCCGCTGTCGGAGCATCCCTGAGAGATTCTCTATATCCGCCCCCGCTGAAATAAGGGAAGAAGCGGCGGAAATTATACTGCCCGAAGTGGGAGAGCGTCTTCCTAGCATCAGGGATGTCCTTGCATTTCCAAGAACACCTCTCCAAGCGCTGGACGAAGGGGACAAACTTATCGCCCTGGAGCGCCGCCGGGGCGCTCATCAAACATTCGTAGTGGCATACAAACCACACCATCAAGTAGGTGTATGGTAGCCCCACCCTAGGATTGGGAGTTTTGATAACTACTCCTTCCCCCTCATCAAGGACCGACACACGGCAGAATTGGGCCGTCAGAGTGCGGAGCCCTCGGTGAATGCACGCTATCGTCGCCGATACCAGGGAATAAGACTTCCCGTGAGCTAGGCAAACCGTCGGATACACGACCTCCACAGGAAGAGCCTCAAAGGAGTGAGTGGGGGTTACGCACCTCTTCAGCCATAACATGAGGTACCCCGCGAGCAGCGCCTTCCCCGAGATGAGAAACTTCGCCTGATGATGGAATGAGTGAAAGACAGTACCAGACTTAAACCCACCCTCGTCGCGGTCAAGAGTCAGAGTGCTTCCTTCTTTAGCTGTCATCGCCTCTACTTCGGACTGGTCGCACGCGCCTAACGGGAGAGCGGGAATCCCCTTGACATCGTTCCCCGGGAACAGGTAATCAGCCCAATTCTTGTGGCTGATCCCCGGGGTCTTCTTCTTCTTCCCCTTGTGATCCGAGGCCCCTAGGGTACTCCCACAGAGTTTCGACCGCCAAAGGGGAATGGCTCGACAGCTGATCGATCTCATCTTGATCGGGGACGTACTCCTCGTAAGGAAAGTCTCCCAGAGGCAGCCCCGAAACGTCGTACATCTCGTGAGGGGTGATACCAAGCTCACAATTGGGGGTGAAAAACGTGCCGCTTTCCGCGCAATACAGTTCCAAGATACTATGGAACTGAGAAGCGTTGATCCGCAAGCCGTGTCGAGTAGCTTCGATGGCCACATACAGCTCTGTGCCTTTGAGATCAACATTTTCGGCCAGAACATAGTCGGTGATCTTGGACCACCACGTGTCGCTGCCGGGTGCAGAATAGACCCACCCCGGGGCCCTAAAGTCCTTCGGGGGAAAGCTTCCACCAGCTCGAAAGAAGCGGTGACGGAAGGTCTCCGCCACCGCTGTCGACTCCCCCACGGGCCCGTCCTTAGGACATTAAGCCAGGGCGCAGGCCCGTCACGCGCTTGCACGAACTCTCCACTCCATACCCAGCAGTGGAGCCCGTAAAGACGCCACAAGTGACCCCGTCCTGAGAAGGGGTCAAATCCCAGTGCATCGTCCGAGGAATGGCAAGGGACCGCAGCTCGACGATCGAAAACCCTCTCGACATGCTGGGGAGGTAATAATGAACCCCCTCTACCGTGCGGAACCACCGGCTCTCTTTGAGCAACAGGGCGGAAGGGTCGGCCATAGCGTCGCCGAACAAAAATTGAGGCTTCGGCAGCTCTGCCCTGTCCTCATCTGTCAGCACCACGTTGGTCGTCAACTCGCGTAATGTCAAGTGATGACCATCCGTGACTCTCTGTACCAGACCATGCGGCTTATCAGCGGTGAATACGGGCATTGGAGCCAGAGAAGGAAATCGAGAAGGCGCCGTATAATTCGTAGCCCCGGCGTGGCCAACCGCCACACCCTCCGGGAGAGCCTCATCGGAGAAGGTCGCTGCAACAAGAAATAAAAAGTCGAAATCGCCCATCGAACAGAGGAGGGCGAAATCGCCTATCGAAAGGGGGAACCCATTTCGAACGAGGTCTATCCGTACAGACTGCACTCCCCTCTAATGGGAAAGGGCCGAACTCGCCTTACGAAAAGGGAGTTCGCCTCCTCCCCACTGAAGGATTCGCCTGTAGGGACAGTACCCATCCTCTAAAGGAAAAATAGGGCAAACTTTACCCCAAATCGGGGGAATGAGTAGCACTCATCTTCCTAAAATCCGACGCCTAAGACTTACAAGAGATCATCTAACGAACCCATCAACGTACCTGGGCGCGATTCCAGAGCACCGACAGGCATGCCGGCAGAGAGACGGTCGGAATAACGTCCGGGGCCCGCGCCCCTCACTTTGCACCTCTTAGATTTTGGAGCCATTGTAGGATGAAGCGGGAATTCTTTCCTGGGATGTTCCTTTCAAGATTTGAGAGCACGGTAACTCCCAATGGAGGAAAATGGCTGATTTAGAAGGGCGGAATTGTCCACGTGGCCACGACTGCCCTCGAAAAACGAAAACCCTAACGGACAGAAGACGTGGCCACGATCAAATTCGACGGCCCAGATCACCCTCGGTAAGCGAAAGAACCGAGGTTGGCGGCTGCATCCAACGATTGAGCCCGAAAACCACGGCCACGATGCGTCGCGGGGCGAAACACACGAAAATCGTGTTGTCAAACCACGATCGCCACGACCCGATGAGACCGCGCCGCCTTAGCTGGGAAGCACAAAGCCCTATCAGCAGACACGTGGCTCATCTCCCGTCAGATCTGGGCCCACCTCAAAAAGGGGGGGGGGTTTCGCCTGCAAATACTTGGCATGACCCCGCGAGTTGCGCGAAACTTGGCTCCGAAAGACTAATTTCGCCTGGACGACTCGCTCGCCACTAAAGGTAAAATTATAAACGAAGCCAATAGAACGACCTCGCTCAAACGGTTAAAACCCACGCCTCAGACGGCTAGGGGTCAGAGCAGAAATCTTAGCATTAAGCCTAAGAGAAACTGTTCGACAACTCATCATACTGAGGGGAATAGTATGGCTAGCCCGACTCAAACGGTGGTCGGTAAAGGCACATCAAACCCGTTGACAGCTGAGGATTTGCTAAAAATCCTAAAAGAAATCAAGTGCGCTTACTTCGCCGAAAATTTCTTCATTCAAAGTATTCCAGACCACACGCGAGTCGGTTTAGGTCTGAAAACTTTGAAGGGGGTCTTGTAGACGGTAAAAAAATACCTCTATAGGTTTACAGGAAATTCGCCTGCGAGAAGAACTCGCACGCTCGGTTCTCTGGCACGGGCCTAAATCGCGTAGACGTCAGATATGTTCGATTCTAGGTTCGCCTTACGGTCGGCTCGCCAGCACGAGTTAAGATCGATCAGGATGGCGGAAGTTCGCCTCTCATTCAACTCGCCTACCCAAGTACAGAGTCGAATCCGCCAGCAAACCCCAAGACCGTTAGTACAGCTGGGTATCCGCTACCTCACGTGCTGAGATGGACCTTCCCATCCCTCTCGACCCGAAGGGAGAGAGCACAGTACCCCAAGACCGTCAAACCTCGCAGTACGCACAGCGTGAAGGACTGAACAGGTGTCGAGTCAACCTGAGCATTTATAAATGCGGCTCACCTCGGCTGTCTGAGTCAAGAGCTAGATCCGTCGGCACTCAGCAAGTTGGCTAGACCCACTCGAGTACTGTGCACCTACTTCGCCGCCTCTCCTGACCGGAAAGGAGAAAGCACCGTGCTCAAAGCACGCCGGGCGGTCACGCACAGTACGAGTGATCGGACAGACACTTCATCGATCTGCGAATTCATAAATGCGGTTCATTAATGACGGTCAGGTCCACTCGGATAACAGACGGCTGTCGCCTCATATACAAGAATAGGCCTTCCCATCGTAGGTGACAGGACATAAAGCGCAATCCCTGGAATGACCATTCATGGTATTGAGAAGCAGCTAAACGTCTCTGAAGAAGATGTGGTCACATCCCACAATTCAAGGATGAGTCAAGCTGTCCTTCTTTCATTTAAAAGCCCCTTCCAGCACGCTGGAAGAGAGGTCGCAAAACTTAGAGAAAAGAGCTGAGGCTAAGCTCTTTGCATAACCTTTGCATTGCGGCGTCACTGTTTAGTTCCGAGCTCCGATCGCCGGCGAACTAAGCAAACCCGAACTCCCTCGAGTCGAGCTTCTACTGCGAACTGAAGCTCTCCAGCAACCTCGATCGAACGGTCCAAGGGAAGCAGACTCGACACGAGCATCGAGCGAAGCATCCTATAGCCACCTAAAGTCCCCACACAAAAACAAAGAGGGCCTTCCCTCTGCTTCTGTTGTAATCATTTGATTATTAGTTTGTAATAAGCTTTCTTATAAATACAAACGAAACCCCCTTTTTTCGGGAAATCAAATATTCACCCTACAGTGGGTTTCTAATTATTGATTCCATTTAGATTGTTTATTTGTAGTTCGACGTTAATGTTTAGATATAGTATCTAAACTTGGTGTTGTGTCACCTAATTGAGTAACTACAAGGGGGGTGTCATTAGCAATATAGATGCATAATGAAGAGGGTGTGCATGAACAATTTGTTAGAACAGAGTTATCGAATGTCATATGATGAAATGCACCTAAGTTGAATATCTAAGGATTAAAAGTACTAGCATGAGCAAACAAATCCGTGAGATCTAACCAGGAAGAAACACCACTAAACCCAAGGTTCTTGGCTATCAATACATTAGTCTTTGATAGTTTCTTAGAAGAGAGAAGACCAAAAATCAACAAGCCCCTTAGGAGAAGGGCTAATGTCAGCTGAATCAACAATCATAGGTCGAGTTTTCTTGAATATCAGACGAGGAGGTCTCTTGCAACTCAATAAGATGAGCTGCCTTTTTGTAGTAATGACATTAGAGTTTCCTAAAGGAATCAAATGCAATTTTAGAAGGACCTTGATAGGAAAAAAATAGTTGGGGTGTATCCAAAGTCGTATTGATGATTGAGCTGCAATAGCTAGAGGGGAGAGCATCTGAAGACGCGACTCTTTAGAAATGAACTCAGCACCTGCCTCATGAGAGTGGGGAATGAAGCGTAGTGATTAATATGTCCATAAAGGCCTTTCAACTCAAAAGAAAGGCGCATGACAAAGTTATATAACTACTAACGATAATATCATTTCTAAAACGCAATAGCAAAGTCAGAGTGCATTTTAGGAACTGGTTCTTCCATGATCTGTAATTCTTTCTAATAACTGAATAGTAAACATTAAAGTTTTTGGATAAACCAATTCCCTTACGAGCATCCTAAAGTGCCGATGGAGTTGGTACTCACGAGCAACACTAATCTGAACAAACATGCGACTAAGGGCTAGTCACTACTTACGAGATGAAGATGTATGTCTACGAGAGAGAATCAAATAGGAATAACAGGTAATCTCATAATGTAGGTCATAAAATGTTGATCAATACAAATCCACTGATCATAGGGGATATATGAAATATAAGTAGAGAAGTCACCAGAAGTGGCCTCAGATGTTAAGGATGAAGAGGACAAGGGAGAAGGTTGGGCTCTACCCCCCCACCCCCGCCACCTTACCATGAATCTCCTAACCTAACTTCTCAGACCCTACCCTAATTCCCAATCCCTAAACTCTAACCTCATTTCCCCTCAAATCCTCCTCCCTCCTTCCAATCCAAGGGGAAAAAAAAACCTCTAATCCTCCCCCAAACGCTAGCTTCACATTACTTCAATCTTCCCTCCCTCCCCTCATATTGATTTGGGGAGGTAATTTCAAAATATGATGATTTTGGCATCTAATATCAGAACATGAAAGATTTGCATGAGTAAAATTAAAAAAATCTTTATTTTTAATAATTAATTAGAGTTTTGGAATGATGGTATTTTCATCATTTCACCTATTATTTGGGCTAATAACTATAATATGTGTGACATTGCAAGTATGTTAACAAGTAAATGTGGTTTTGATCAAAAAAAAATTTAAAAGTGATAAGTAACAATTTTACTGTAAAAGTAAAGGTGATTTTGATATGAAAAAATTTTTGTAATTATTGAAGATATCTAAGATAAAATATCAAGCGGTTTTATTGAACAAATTTCATTAGAACTAAATTGAAAATTTTGCCTTAGACCGTCCTAGTTCAAGAAAGTTTCGACATATTTGCAAGAATTAACCTACATTTCAGCCTTAAGCTTGTCACCATCGGTAATAACGATCAGTAAACTTCTTTTTGTTAATAAGGGAAAAAGAAGCGTTAATATAATAATAACCCTTCAGAATCAGGCATCAAGATGATTAAATAGAAGCGTGTCAAATTAAAATGTATCAACATCCTATTTATCAGACAGGGATAACTGTATTCAAAAAATTTCTCATCATCCCCACTAAAAAAACTTCATTAACATTAATAAAAAAGTAGTAATATAATCTATGCAAATGAGTTGAAAAGCAATAGTTAAAATATTATTTTAGGCTGAGATTAAGTAGGTTGATGCGTTCTCGGAGAGACGACGTTAGGGTCTTGGAGATTTATGCCTGAGATTGAGGCTAGCTTGGAGTTACTCTAGGCTGAGCCCGGAGTAGGTTGAAGCGTCAGAGGCTATCCAGAGACACGAGTTGAAATCAGCGGTGGTGTCAATAGGGACCAAAGATGGCAACAACAAGATGTGAGATCACTGACTATGGTATGTTTCTATAGCTATGTTTTGGGTTAGGAGTTTTGATTCATGATTTAAGGTTGAAGGGTTAGGATTGATTGAGGGATTGAACCGAATGCTTTGATACCATGGTAATTGGTATAAAGAAGAGCTTGTTATTGTGCTTTACATGCTTACACAATAACATCTAAATAAGCATGCTTACATGATGGTTGTATTGATGCTATCTAGCAGACATATGATGAAGTACAACTAAGTTGGATATCTAAGGATTAAATGTACTAGCATGAACAGACAAGGCAAAGGGTCTGAGCTGGAGGAAACACCACCAAACCCAATGTTATTAGCTATCAGTGCATTAATCTTTGACTGTTGCTCAAAAAAGAGACAACCATAAATCAGCAACCCCTAAGAAGAAGAGCTAATGCCAACTGAATTAACAATTGTAGGTCGAGTTTTCTTGAATATCAGACGAAGAGGTTTGTAATAGTTTGAGGAAGAAAGGGAAGAGGGGGCTTGTAATAGTTGGAGGAAAACAATTATATTATGATTAGGGGTTTTACATCAAAACCACTTTTACCCAAATTGCTACTTACCCCATTTAATGTTTTTTTTTATCAATATCGCATTTACTTCCCAACATGTTTGCAATGTCACACCTATTACAGTTTTTAGCCTAAAAAACACACGAAATGACTATTTCACCCTTCTAAAATACATGCTTTGCACGTGTGTACTAATTAATTATAAACTTAAGGACCCCCCTCTCTCTCTCTACATACACACACACACACACACACACCATGTATCTCCTAACCCAAGTTCTCAGACCCTAACCCAATTCGCAATTCCCAAAGTCTAACCTAATCTCCCCTCAAATCCTCCTCTTCTCCTTTCAATCTAAGGGAAAAAAAAGCCTCCACTCCTCCCCCAAACGCTAGCCTCACGTTCCTTCAATCTTCCCTTCCTCCCCTCGTATCGATTTGGGAAGCTAATTTTAAAATATGATGATTTTGACATGTAATATCAGAGCATGAAAGATTTGGGTGACTAAAATTAAAAAAATCTTTATTTTTTAATAAATAATTAGTGTTTTGAAATGATGGTATTTTCGTCATTTCACCTATTTTTTAGGTTGATAACTACAATATGTGTGACATTGCAAATATGTTAACAAGTAAAGATGATATTGATAAAAAAAAATTAAATATGATAAGTAAAAATTTAGATAAAAGTAAAGGTGGTTTTCATATAAAACCCTTGTAATTATTGAAGGTATTTAAGATAAAGTATCAAGCTGTTTTATTGAACAATTTTCATTGGAACTAAATTAAAAATTTTGCCTCAGATTGTCCTAGTTCAAGAAAGTTTCGACATATTTGCAAGAATTAACCTGCATTTTAGCCTTAATCTTGTCACCATCGGCAATAACTATCAGTAAACCTGTTTTCATTAATAAGGGGAAAAAGAAGCGTAAATATAACAATAACCCTTCAAAATCAGACATCAAGATGATTAATTAAAGAGAAGCGCGTCAGATTAAAATGTATCAGCATCCTATTTATCAGATACGGATAACTGTATTCAAAAAATTTCTTATCATCCCCACTCGAAAAACTGCCATTAGCATTAATAAATTTTTTTAGTAATATAATCTTTGTTAATGAGTTGAAAGGAAATAGTGGCCATGAAAACCTATCAGATACAACGAATAGAGGGTTGATAAGAATTCGCCAATAAACCTGAACCGAATAAAACATAAATAGAGGTGAAGAAGCTTGTATTAGGCGGCAGGGCGAGAAAAACGCTGAATTAAGGTAGCAACTATTTATAGAGAATTGAACGGTCAAGATGGGTTAGGGTTTGTTACTAAGGCTTTAGATTCCAAGGCATAAGTCTGACGGTGGGCTTGTGAGTTTAGGAATGTCCAGTAAAATCGAAAGGCATAGATCTGAGTGGTCTTTTGTGTATGAAGGCCCAATAAGGGCCCATTACTATATTAATAAGCGGGCACCGTCCGCGAGTGTGTCATCAAAACTATAACCCAAACCCTAGTGTCGACTCCTTTCTCAACCCCTCTCTGATCTCGATTCCATCAGCGGCTTTCAATATAAAAGAACTCCATTTTGCTCGGCCAGCCTCGGTGCGACCACACGACGCCGCCCGGGGACTTTGCAGCGCGGGAATTAAGGTCGGGTCTCTACTTTCTTGTGTTTTTTTTTTGTGACTTATTGAAGGAAACGGATAGTTTACTTCAGAATCTCTGAGAGGGGAAAAAAAAGCTCTTATCGGTAGTTTATCTCAACTGAGCTTGTGATCGCAGCTTCATAATGTTGAGGATAAAGACCCCCAAGACGCACAAAGCCAAAAGGGAGCTCGAGAAGCGTGCCCCTAAACTCGTAAGCCAGATGATTTCCAGCTGATTTTTGTTAAATATGTTTTCAAATTAGGGGCTGAGGTTCGATAAAGGTTAGATTTTTTCCCCCCTTCCCTGCTTTGATTCAGGTTGAGAATGGCAAGAAAACTTTATTTCTGCATGGTACGAAGACCAGTGATGTGCTGAATGCAGTTTTGGCTCAGTTTTTTCATTTGAAGAGGGACAATGCTATAAGATATACCAAGAAGAATGAGAATATTCGACTTTTTGAGAGTGGAGGTGAAGCATCACTCGAGTTCTTTTCCGTCAAAACTGACTGTAGCCTTTTTGTGGTAAGCAAAATTGATGAGTTGAAAGTGTTTCTAGTTGTTTGAAGTTTTCTCCCCCTTTCTTCTGCTGTTCTGCATCATATTATCTTATCATGTGGTATATGGTTAGAGCTGTGAATTTGTCTGTTAAATATACATGTCAAGTTGTCAACTGATGATCAGCTGCCATGGACTTGAATGTATTCTGGTTGCTATTTGACTATTTGTTTGTCACTGTTAGTTCCCTTTGAGTTTCTGAAATTTCTCAACAATCTTCTGATTAACTTTCTCAATAAAAAAAATTTCATCTCCAGCCTCCAGGACATTACTTTTGTGAATAATCCTTCTAAATACCTACAAATGAGGCAATACCATCCTTTATTTTAGTTTTCACATTTATTATTTGGTTACTGTTGTGATTTGTTTGACACCAAACTTACTGACATGGTGCTCTTTCTTAAGAGAAGTAGAGTTCTTGTTAGAACTTGCTATATAAAGCTTAATTATAATGGACAAATTACTAGAAATCTCTTTCAGTTATACCTTGTTTCTTGAGAAACCTCTCATCTAATAAGTTCCAGAAAAATATCCTCATCTAAGAATAATTCCCTCACTGATACCATGATGAACTTGTCTAAAGAAGAGAAGTCCTTTGGCAAGTTAACAATTCATTGGCACGCATGGATGAGTGAATTTTTTGGTGAATTATTATATTATGGTTTCTTGAAAAATATGATATATAAAAAGAGGTTTTTTGTGCTTTATGTAAGAGAATGATTGTTTCTTTCTGATGGCGAATGTTCAGATGATGAGTTTCATATGCTAAATGACGTAACACCCTGCTCTCAAAATAACTTATAGTTTGTGACTAACTGCATGACTGTTACAGTGTACTAGATGAGCAAGGAGTGTACATGAGTTGCTTTTGGTTCATCATTATCTGGCTACTTTATTAATATGGTTCATGTGCTAAAGAAGTCACATTTTAGGGTGTATGCTAGATATCTTTTAGAGAAATACTAAGCCAATCATCTGCTGCACTGGCTTATCACAGCGAGGAGAGAATCAAGGACTACTATAAGCTAGAAGGACTAGAAACAATATTATCAGGACGCAAGGCGCAGTGTTGGGCGCAAAGCCCTCTTATGTGCACCATGCACAATGCACAAGGCAACGTGCGTGCCTCGGTGAAGCAAGGCGCATACGAAAACAAAACTATTTTTATGCATATGTCAAACTAACCAAGCAACATGGTTATGAATTCTGATATATAAAAGATGTGATGATAAATAAGTTCACTTATCAAATTAGAAAGTGAGGTCCTAATTCATTATTTTTACACTAGTTAAAAGAAAGTTAATGTCAATTTGTTGCTACCCTTTTGTATTTTCAGTACTTCATCACATGGAAGAAATTTAAAAAAACTTTTACTATGAAATCATACGTCCAAAAGTATAGACATTCTAAGAAGAAAAACATGTAGCGTAGCATGTCTAGGCTAATACTTCAATAAAAAATGTTGCATTCATTTGAAACTGACTGGAAATAAGAGGTACTATATGGATCAGATGTAGTAGACTTGGTAAATAGGAAAATTTGTTAATGTAGTAGCATGTCAGTAAGATGGGTCTAGAGGTGGCTGCGAAGAAGGCAGTGCTCAGTGCTCGGGAAAGCTCGTGGTTGGCATTGACAAACTACATCATTAGATTTTGGGAACATGTTGTGCATGTGGATTTCTTTTGGTAAAGGCAAGGTCAGACAATTGTCTCCAAGCCTTTTCCAGTACAGTGGAATCTGAAATTATAGTATGTCTGCATGTGCTTTCTGCTTTTGTTTGTGTGGGCATCCGTTCTTGCTTGTGAGATTGAAGATTGTAACGGTTGAGATGACTTTGTGGTACTTTTGTGACAAAGGTAGTAGCTTTATTCCCAAGGATGCAACTTTTAGTGGTGGATGCAATTTAGGTGCTTAAACTTCCAAATGGTCAACAGTGACTTCTCTTCCTGAGTGTATGAAGCACTTGTTTCATAAGCATTAGGACAAGTCTTTCAATTAGAAGTTTCACTTTTCTAGCCAGCATTTGTTTCCATTGGATGCCTACATTAGTAGATCATCTCCCTAGGTTGGAAGGACTTTTTTGAGAAGATAATCTAAACAGCCCCAAACTTTTACACCTATTTTCCAATAAGCCTCCAAATTCTTTCTTTTTTTTGGACAAAGAAGTCCCTAACTTTTACCCCTCCTCTAAGGAGCCCTCAATTTTTTACAATGAAGCCCCTAACTTTTACCGTCTCTTTGCTAAAAACCCCAAACTTTTTTTGACATTGAAACCTTTAAGTTAACAAGAAGAGGTGGGGGCTTCTTAGAAAAGAGGAGTGAAACTTAGGGGCTTCATTGTAAAAGAAGAAAGTTGGAGCTTTGTACAAGAGAGATAAAATCTAGGGGCGTATTTGTCAAAAAAAGAAAGTAGGAGACTTCAAGGAAGAGAAAGGTAAAGTTCAGGGGTTTTTAGACCATCTACTAGAGCTTTCTTTTGTAATTCTCATCATAAATCTTAAAATGATAAATTTTACATCAGACCTGTCCTCAAAATTATGTTGAACACTTAAATTACTTAATTCATTACAAATAAAATATTACACTTCATGTTGTGATGAAATTAATAACCATCTCATAAATTTATCAATATTTCTGTCCAAAACTTTCTAGACTATTCATTAAACTTTCTGAAATATGCTTCCTTCAAAAAATATTAATATCTCAAACATCTATTATTTCAGATGAAGTCTTCTTTGCCTCCAAACTTCAAAATTACTTGGGATCTTTTGAACTTGAGCATGCTAGAAATTCGCCAATGGTCCAAGTCTGATGTATAGGTAGATTGATTTGTGGCTCTAATCCAAGTTGATTTAGAAGCAGAGACGCCTTACTGGAGTCTTCTGATCAAATGTATATTTGCCATGAATCTTTTATATCCAGACTAGATACAGAACTAATTCCACACTTCCTATCTCTTACCAAATGTTCAACAACAATGTTGGTTGAGCATGGAATTTATAATAGAAGGAAAGACTTTTGATGTCGTGAGGGTTCAAGTCCTTCTATCTCCAATAATAGGTCCATTTTAATTAGCTATTTGTTTGTCCTCTTTTTTGGGATAAGAAGTTCAAAGAAAATTCAATATTCATCTCATTCATTTGACTCTTTCAAAAACGGATCCAAACATGAATTGTTGGATCGTATTCTAGTTTGATTTGCATAGATACAATACCTATACAAATGAACATAATAGATGGTCAAGGTATTACCATTATTAAATTACTCACAAACCACAATCCAGGTCACTTACAACTTACCTCCACGAAGAAAATCTTCTATTTGAAGATCTAAGACATTCAGGCATTAGGCTATTTTCTACTTTTTGTGTATGATATACAATGTGACATTGTGTGGTCTTGCTTAACTAATATCTATGCATCTTGGTAGGATGGCTGTTTTAGTTTTGTCCCTTCCTCGTGCGGTCAGATTAGTTTTAGCCCCTTCCTTTCTACAGATCAAACTCAGTCATGATTAGTTCTCCATATGTATTTAGAGGTCCAAATGAACTATGTGCTCTTATACCACTTACTAGACGTCAACTGAAGGTCTGGTTGGCATGGAACTAAATTTAATCTGAAGAGAAATCCTTTTACAGAGTCTTGTGGTTAAAATTATTAAACTATTTAATGCACCCTCTTCTATCAACCAGGTAGTGGTATGGAGCATGGTCTGTATACTGCTGTAATAATCATTATTTAAATTGTTGGAGGTCCCCTAAGTATTCTTTTGGAAGGTGCAATCAAGGTTCTCTACAATTTGACTGCAGCTGTAAAATCTGTTTATCTACTAGGAAACAACTTTATCATATCTTGAAGTTGTTTTTCCTCTGTTTTTCTTTTATCTTTCTGCTTGAGTTATCATTTGCTTCTTTTACATGTGCTGCAATGCTTAATTCGTCTATGATCACATGCACATGTAGTTATTACCCTTCGTGAGGTTGCATATCATGTTATTTACCTGTGAGAGTGGAAAAAACTGCTGGTCATGCAAAAATGTCTCTTCCATATTCCATTTTGTTTAAGTAGTAAATTTGATTTGGTTTATGCAGTTTGGTTCCCATTCTAAGAAGCGGCCCCACAACCTAGTCCTTGGACGTATGTATGATCACCATGTTTATGATCTTGTTGAGGTTGGAGTTGAAAACTTCAAGCCATTAGAATCTTTCACCTATGACAAGAAACTAGCACCAAAAGCTGGAACAAAACCATTATTTGCTTTCATAGGTGAAGGTTTTGAAAGTGTGGAAGAACTAATGCACTTGAAGGAAGTGCTGCTTGATATATTTAGAGGAGAGGTTAGTATCATCATTTTATATTGCATGGACTTGATTTTACCGAAATCTGTCAAATTATGTGAAAATGCTTAATGGCATGTAGGTCGTGGAAAGTTTGAACCTTGCTGGGATAGACCGTGTATTTGTTTGCACAGCCATCTCTTCAACTACAGTATTATTCACGCATTGTGCTCTCAGGCTTAAAAGGTCAGGAACATCTATTCCTAGAATGGAATTAGTAGAGGTTGGACCTTCCATGGACTTTGTAGTTCGGAGGCATCGTCTTCCCAATGACAGCCTAAAGAAAGAAGCAATGAAGACTGTCGCTCATCAGCCAAAGAAGAAGGTTTTTGTTACTAATCAAACTGGACATTTTATTGTTGGGACCCCCACATTGTCTTTTAGCGTGTGATAAGCTGATTATTTCCGTTTCTTCTGGCAGATGAAAAATGTAAAAAGTGATGCAGTGCAAGGTAAAATCGGGAAGATTTACATGCCAGACCAGCAGGTGAATCTCAATACTTTCTTCTTTTCTTTTTGATGCGATACAGTAACAATACTCTCCTAATTGTCAAGCTCAATCTACTTTTTAAATCATCATCTGTAAATGTTTTTAGCCATCAACTGTGGAAATAGCAGGTTATTTCTAAACTAGCCAGTAGTTAGCACAAGCTCACTAGTTTATGGCAGCATGTCTAAACCTGCAGAATGCGACTTTTATTGAAATTTGCCAATCGTGTTCTGTTGCCAATCATATTATTTCTAGTGGTTATGTTTGTTTTATTTCGTGTCTTAATGCGAATATTACTTTCACATTATTATTATATATTAGATTGATTTTTTTATATTTTTCATTATATATTTTGACTGTCAAATTTCCTCAACATTCTCTCATGGTAGGCGTGTCTGTCTTTGTCTTCATGTTATTAAAATCACTGCCCGTGAATAGGATATTGTTAGCAGTTACAATTCTCATTGCTTCTTTTTGGTTCTCTAATGAATTTGATCTAATTGTTCAGGTTGGAGATATGCCTTTATCACACAAAGTAAAGGGATTGAAGAGAGAGCGCCGTGAAGCTAAGATGAAAAGTACGACGAAAGAAGATGACCAACCAAAGAAGAGGAAGATAGATAGCCCTTGAACTTGAGCTGGCGCCCTCTTACAAGCCCCTCTTTACATGTGGGAATTTTGTGCTTTTCTGTACGATACTTTCTGCAACTGATAACGTTTTAAGCTAAAATTTTTGTTATAGTTAGAGTCTATTCATTAAAGCGTGTTGTTTTTCAGGGGATTTTGGTCTGGTTCTTAGGCGGTAGCCTTCCTCCCCTTCAATGACCTATAACCCTCATCCTCTCTGATATTTAGTTATAATGTTATTGATATGCTCTTAATTATCTCAGTGAGTTAAAATTTTCTTCTGTCTTTTGTTTTCACTGTATAATTTTTTGAATTATTGATATTTTTAAAGAAGATTACTGTCCGGGGGAGGTAAACGTAGATTTTCTTCTTCCTGACTAGTTCATGTTCTAGTTTGCCCTTGCAAAAGTGAATCAAAGAGTCCTTATATTCAAATACTTCGACGTGATGGATAGGCGTTTTCTATGAATGATGATTCTTGACTATTTCATGTTAGTTGTCAAGATTTATCTCTCCTGTCAATTGATTTTCAAACGTGATGACATTGAGCTCATTCTTCTACATCATGTTCTCAATCTCAAGTATGAGCATATTCATCTGTATTGTTGTCATTGTGGTCACTAGTAGTAGGCATGTGCTTTGTTGTAGGTATTATTGATAGTCTTTATGATAAAAAACATACATCGCAAACAGTAGATCTATGGGTGAAAAATAAAGTTGTAATATAAACAGTGAATTTAATATCATGTATCATACTATAATGACACTCTTTGGCAACCGAAAAAAGTGTCTTATCTAAGAGCTTGTGTCTTATTGACTTGGTCAATAAGCTAGTAGAGCTGTTTGGTGACAAAAAATAGGAGAAGATTATTTTGGAGATTGTGTCTTTTGCAAGTAGCTTTTGGAAAGCTATCTCAAGTAGCGTTTGTCTTTGGGAAGGAGCTGTCAATTTTTTTCTTCCGTTTTTGCCCCTAATAATTTTAATTTTATATTAATAATATTGCATGACCTTTTTAGTCATTTAACAAATTTAAGCTAGTTATATAGCTTTTTTTGCCAAACAGCTCTAGTCAATCAGCTAGCTACACAGCTATCAGTTTTCAGCTATAATTTCACAGCTTTCAGCTAGCTTGTGACAGCTTTCAGCTATAATCTCGCAGCTTTCAGCTAGTTTTGCCAAACAGAGCCAATATGAACAATGAATTTGAGGTTTTACTTTTAAGTTAGAAAAAGTATATAATTAATGGTTTGAATTAAGCGTACAATGACAAGCATTGACTCCACAGTTGTTGATTATCAAAAAGAGCTTGCGAACAAAGAGAGTAGCAGCCACTTTCAAACTAAAGAAATTAGCCATTTTATGCATGTTCATTTCAAATTTATACCTGCTCGCCACGATCACCAAACAGAAAGGCACGTACAGGGGCCATTATCTTAAGTTACGGTCCAGTCGTCATAAACATTCTAACGGGAGTTGCACAATAATACTCAACAATGCGGCACGCGACTTTATACTTTGGACTTTTGTTGCAAATACAAATCAAGTGATAGATTGGGGTGTCCATTTGGGCCCAAGGTCCGAGCCCGGCCCGGTCGATGCAGGGCGGCGAGCGGGAGAGCTAACCTTGCGGGCCCGAATCATGGCCTAAGAAATCCGAGGCCGGGCCGGGCTCCGGCTCGGGCTAGGGTTGCCTCGCCGATGGCCCGCTATTCGGCGCGACCACGGCCCAGCTAGCAAAAAGGTCGGGCGCAGTGGCCGGGAATTTGAATTATAGCTCGGGTTCGGGCATGCTGACGCCGGACTTGGGCCTGACTCGGCAAAAAATAGGCCTGGCCAAAATGGCCGCGAGCCAACGGTCTAGACAATCACGAAAATGATCGTTTGGCCAGGCTGACCGGGCGGCCCGGGCCTAGCCGCGACTGCAACTGTCTACAGATTCGTTGAGGGGGCAGCCGCGGCCTGGCCCGGTTACAACAGTCACTTTCGTGACGTGCGTCGAGCCGTTCGGGCCGGCCACACAGGCCACGAAAGTGACTGGTTGTGGCGGGCTTGGGCATTGCGCGGTCTGTGAAAGGTCATAACGATCATTTTTTGGCTTTAAATCAAAATTTCTTAAAAACGGTCAAAATTTGAGGGTATTTTGATCATTTGGCTAGGAGGTTGCCTCTATAAATAGAAGGAGTTTTCATTTATTTTTCTCATCCAAAACTCATCTATTTCTCTCTAATACTTTCTTATTCTCACTTTTACTCTCTAATTCTTCAATCAAATGGTATCCTCCTCCGATTATGAAGGGAAAAATCCAACTTTTCGATTTTGAAATGAGTCCTAATACTCCTACTACAGGAGCTACAATTACTCCTCTTACCAGGGATCAACACGGTAGACTTCTCATCCAGAAGGCTAAGTGTACGTTGTGCCGCAATATTTTTCAAGATCATCATAAAAGCGACACCAACCACCTCAAACGCCATTTAGAAAAGCACAACAGAGGTCAGACAACACCTCAAGGTGATATCCGACAATCTTTACTCTCACAATCATCATCCTCCGGTAGTCTCGATAATTAAAACTATGACGCAATTAAAGCTAGTAAATGCGTCATCAAGTTTCTAGTAAATGCGTCATCAAGTTTATCTTTCTTAAAAACCTTACTTTTAAATTAGTAGAAGATGATGAATTTAAAAATAATATGACTACAGATGGTTTTTATCCCGCATTTAAAAATAATTCTCGTCAATCTTGTCAACATGATATTTTAAAATATTATCATGAGGAACAAGCAAAAATAATTTCTTATTTTTAAAATTTAAACTATAAATTTTCTTTAACTTCTAATATTTAGACATCTAGAACACAAACTGGTTATTTATGTACCACAATACACTGGATTGATGATAATTGACAAATGTTTAAAAGAATTATTTCTTTTATTGCATTTGAAGATTCACACAGTGGTAGTAATATTACAAATTTAATAATAGAAGAACTTACAAAATTAGGAATTTAAGAAAAAATATTTTTTTCACTAGATAATGCGAGTAATAATAATGTAGTTGTAGATCATATCTGTTACGGTGTCAATCGCCTGAGATACAAATTTGTGAAGTAGTGCAAGTCCTAGCTCTAACTGCATAGCCCCATCCAGCTTGGTGGCCCAGATCCGATAAAGGCATTATCCAGCTCGGCAACCTGGGCCCAACTACAAGACTCAACTCCGACGAATCGTCGACTCCTTATCTCCAAGGATGACTTGAAGAGCGAGATCAGTCGACCCAGCTATCAAATCCGACTTGACTGTAAGTCTACTCGACCATCTAGTCAACGAACTTCAAGGACAACTCAAAGATTAACACTTCCCTGATAAGAGGATAAGATCAACCAGAGCTCCTTCGGATATACATAGGCGCTACAATCAACGTTGACAAATCCCATCACCGCTCCACATGCGGCCCTGTAGCCTGACGCAACACGTGGGCTATGACTAGTCACTTCCCGAAAATTACAGAGGCCCACATCCCATAGCCAGAGCAACTTCTCCTCTAATCACCAGCCAACACTTGGCAAACGGAAGACGCTTCAGCAACACTACCTACAACCGTCACAACGGTCACATCCTAAAAATTGCGGAGGCTCTTCTCCCACCGCCGGAAGGACTTCCCCTCCAGTCGCTAGCCGACACTTGTTAAGCGGGGGATGACCAAGCTCATCATCCCCCCACCTTGTCATCGCCACCTTGCATGGCCCAAATGACCAACCTGTCCTCGTAACCTCTATATATATAGGTATATCCCTAAACTGTAGAGAGGCTGAAAAAGGATGATCTCATGAACCTAACTAAATAATAAAGAGAATTCTATACCAGAAGGGAAACTCTCTAGCATCTACATACATGAGCGCACTAGAACTCCCAAGTTCTAAATCTCCACACAAGAGCCCCCATTAGCTCTTAGACCTTCCTTTAAACCCCACTCAAGATCACCAACTAACCTGACCGTCGGAGGTACCATGGGGGAAACGGTCCCCGGCCTCTCACGGGTTGTTCTTGTTGGATCCTAGAGGGGGGAGGGGGTGAATAGGGTTATGAGGTAATAAATATGCAACTAAAAATAAGACAATGCAATACAACACAAAATAAAATACTAAAATAATATAAAGGAGATGAGTTAGGAAATAGTTAGCCAATTGTGACACGCGATATATTCACGAGATTCGGTCCACCAACCTACGTCCCCGTTCCCCACTCTTGAGGAGAATTTCACTATCACAACCTGGTTTGGAAGCCTGAACTTCTACACAGCGATCTCCTCTTGAGATCTCACAACTACACAGTAGATCTTCACGAGATCAAGCTCTCCACACGTTACAAATGAAAGAAAAGAAGCTCTCTTACAACAACCCTATGGCAAGTTGAAGAGATTGTAGTTTGAAGCTTGGGATGTGGAGTTTGTAAGTGTGAAAACAAATGAAAGTTGAAGCTCTTTTAAACAATAAACAACAAACTCAAGAGATTTTAAATGCTTGCTTAGTTACTAAAGTGAATGGGGTTGATGGGTATTTATAAGCATTCAAGAGAACAGCCAAACCCCAAAGAAACATACAAAAACATTCAAAAATTAAGAAATCTGGAAATTGTACAAAATTAGCCGTTACAGGCGTCGGTCGACTGATGAGCTGAATCAGTCGACTGATAATTCTCGTCAATCTTGTCAACATGATATTTTAAAATATTATCATGAGGAACAAGCAAAAATAATTTCTTATTTTTAAAATTTAAACTATAAATTTTCTTTAACTTCTAATATTTAGACATCTAGAACACAAACTGGTTATTTATGTACCACAATACACTGGATTGATGATAATTGACAAATGTTTAAAAGAATTATTTCTTTTATTGCATTTGAAGATTCACACAGTGGTAGTAATATTACAAATTTAATAATAGAAGAACTTACAAAATTAGGAATTTAAGAAAAAATATTTTTTTCACTAGATAATGCGAGTAATAATAATGTAGTTGTAGATCATATCTGTTACGGTGTCAATCGCCTGAGATACAAATTTGTGAAGTAGTGCAAGTCCTAGCTCTAACTGCATAGCCCCATCCAGCTTGGTGGCCCAGATCCGATAAAGGCATTATCCAGCTCGGCAACCTGGGCCCAACTACAAGACTCAACTCCGACGAATCGTCGACTCCTTATCTCCAAGGATGACTTGAAGAGCGAGATCAGTCGACCCAGCTATCAAATCCGACTTGACTGTAAGTCTACTCGACCATCTAGTCAACGAACTTCAAGGACAACTCAAAGATTAACACTTCCCTGATAAGAGGATAAGATCAACCAGAGCTCCTTCGGATATACATAGGCGCTACAATCAACGTTGACAAATCCCATCACCGCTCCACATGCGGCCCTGTAGCCTGACGCAACACGTGGGCTATGACTAGTCACTTCCCGAAAATTACAGAGGCCCACATCCCATAGCCAGAGCAACTTCTCCTCTAATCACCAGCCAACACTTGGCAAACGGAAGACGCTTCAGCAACACTACCTACAACCGTCACAACGGTCACATCCTAAAAATTGCGGAGGCTCTTCTCCCACCGCCGGAAGGACTTCCCCTCCAGTCGCTAGCCGACACTTGTTAAGCGGGGGATGACCAAGCTCATCATCCCCCCACCTTGTCATCGCCACCTTGCATGGCCCAAATGACCAACCTGTCCTCGTAACCTCTATATATATAGGTATATCCCTAAACTGTAGAGAGGCTGAAAAAGGATGATCTCATGAACCTAACTAAATAATAAAGAGAATTCTATACCAGAAGGGAAACTCTCTAGCATCTACATACATGAGCGCACTAGAACTCCCAAGTTCTAAATCTCCACACAAGAGCCCCCATTAGCTCTTAGACCTTCCTTTAAACCCCACTCAAGATCACCAACTAACCTGACCGTCGGAGGTACCATGGGGGAAACGGTCCCCGGCCTCTCACGGGTTGTTCTTGTTGGATCCTAGAGGGGGGAGGGGGTGAATAGGGTTATGAGGTAATAAATATGCAACTAAAAATAAGACAATGCAATACAACACAAAATAAAATACTAAAATAATATAAAGGAGATGAGTTAGGAAATAGTTAGCCAATTGTGACACGCGATATATTCACGAGATTCGGTCCACCAACCTACGTCCCCGTTCCCCACTCTTGAGGAGAATTTCACTATCACAACCTGGTTTGGAAGCCTGAACTTCTTCACAACGATCTCCTCTTGAGATCTCACAACCACACAGTAGATCTCCACGAGATCAAGCTCTCCACACGTTACAAATGAAAGAAAAGAAGCTCTCTTACAACAACCCTATGGCAAGTTGAAGAGATTGTAGTTTGAAGCTTGGGATGTGGAGTTTGTAAGTGTGAAAACAAATGAAAGTTGAAGCTCTTTTAAACAATAAACAACAAACTCAAGAGATTTTAAATGCTTGCTTAGTTACTAAAGTGAATGGGGTTGATGGGTATTTATAAGCATTCAAGAGAACAGCCAAACCCCAAAGAAACATACAAAAACATTCAAAAATTAAGAAATCTGGAAATTGTACAAAATTAGCCGTTACAGGCGTCGGTCGACTGATGAGCTGAATCAGTCGACTGATGAGCTGACCATTACAGGCAGCTAACAGCTTATCAGTCGATTGATGAATCTTGTAAGTCGACTGATGGCCTCATCAGTCGACTGGTCAGTCGACCGAATAAGAAACAGAAACTATTGATGATTCTGGCTAGTTTCATCAGTCGCCTAATCCTTTGCATCAGTCGACTCATAACTGATTTTTAGCCTTTTTAGATTTTGGAAACGAATTTCCAGGGCCTTTAAAAATAGTAAATAAATTTAAAAAATATACAACTTTGGAAAAAGTTTTCAAATATAATAATAAACTTGTTTGAAAAGGAATTTTGTAAAAAGGATCTCGTATTTGTGAATGTAGGTGTAAATTTTGATCTCCCGAAACAGGGATTTCGTTTGTATTGATAAGAATAGCTTATTACAAACTAATGAATCGAAATTACAACAGAAGTGGAGGGAATGCCCTCCTTGTTTAACGTGGGGTCTTTGGTAGCGATAGGACGCCTCCCTCGGTTCTCGCGCCGAGTTTGCTTCCCTTGGACGATCCGATCGAAGTTGCGGGCAAGCTTCAGTACGCAGTAGAAGCTTGTGCTGATCGAGTTCGACTATACCCGAGGCCAAACGGGGGGCTTGTGCTTGTCAACTAACTGCTTGGAGAGAGCTACCATGCAAGAGCTTGCAAAGAGCCTAAGAGCATCAAGTCTGAGAGTTCAGACGAGTCTGCAAATAGCTACTATGCAAGAGCTTGCAAAGAGCCTAAGAGCCTCAAGTCTGAGACTTCAGACGAGTCTCTTCAAATGAGGGAGCCTTTAGCAAATGAGCCAAGGTTCAACCTTTGGAAGATTAGCCAGCCAAGCAAGCAGCAGCCAATTAACCTCTTTCACGTTGGCTGAAAGTGGCTTTAAATAGGCAAGAGATGGCATGAGTCACCCCTTGATTTGTGGGATTTGACCACTAGTAGGGATGAGGGAGCCAGCCGCCCTAGCTGTGGGATGTGACCACTTAGGGGGTCCTGTCAGCCGCCCTATTCTTACTAGGTGAGGAGCGCCATGCTTTCTCCCTTGATTTGTGGGATTTAACCACTGACGTAACTGTTCCCATACTCCAAGTGGGCAGTTGACAGTGAGCTGGCGAGTCTGCAGCTTGGGTCTGCTGTCAGGTGAGCTTGGCCTTCAGGCGAGCTCGAACCTTCGTGCTGGCGAGTCGGCCAAACAGGCGAGCTTCGAGCTATCGGGCGAACTAGGCCTTCAGGCGAGCCTGGGTCAATCAAGCGAGTTTCAGTCTTCAATCGAGCTTCAAGCCTTCAGGCGAGCTTGGTTCAATGTGCAGGCGAGGCTGTGTAGGCGAAGCTGTGCAGGCGAGCTGTGCAGGCGAATCTCATTCAGGCGAGCTTCAATGCTGTTAGGCGAGCTCTATCCTTACAGACGGACTTCCTTGCAGGCGAGCTTCAGCCTTTAGGCGAGCTACTGAACATGCTTCGAAGAATAGGCCATAACTTTCAAACCGTAAGTCGGAATTTGACGAATTATATATGAAAATTGACTATCTCGACGAGACGGAGCCAACCAAACCTCCAAAGGGGGTTTGCCGCCTCTGTTTCACCAAATTCCTTACGGTTTGAGAGATATCAGCGTTTTCCTCTTTTTTGCTCTTTCGGATGAGGTTTTAGCAGTCTTGTTTTGAACTTCTCTGATAGGGATAAAAGCAATTTTTATTGCCTATAGTGAAAACTCAACGTTTAGCAAAAGTGTCAAAATACGAGTACTTGAAAATGTGTAAGTGTGTTATCCCAGTGAAAACTCAACGTTTAGCAAAAGTGTCAAAATACGAGTACTTGAAAATGTGTAAGTGTGTTATCCCAAGAGCCTCAAATGTAATCTTATCATACTACTTGCCTACATTAAGCACTAGAGAGAAATAAAAATATAAATATCCCTCACATATAAGTACATAGCTTGAGTCTTGATATTTGCTTCTTTCTTGATGAATCTTTTTGAGTGTTGTGCTCTTGATAACTTTGCTTCATCACTTAGTCACCACCTCCTTGGATATCTTCGTTGTAGCTTGTTGTTCCATCCAATCCTCCAGCAAATGTACTAATAAGTTTGATATTCTTGTAATCTATAATATTACTCAACAAACAATTAGTACTAAAAATGGTGATTGTAAAACATCATCAAAACATAAAGGCTAACAATCTCCCCCTTTTTGATGATGACAACCAACTATTATTCAACAAACAATTAGTACTTTCCTACATTAAGCACTAGAGAGAAATAAAAATATAAATATCCCTCACATATAAGTACATAGCTTGAGTCTTGATATTTGCTTCTTTATTGATGAAGCTTTTTGAGTGTTGTGCTCTTGATAACTTTGCTTCATCACTTAGTCACCACCTCCTTGGATATCTTCGTTGTAGCTTGTTGTTCCATCCAATCCTCCAGCAAATGTACTAATAAGTTTGATATTCTTGTAATCTATAATATTACTCAACAAACAATTAGTACTAAAAATGGTGATTGTAAAAAATCATTAAAACATAAAGGCTAACAATCTCCCCCTTTTTGATGATGACAACCAACTATTATTCAAGAGCAAAATAAATTTGAATATATAGCTTATAGATAGTTGCCCTCCTATCTATAAGGCTCTCTCCCCCTAACCTTGTGCACAAATGAGGAGATTTCTCTCCCTCTTTGTCACCATAAAAAATGGGGTATACAATATAAGATACATGCGGAAACCCACAAAATACACCTCAAGTGTTAGCCTATCCGTGTCACATTCCTTAAGTGTTTGGATTTATGACCTCTACCTAGGCATTACTACCAACCCATTCCTCTTGGAATTGATTCCGGTCTCTCCCAACCACTCCTCTTGGTAATTTTGTGTGTTTAGACATGTTATGATAATGAGTGCGCAAAGAAAAATAGTAGAATATGAAAATGATAATCCAAACAAATAAACAAATAAACAAACAAAATCAAAGAATGCACATGTACAAACCATTTCTTATGCGATAAAAATCTTCTTCACTAAGAGGCTTGGTAAAGATGACGGCTAATTGAGATTTAGTATCAATATAGATAATGGATACATCTTTCCTCTCCACATGGTCACGTAAGAAATGATGGCGTGCATTTATATCCTTGGTTCTAGAATGCAAAAAGGAATTTTTTGAAATATTGATAGCACTACTATTATCACAAAAAAATTTTGTTTCTTGAAAATGCAAATCATAATCAACCAAATTTTGTTTCATCCATAAAAGTTATACACAACACAAACCGGCGGCAATGTATTTCACTTCCGTAGTGGACAAGGCAACACAATTTTATTTCTTGGATGCCCAAGAGACAAGAGAGTTACCGAAAAATTAACATGTACCACTCGTACTCTTGCGATCTATCTTACAACCGGCAAAGTCGGCATCACAAAAACCATAAAGATCAAAAGAAGTACTTTTTGGATAAAATAAACTTACAACCGGCAAAGTCGGCATCACAAAAACCATAAAGATCAAAAGAAGTACTTTTTGGATAAAATAAACCAAGATCTATTGTGCCATTAATCACAAAAACCATAAAGATCAAAAGAAGTACTTTTTGGATAAAATAAACCAAGATCTATTGTGCCATTAATATATTTAATAATTCTTTTAACCGTAATCAAATGAGACTTTTTAGGAGATGTTTGAAAATGTGCACATGGACATACACTAAACATGATATCCGGTCTACTAACGGTAAGGTAAAGGAGACTACCTATCATACATCGGTAAAGCTTTGGTCTACCTCCTCACCACTATCATCCGCATCAAGCTTGATACTTGTACTCATGAGAGTTGGAGCATGCTTGGAGCTATCTAATCTGAATTTTTTCACCAATTCTCTAGCATATTTACTTTGAGAAATGAATATTCCATCCTTAGATTGCTTGACTTGGAGACTGAGAAAGAATGTGAGCTCTCCCATCATGCTCATCTCAAATTGGTCTTAACTTTTAAAAAATCATTGCACAAAGATTCATTAGTGGCACAAAAAATAATATCATCAACATAAATTTGAACTAAAAAAAAAAATTCTTCCGTTTTCTAACAAAAAGTGTATTATCAATTTTCCCTTTAGAAAAACTATTTTCAAGAAAAAAACTAGAGAGGCGAGCATACCAAGCTCTAGGAGTTTGTTTCAACCCATATAGAGCTTTTGAACCCGATAAACATGATTAGGAAATGAATGATCCATAAAACAGGGGGGTTGCTCGACATATACTTCCTCCTCTATAAAACCATTTAAAAAAACACTTTTAACATCCATTTGAAATAATTTAAAATCTTTAAAACTAGCAAAGGCTATAAACATCAGATTCTAATCTTACAACCGGTGCAAAAGTTTCATCATAGTTTATGCTCTCCTCTTGATTGTATCATTGGGCAACTAAACGAGCTTTATTTCTAGTCACTATGCCATGTTCATCAAGTTTGTTTCTGAAAACCCATTTAATTCAATAACATGAACATTATTAGGTCTAGGAACTAATTTCTAAGTATGATTTCTTTGAAAAGTGTTTAGTTCATCATGCATTGCTAAAACCCAAAACTCATCTTTTAAAGCATCATTAATTCTTTTAGGTTCTATTTGAGATAAGAAAGCTACATTACCACACTCACTCAAGGCTTTTGAGCGAGTTAGAATCTCTTGTGATGGACTTCCTATTATTTGTTCCTTTGGATGATCCGGTGCAAACTTCCATGCATTGGGGAGTTCTTCTTGATTTTGTATGTTATTGTTTTCCCCATCCTTTTGTGCATCCATTAAGGATTTGTCATTGATTTGCAAAAGCTCGAATCCTCCCTCAATATCATCATCATCCCTAGGCAAGCTATCTTGCAAACCAATATTAGTCTTATCAAAAATAACATTTATAGACTCTTTAACAACAAGTGTTCGTTTGTTGAAGACCCTATAAGCCTTACTTCTAGATGCATATCCTAAAAATATACCAACATTAATTTTTAAGTCAAACTTATCATGGTGGCATTTAGTGTTTAAAATAAAATATTTACAACCAAAAGTATGAAAATATCCAATATATGGGGTTTTTCTAAAAAAAAAAGTTCATAAGGAGTTTTCTTAAATTTAGGTCTAATCAAGACACGATTTAAAACATGGCAAGCCGTATTCACGGTCTTCCGCCCAAAAATACTTAGGCAAAACAAAAACATTTATCATTGTACGTGTCATCTCTTGTATGGTCTGATTTTTCCGTTCAACAACATCATTTTGTTATGGTGTTTTAGGAGCAGGAAACATATGAGTTATACCACGATGAGCATAAAAATCATCAAAAAAATTATTTTAAAATTCACCAGCATGATCATTTCTAATTTTAACAATTTTTAATTTTTTTATTTTCAATTATTTTTACAAAATTAAAAAATTCTTTAAAACATTCATCTTTATTTGCAAGAAAGATTACCCATGTAAAACGTGAAAAATCATCAATGATAACAAATACATAATATTTACCTCCTAGAGAGGCAACACGCATAGGACTAAAGAGATCAAAATGTAATAATTACAAGGGTTTAGAAGTAGATACCTTATTAATAGATTTGAAGGTGTTCTTGGTTTGTTTACATTTAGCACAATCTTCACAAATAGAATCCTTAACAAAGGTTAGATTTGGTAGCCCTTTTACTAGATTTTTCTTTGATAGCTTAGATATTAACTCCATGTTAGCATGTCCAAGCCTTTTGTGCTAAATCCAAGGATCTTCATCCACCGCGGTAAGGCACTTCACATGTTGATCTATTAGCTCATTCATCTCAAAAATATAAATATTAGATCTTCTAAAAGCAACAAAAATAATTTTATCCTTCATACTAACAATACATTTATCCGGTTTAAAAGAAATGTTAAAGCTTTTAACACTTAATTGACTAATACTAAGAAGATTATGGTTTAGTCCTTTAACAAAATAAACATCCTCAATTATAGGAGAATGTATCTTACCAATATTATCAATACCTAAAATTTTATCTTTCTCACATCCACCAAAGGAGATATTGCCTCCTTCAATCCTTGATAGTGTTACAAATAATTCATTGTTGCCCGTCATGTGATGTAAGAAACCACTATCAAGGTAACACAACTCCTTACGTCTTGTGAGAGACGTTCCCTACATGTAAATAAGTTGTAGAACCTTTAGGTACCCAAACTTTGGATCCTTGAATATTAGTATTTTTGGTACCCTTAGGTACCCACATTAACTGATAAGAATTAATGTTATTTTTAATCCTACAATGAGTAGAGATATGACCATATTTCATGCAATATGTGCACAATTTTTTTTTCTTATATGTTGGAGCATAAGATTTATGATACCATCTTCTATCAACATGATGATGACTAGAGTAAGCATGATTAGGTTTTATTCTATCATTTTCAATTTTTAACCTCTCAATTTTAGATGTTAGTTGTTTGTTTTCAAAGTCTAAATCTCCTATCATTTCATCTTTTAGAGCAAGAGAGGATTGTAGTTGCTCAAACTTAAAATCACAAGAAACATGTAATTTTTTTTGAAAGAAGAGTATTCTTTTACAACTCTTTTAAATTCAATGTTTAATTCTTCTAATGCGGTTTCTAGTTCACATTGCATAAAAAATGATTCACTTTCGGTTTCGGATTATACCTCATCTTCATGAGCCATGAAACAAATGTTTGGGTCATGAAGATCAGTCTTGGCGCCCTCATCATCGCTATCCGAATTGCTTGGTTCAGATATATCCCATCCGATGTACATAGCCTTCTTCTTCTTGTACTTCAAGTACTTCTCCTTAAGCTTGGGACAATCCTTAGCTAAGTGTCCCGGTTCATCGCGTTCGAAGCATTTACCTATATGAGCAGGAAATTTATTGTTAGATCAATTATTAAAATTTTTATTTATTTTGATTAATCTTGACATCCTTCTAGAGAGGTGTGCCACTTCTCTAGAGACATCGACTTCACTAACCGAGGAGGATGAGTCATCAATTCCTCCTTTGAGCGCAATAGTCTTCAATTTTTGAGATGGCTCCTCGGTTGCCTTTGGGGGCACTTCCTCCTTCTCCTTGATCTTCTTCTCATGGACATTGAGCTTGCTAATGAGACCATCAAGAGTAAGCATTGTAAAATCATGAGCTTCCTCAATGGCCGTAGCTTTGGGCTCCCACACCGGCGTCAAAGAACGAAGAATTTTATAGTACATCTCTTGGTTCGTCAACTTCTTATCAAGGCCATGTAATTCTTTTTTGATGTTAGTAAACCGAGCAAACATAGCATCAATAGATTCGTTTGGAAACATCTTAAATAATTCATAATCATGCATGAGGCCACTAATTTGGACTCCTTAACTTGGGGGGTTCCTTCATGAGTGATGCACAAATTTTCCTAAATTTCGTGTGCGGTTGCACACCTGAAAACCCTATTGTATTCATTGGGGGTAAGTCCACAAATTAAGGTATTCATGGCCTTTATAGTAAGGTTTGCTTTAAGCCTCTCACCGCCGGTTATACTACTACTACTAGGTTTCTCAACATATTTCTTCTCTATAATGTCTAAGATATTAATGTCAATGCATTAAAGATAAATCCTCATCCTAGCCTTCCAATAAGCAAAGTTGCTACCGGTGAAAAGTAGGGATCTAGTGGTGGATTGTCCCTCAAGCATATGCACATTCAAAGAAGCCTTCATTGGATCTTTCCTCTAAGATGGTTAAACCTAAAAATGTATAGAGACCTTGCTCTTATACCAATTGTTGGACCCTAGAGGGGGGGGGGGGGAAAAAGCGTTATAAGGCAATAAGTATGTAATTAAAAATAAGACAATACAATACACCACAAAATAAAATACTAAAATAATATAAAGGAGATGAGTTAGGAAATAGTTAGCCAATTGTGACATGCGATATGTTCACGAGGTTCGGTCCACTGACCTACATCCCTGCTCCCCACTCTCGAGGAGAATTTCACTATCACAACCCGGTTTGGAAGCCGGAACTTCTACACAACGATCTCCTCTTGAGATCTCTCAATCACACAGTAGATCTCCACGAGATCAAGCTCTCCACATGTTACAAATGAAAGAAAAGAAGCTCTCTTACAACAGCCCTATGGCAAGATGAAGAGATTGCAATTTGAAGCTTAGGATGTGGGGTTTGTAAGTGTGAAAACAAATGAAAGTTGAAGCTCTTTTAAACAATAAACAACAAACTCAAGAGATTTTAAATGCTTGCTTAGTTACTGAAGTGAATGTGGTTGGTGGGTATTTATAAGCATTCAAGAGAACAGCCAAACCCCAAAGAAACAGATAAAAACATTCAAAAATCAAGAAATTTGGAAACTATACAAAACTAGCCGTTACAGACGTCGGTCGACTGATGAGCTGAATCAGTCGACTGACAAGCTGACCGTTACAGACAGCTAACAGCTTATCAGTCAACTGATGAATCTCGTAAGTCGACTGATGATCTCATCAGTCGACTGGTCAGTCGACCGAATAAGAAACAAAAACTATTAATGATTTTGGCTAGTTTCATTACTCGACTGATCCTTTGCATCAGTTGACTGGTAATAGATTTTCAGCCTTTTCAGATTTTTAAAAACAAATTTTCAGGCCCTTTAAAAATAGTAAATAAATTCTAAAAAATATAAACCTTTGGGAAAAATTTTCAAATATAATAATAAACTTGTTTGAAAAGGAATTTTGCAAAAAAGACTCCGTATTTGTGAAAACTCAACGTTTAGCAAAAGTGTCAAAATACGAGTACTTGAAAATGTGTAAGTGTGTTATCCCAAGAGCCTCAAATGTAATCTTATCATACTACTTGCCTACATTAAGTACTAGAGAGAAATAAAAATATAAATATGCCTCACATATAAGTACATAGCTTGAGTCTTGATATTTTCTTCTTTATTGATGAAGCTTCTTGAGTGTTGTACTCTCGATAGCTTTGCTTCATCACTTAGCCTCCACCTCCTTGGATATCTTCATTGTAGCTCGTTGTTCCATGCAATCCTCTAGTAAAGGTACTAATAAGCTTGATATTCTTATAATCTATAATATTACTCAACAAGCAATTAGTACTAATAATGATGATTGTAAAACATCATCAAAAAATAAAGGTGTAGGCAATAAAAATTGTCTTTAATCCCTATCAGAGAAGTTCAGAACAAAACTGCTAAAACCTCATCCGAAAGAGCAAAAAGGAGGAAAACGCTGATATCTCTCAAAACGTAAGGAATTTGGCAAAACGGAGGTGGCAAACCACCTATGGGGTTTGGTTGGCTCCGTCTCGTCAAGATAGTTAATTTTCATATATAATTCGTCAAATTCCGACTTACAGTTTGAAAGTTATGGCCTATTCTTCGAAGCATGTTCAGTAGCTCGCCTAAAGCCTAAAGCTAGCCTATAAAGGCTGAAGCTCGCCTGCAAGGAAGTCCGTCTGCAAGGATAGAGCTCGCCTAACAGCATTGAAGCTTGCCTGAATGAGATTCGTCTGCACAGCTCGCCTGCACAGCCTCGCCTGCACAGCCTCGCCTGCATATTGAACCAAGCTCGCCTGAAGGCTTGAAGCTCGACTGAAGACTAAAACTCGCTTGCTTGACCCAGGCTCGCCTGAAGGCCTAGCTCGCCCGATAGCTCGAAGCTCGCCTATTTGGCCGACTCGCCAGCACGAAGGTTCGAGCTCGCCTGACAGCCTACACCTCGCCTACGTGGACTAAGCTCGCCTAACAACTAGAAACCCACCAGCATTATTAGCTGCCTACTTGGAGTATGGTAACAGTCACGTCAGTGGTCAAATCCCACGAATCAAGGGAGAAAGCATGGCGCTCCTCACCTAGCAAGAATAGGGCGGTTGACAGGACCCCCTAAGTGGTCACATCCCACAGCTAGGGCGGCTGGCTCCCTCACCCCTACTAGTGGTCAAATCCCACAAATCAAGGGATGACCCATGCCATCCCTTTCCTATTTAAAACCACTTTTAGCTAACGTGAAAGAAGTTGATTGGCTGTTGCTTGCTTAAACTAGCTAATCTTCCAAAGGTTGAACCTTGGCTCATTTGCTAAAGGCTCCCTCATTGGAAGAGACTTGTCTGAACTCTCGGACTTGAGGCACTCAAGCTCTTTGCAGACTCTTGCACAATAGCCCTTTACAGACTCGTCTGAACTCCCAGACTTGAGGCTCTCAAGCTCTTTGCAGACTCTTGCACAATAGCCCTTTACAGACTCGTCTGAACTCCCAGACTTGAGGCTCTTAGGCTCTTTGCAAGCTAGTGCATGGTAGCTCTCTCTCCAATCAGTCAGACGACAAGCACGAGCCCCCGATCACCAGCGACCTCAATCGAATCGTCCAAGGGAAGCAGACTCGGTACGAGAACCGAGCGCTACCAAAGTCCCCATGTTAAACAAGAAGGGCATTCCCTCCGCTTATGTTGTAATTTTAATTCATTAGTTTGTAATAAGCTATTCTTATCAATACAAACGAAATCCCTATTTCGGGAGGTTAAAATTTACAGCTACAGAAGATGTCGACCATAGTGGGAGAAACTATTTCTTCAACTGAAATGGTGGTGGCGTAGTTCGACGAAGTAACAGCGGGGACAACTGTTGAGTCCCTCATGATCGAGTTTGAGGAGTACTTGTCTCCATCCTCTTATGGCGGCAATACGTCTCGCAAGTGCTACAGAGTTGCACGTGTGGCCCAGCCCCAAGTGGCCGAGGCAACCATGCCGGAGAACTCTGCCCGAGCAAACACTGGGGGTTCTATCTCCCCCAAGCCCATCACGGCCGAGCCGAAGACAAAGGATGCAAGTTTAAGGGCTGCGCGAAGGGTCGTTGAACGATCCTCGTAGGACCCCATGCAAGAGTAGATGATGGTTTATGTCGGCGTAGACCTCGCCTTCGCCGTTACAAGAACACTCCCCTCTCCAAAAGAGCCAAGCCAAAACATAAGGTTCCCAATTTTTGCGAACTGAACTGACCAGGTGAGCCCACCTACTCAGGCGGGCTTTGCTCTGTTGACAAAGTTCCCAAAACTGGTGAACTTGGTGTTCTCGACGAGCCTAACAGTTCAGGCGAGCCCCACGAGCTTCCAAGGTTCCTAATTTTGACGAACCGCTCAAATCAGGCGAGCCCACCTACTCAGGCGGACTCCGCTCTTTAGGTGAGGTTCCCAAATCTGGCAAACTTTGTAAGTATGGTGAACTCCGTAGTTCAGGCAGACTTCATAAAACAAGTGAATTTCACCAAGCTCGCCTGATAGCCCAAGCTCACCTACAAGTTCAAACAGGCGGATTTCACCAAGCTCGCCTGACGGACCAACTTTGTCAGCAAGCCAACATTCGCCAGAAAGGTAAAGCAGCAGCTCGCCAGACAGGCACAATGCACCAAACTCACCCAACAGGCGAGCCTCACCAGCCTGAACCTCACCAACGGGCCCAAGCTCGCCTGTTAGGGTAAGCTCGCCAGATTTCAACACTCGACCTCAATCGAATCGTCCAAGGGAAGCAGACTCGGTACGAGAACCGAGCGCTACCAAAGTCCCCATGTTAAACAAGAAGGGCATTCCCTCCGCTTATGTTGTAATTTTAATTCATTAGTTTGTAATAAGCTATTCTTATCAATACAAACGAAATCCCTGTTTCGGGAGATCAAAATTTACACCTACAGAAGATGGCGACCACAGTGGGAGGAACTGTTTCTTCAACTAAAATGGTGATGGCGCAGTTCGACGAAGTTGCGACGGGGACAACTATTGAGTCCCTCATGATCGAGTTTGAGGAGTAGTTGTCTCCATCCTCTTCTGGCGGCAATACGTCTCGCAAGTGCTACAGAGTTGCACGTGTGGCCCAGCCCCAAGTGGCCGAGGCAACCATGCCGGAGAACTCTGCCCGAGCAAACACTGGGGGTTCTATCTCCCCCAAGCCCATCACGGCCGAGCCGAAGACAAATGATGCAAGTTCAAGGGCAGCGCGAGGGGTCGTTGAACGATCCTCACAGGCCCCCATGCAAGAGGAGATGACGGTTCATGTCGGCGCGGACACCGCCTTCACCGTAAACATGAACGCTCCCCTCTCCAAAAGAGCCAAGCCAAAACATAAGGTTCCCAATTTTTGCGAACTGAACTGACCAGGTGAGCCCACCTACTCAGGCGGGCTTTGCTCTGTTGACAAAGTTCCCAAAACTGGTGAACTTGGTGTTCTCGACGAGCCTAACAGTTCAGGCGAGCCCCACGAGCTTCCAAGGTTCCTAATTTTGACGAACCGCTCAAATCAGGCGAGCCCACCTACTCAGGCGGACTCCGCTCTTTAGGTGAGGTTCCCAAATCTGGCAAACTTTGTAAGTATGGTGAACTCCGTAGTTCAGGCAGACTTCATAAAACAAGTGAATTTCACCAAGCTCGCCTGATAGCCCAAGCTCACCTACAAGTTCAAACAGGCGGATTTCACCAAGCTCGCCTGACGGACCAACTTTGTCAGCAAGCCAACATTCGCCAGAAAGGTAAAGCAGCAGCTCGCCAGACAGGCACAATGCACCAAACTCACCCAACAGGCGAGCCTCACCAGCCTGAACCTCACCAACGGGCCCAAGCTCTCCTGTTAGGGTAAGCTCGCCAGATTCAACACTTGGAGATTTTCCCAAGTGTTCTCCCAAGTGCTCTCTTGAGCCCTCTTCTTGCAAGCACTCATTAGGTCTTTCTGACACTGGGGGTTGTCACTATCAATCTACATGGGATCTCAGAGGATGCTTGACTTGCAAATACATGCTCTATGAGGCAATTCCTCAGTACCATTGCGAGAGGCTCATTGCGGCGCTGCTCGAGCACGGCCAGTGTGCTGAAACGCCTAAAACATTAGTGTTCGAAAGGATCTTTCAGCAACCATTGGAGACGAGACCTCTCCACCAAAGACGCAATCGTCAGAGGAGACGAGCTTCCGATGATGTGGAGCTCCCCATCGCAACTGTCAATGTGACGAGGAAATCCAAGGCCATTGAGCATGAGGGTATCCACCAGCGCACTCGTGCCCGAATGGGGGTAGCCATTCCTTTTGACTATACGTGCCTAGCACCCATCTCTGACGTCGACGACGATGATTGCTCGGCAGTGGCGACATCGCAAACTTCAAGCTCAGTTCAAGGTGAGCACGCAAATGTGCACATGACCGACATTCCTGATGAGATATCCAGGAGACTCGACGAGCAACAAGCAACCATCGATTCCCTAAAGGAGATGTTAGAACAGCTTCTGAGTAAGAAGAAGAAGAAGAGAGAGAGGACTTCGCGGGCTTCACATAAATCCTCAAAGCGCAAAGAGAGGATGCATACTCCTTCTCACTCCTCATCCGAGTCATCTGGAAGAGTGTCATCTTTGGGTCATAATCCAAGGGACAAAAGGCTCGACGAATTCCAAAGTCAACTTGACACCTTAAAGCTCCAGAAGCATATGGACAAGCTGGGGGTTGTCAGACCGTATACAATCGAATGGGATATAATCTCATACCCGACGAAGTTTCAGCCACTGGACCTCCTGCAGTTTGATGGCAAGAGTTCTCCTACCCAGCACATCTACTACTTCCAGGCGCAAACCGGACACATAGTGGGGAATGATCCCATTATGACTTGACTGTTAATTGGAACCCTCAAGAGGGTCGCCTTTGAATGGTTTCGCAGATTAAAGCCTAGATCCATCACCTGCTGGAAGGATATAGAAAAGCTCTTCATGGCCAGATTCTTCGACGATGACAAAGAAGTATCTGTGGCCACCCTGCTAGCTGTAAGGCAAGGGAAGACAGAGTCTGTAAGCAACTATGTCAAGAGGTTCAGGAATCGATCGCTGCATACACGTGATCAGGTTTCTGAGGCCACTCTCATTGAGATGTGCCAGACAATCTCTCCATCGACACCCTATCTAATATGGCCGTAGTCGTAGCTCGCTCGTGGAAAGACTTAATCCGCTAAGGAGAACAAGTCGAGAGCATGCTCAAGCGTATGGATGCTGAAGAGCCACGTGGATTTGAAGGAGATGATGACCAAAGCAATTTCACTTTGGTAGTGGAAACCACTTCCCCTCTCGATGCCTTCTAAGAATGAGAGGTCCGCTTTCTAGACGATCAATCTTTCTCACAGTCCGGTGCAACCCAAATCTTCCACTTGGTCAAACCTTCTTACAGTTAGGACCAAAGCCAAATTCCCTTACCTATCCTTTCTAATAAGACGGCGGGTCCTCAGAACTATCAAGTTAACTATTGTAGGCTGTCTAAAAAATCAAAATAGATAGCTGATCCCCCATCAAACACCGATGATGGAAGTTACAATCTGACGACTTTCAGAAGGCTATAATTTGAAGACTTTTACGTAGATTAATGAAGGTTACAATCTGACGACCTTCACAACAACCGATGAAAGCTCTAGTTCAACAGTCTTCACAATCAACATCGGGAGTTACAATCTGACAACTCTCGTATTTTCGAGCAGCCAAGGCGAAGATCATTCAACAATGGTCTTTACAACGCTCTACAGAAGAGGCTACAAGTCAACTAGCCCCTTCTAAACGCGGAAGTCATCTCCGCGTTCTAATTCTTGAAACGCAGGCGACCCCCGCGTTTCAATTCGTGAAACGCAGGTGACCCCCGCGTTTCAATTCGTGAAACGCAGGTGACCCCCGCGTTTTAATTCTTGAAACGCATGCGACCCCCGCGTTTCCAATCCTCAGCAAACCAAACGCGGGCGGCCCTCACGTTTTTCAACACCCAGCGAGTACCCAACTCCGCGTCTCCATTCTAAAACGCGGAGTTAGGGTTCTGAACACCAACGTGGGCATTTGACTCGTTCAAATAGCTGAACGGTTGCAGGAACCATTTTCCCTCCACGATTTGAGGGATTTCCCCCCACTTAGGAGCGGATTAAAGGGGCGGTTACACCCCTCTCAACCCCTTTATGGAGAGAATTAAGGGGGGAGGTTACACCCCTTAATTCCCTATAAATATGGGTAAACTTAATTGAGTTCGGGCTGGCTTTTTGGATCTTAGACTTGGCAGCGAAGAGGAGATCTGCGGCTTGGCAGCGAGGGGAAAATTGACGTTCATCCTTCAGCAACGTTCGACAACACAGAACTTTCATCCTTGGCTTATAAACCGATTTCGGTTAAATCAACTCTTTCATAGAGTTTCAAACTCATTCAGAGTTATCAACTCGTCTAGAGTTCTAAAACTTGCTTTGTAAGTTCTTTACAGCGTCAAACCGTGAGGAGAAGACATCGTTCTAGTGAAGCAAAACGTCAGATCGTCAACGGAGAGCAAACTCGACGCGAGCATTTGAGGGAGGCACTCCATCGCCACTATGAAGAACCCAGAATTAAACAAAGGGGAGAATCAAATTCATTCTCCTTTCTTTTGTAATCAGAAAATCCAAATTGTAATCGATTTTGAGAGAATACAAGTCAATTTTCTTTCAATGTCTTTTTACTACAAATTTTCCAACAAACAAAAGATGGCGACTCTGCTGGGAACTAGCTTCTCTGATGAAGAGGTGGTGGAGCAATTTGATGTTCATCTCACTGGAACAATCGTCGAAACTCTCGTGGTAGAGTTTGATCAAGCCAAGTTTGAGGAGGCTATCTCCTCCGGATCCCTTAGCCCCAAGGCTATGCGTAAGATCCACAAAGTTTCTAAGGAGACTAAAGCTCCAGTTGTGGCCGACTCATCAAAGGGCTGTCTCCCCTGGGGGTTGCACTGTTCATACAGTCCCCTCTCTGAAGGAGAAGACTTAGCTTCGGCACAAATCCAAGAAAGTCGATCCTCCAACCAACGCGAGCTTCGCGTTCGTAAGCCTAAACGCGACCCTGGGCTTCGTGTTTCTACTTTAGAACGTAAGCCTCGTGTTTATGAGCCCAAACATGAGCTTCGCGAGAACCAGACTGAATGTGGCCCTCAATGGCTCGTTTTACAGCCAAAACGCGGACATCAAGCCTTCATTGAACGCGAACTTCAACTTCGCGTTTCCCAGTCAAAACACGACCCTCGCGTCGACAATGAAGAACGCGACCCTCATGTTGCCAAACCAAAATGCGGACCTCACGTTTCAAGTGCCAAACGCGACATTCGCGTTTAAAGTGCCAAACGCCACCTTCGTGTCTCAAGTGCCAAATGCGACCTTCGCGTCTCAAGTGCCAAACGCGACCCTCGCGTCCCAAGTTCCAAATCTAATACAGAACCTGGTATTAGATTGAGAGGCCCCCGAATACTCTGCGTAGCGCAACTAGATTGAGAGGCGGATATAAGAAGTTCATGGATCCAAGGCATCTAAACCAGATTCATGTCCATCAAGAGCCAGTCCTGTCCAATCATAGACTGGGGGTTCCAGTTCAAACCTCACGATCAGTGAGTAATTCTCCTCGAATCTTTACAACAGATTTGAGAGAGTTCATATCGAGTGAAAGACCGATGCAACAAATTATTCGTTCATTCCAATGTGAATGACTGATCCCTACGGTCCTCTCGGGATGCTAATGCTGCTCATTTGCGGCCAAACCGTCAATATTCAACCGACCAACGAACGTTGTTTGGCCTAAACAACGACGACGTTCGCACAGGAAGAAGTCTCCAGAGACCGAGTATCCTGGAGTCACTATCAATGTGATCGGTAGAGGGAATGCCTCCGGTCCTAGCTCCGACGACTCTGAGACAAGTCGTTCACCGACCGTCAGAGAAATCGCTAACGAGTTTGAAGGAATCTACCAACGCACTCAGACCCGAACGGGAGCCATTCCCCCTGTCAACTATCGGAGGTTAGCTAGAGGAACCAATTACGATGATGAACACTCAGCCATTGCAGAGTCCCAATCATCAAGCTCTTTTGTTGAATATGAGAGCTCCGCTTATATGACGGGAAATCATGAAGATCTCGCGAAGAGACTTGACGAGCAGGAGGCCATGCTCAAATCTCAGCAGGAGGCCATCAATGAACTCATGGTCCTGTTGACTCAAATCGTCGCAGACAAGGCCAAATCTCAGGAGATAGATTCGTCACCTAGGCAAGAATATTCCAAGAGAGAAAAAGCGTCTTCATCCAGACCTCACAAAAGCAAAGGAAAGGAAAAAGTGGTTGATGGTGCTGCTTCTGATCAAGAAGCCCACAACCTGGAATCTTCCTCTGATGAATCAAAAGAGACTGAGAATGAGCAGAATCTCCAGTCTGCCAAAATGGAAGAATTGGAAGCCCATCTTAATGTCATCGCTAACAGAAGCGAGCTCCAAGATGAGGGAGTTGTCAGACCCTATCCTGCCAAATGGGATGCAACCCCTTATCCTCCAAAATTTGAGACGCTACAAACTTTTGATGGCACGGGATCATCGAACCAACATATCTATCATTTCAAGTCACAGATAGGGAATGTGATATCAAACGATGCCATACTGGCTCGATTGTTCATTGGCACCCTCAAGGGAGTTGCCTTTGAATGGTTTAGGAAACTGCCTGCCAGATGTATCCGAAAGTGGGCAAATCTAGAGAGATTCTTCCTGTCAAGATTCTTTAAAGAGGATACAGAAGTCTCTATTCATACCCTTCTCGCCACTAAGCAGAAGAAGAGGGAGTCCGTCAAAGCCTTCGTCAAGAGGTTTCGAAACATAGCTCTGCGATGTCCGACGGGTATGACACAGTCTACCTTAGTGGATACCTATCGACACAACTTGCAGACCGACCTTCTAGCCCGAATAGGAGTTGTAGAATGCCGTTCCTGGAGACAAGTAATCTCTCAAGATGAACAGCCTCAAAAGATTATTGCCAGGATCAAAGCTGAAGAACAAAGTAGGCAGGATCAGCCTGAGCAATCGGACCAAACCCAATCTTCTCAGTCAGAAGGGGAACATACTACAGCCACTGAAGCTAACCCTCTTCAGTAGGAGGCTAGGATCTCCAATAACCATCACGTTAATAATTACCTCTGATAGTCAAACTAGTTAGATAGTGGCCCATTAGGCGATGTGCCATGTCTGCTCCTTTTTCCCCTACACTTGTTCAAGACTAGGGGTTGGTTTATTTATAGTTCATCAGATTATGACTAATAAATTTTCTGAGTTATCACGTTCAATAGAATACTTCTGTCAACCACGAAGTCTACCAAAACTATCACGTTAATGATCACCTCTGATAGTCTATCAATCTGCCAATCCGCTTCAATAGGATGACAGATCCACAAAACTATCACGTTAACAGTTACATCTGATAGTCCCTTAATCTGTCAATCCTTTTCAATAGGATGGCAGATCTACAAAACTATCACGTTAACAGTTACCTTTGATAGTCCCTCAATTTGTTAATCCTCTTCAATAGGATGACAGATCCACAAAACTATCACGTTAACAGTTACCTTTGATAGTCTATCAATTCACCAATCCTCTTCAATAGGACGGTAGGTCTACAAAACTATCACGTTAATAGTTACCTCGGATAGTCAAATCATCAGATAATGGCCTACCATGTGATGTGCCTCTATTCCGACTTCATGGATAGTGCCCCACTAGGCGATGTGCCTTGTCTACCTCTTTTTATTCCCCTGCTAAGTCTTAATCAAGACTGGGGGTTGGTTACTTGGAATCTATTGGATTAAGAGTAACGAATCTTTCACATCGTCGAGTTAACATTACACTTCTGACGATCATCATCCCCACAGAGTATGCATTCAACTCGCATTACTCCTAATTTGTCACGTTAACAACATACACCTCTGACAATAAACTTATCAATCCTTACTAATAGGATGATAGATCCTCAAAATTATGCAAATCGCAATCTTCCCCAGCAAGACACTAAGTCTTCAAAATCTTATTCAAATCACAAGCATCAAAATTCATCACTTCTGATGATAAACTCACCTAGCAAGTTTCCCCAGTGAGACGCTAATTCCCAAAATCTTGTGCAAGTCACAAGTACACATTCTCTTGTCACGTTAATATCGAACACCTCTGACAACCCACTTATCAATCCTCTTCAATAGGATGATAAGTCCACAAAGTTGCTCCAATCGTAACACATTCCTATCACGTTAACATCATACCTCTGATAACCCACTTATCAATCCTCTTCAATAGAATGATAAGTCCACAAAGTTGCTCCGATCGCAACACATTCCTGTCACGTTAACATCATACCTCTGACAATCTATTTATTAATCCTCGTCAATAGGATGATAAGTCTCCAAAGTTGCTCCAATCGCAATACAAATACCCGTCATGTTAACACCAAACCTCTGACAATCCACTTATCGACTCTCCCCAATAGAGCGATAGGTCCTATGTTAACACCAAACCTCTGACAATCCACTTATCGACTCTCCCCAATAGAGCGATAGGTCCTCAAAATTACCCTGATCGTAATATTCTTCTTGTCATGTTAATATCACACCTCTGATAAAATCAACTTATCGACTCTCCTTAATGGAGCGATAGGTCCATAAATTTTAGTCAAGTTAACATCACACCTCTGATGATCAAACCAACTTATCGACTCTCTTCAATAGAGCGATAGGCCCATAAAATACTATTAGGTTAACATCACACCTCTAACAGTCAAATCCCCCAATAACTTGTTAATATTTTTTTAACAAGAATAGCAAGTTTTCATTATAAAATCCCCAGCGGATTAAATATTTTCTGGAATTATCCTAGTGATAATAAAGAAAATTTCTAAATTTCACTCTAAGTGAAAATTCATGCCAAGTTAATATTACACCTCTGGCGCTTCCAACTTTCTTTCAGTGACACCAGAAGAAATAATGACAAAGTCTACGTATTTAATATCATAGCCAGTGATTATCATTAAATTAATAATCTCTGAATCCATACCTCGCATGTATGGGGAAATTTATCCCAAATCCTAAGTAGGGATAAGTCGACGCCTAATACGCGTTGCCGGTTAGTCTTTTT
This sequence comes from Asparagus officinalis, assembly GCF_001876935.1. Taxonomy (NCBI): domain Eukaryota; kingdom Viridiplantae; phylum Streptophyta; class Magnoliopsida; order Asparagales; family Asparagaceae; genus Asparagus; species Asparagus officinalis. Next base: position 61,872,852 of record NC_033796.1, read on the forward strand.
TCGTGAAAATGATAAAGTCTATGTATTCAAAATCATAGCATCAAGTCTAAGAGGGTTCATTCTCTTAGCACAACGTTACATGTGAAACGGATTTAAATGATTCACATGCTAGCCCGACTCAAACGATAATCGGTAAAGGCTTATCAAATCCGTTGATGGCTGAGGGTTTGCTAAAAATCCTATGCATGTTCGTAGGTCCATTAGCTTAATGGATGTGAGCCAAGACTTGAAACAGATGAGCTAAAGACAAGTCTCAAAGACTTAGTAAAAAATACACGGAAGCCACTTTCATGTCTTAAGTCAAAACGCTGAGGTCAGACCCGCGATGCAAAAACCAAACGCCGAGGTCATACCCGTGTTCCAAATTCAACATGCAAGGGTGAGACCCGCGTCTCAAGTTCAAAATGCAGGGTTCATCCTCCACATTCCAGAAGTAGGATTGTGATGCATACCTTCACACAGGTCCTGCATGGCAAATCTCATCAACCAAGATGCATTCAAAACGAGTGCAGAGAACGACTCCTTTACGACAAGGAATCAACAACTCTAAGATCAGAGTTGAGATCCAAAGTATTCCAAAAATTCGTCTCAATCAACCGCGAACTTTCAAAAACTTTGGAGGGGGTTCTGTAGGCTGTCTAAAAAATCAAAATAGACAGCTGATCCCTCATCAAACACCAATGATGGAAGTTACAATCTGACGACTTCCAGAAGGCTATAATTTGAAAACTTTCACGTAGATTAATGAAGGTTACAATCTGACAACCTTCACAACAACCGATGAAAACTCTAGTTCAACAGTCTTCACAATCAACACTGGGAGTTACAATCTGACAACTCTCGTATTTTCGAGCAGCCAAGGCGAAGATCATTCAACAATGGTCTTTACAACGCTCTACAGAAGAGGCTACAAGTCAACTAGCCCCTTCTAAACACGGAAGTCATCTCTGCGTTCCAATTCTTGAAACGCAGGTGACCCCCGCGTTTCAATTCGTGAAACGCAGGTGACCCCCACGTTTCAATTCGTGAAATGCAGGCGACCCCTGCGTTTTAATTCTTGAAACGCATGCGACCCCCGCGTTTCCAATCCTCAGCAAACCAAACACGGACGGCCCTCACATTTTTCAACACCCAACGAGTACCCAACTCCGCGTCTCTATTCTAAAACGCGGAGTTAGGGTCCTGAACGCTAACGTGGGCGTTTGACTCATTCAAACACGAGCTGAACGATTGCAGGAACCGTTTTCCCTCTACGATTTGAGGGATTTCCGCCCCACTTAGGAGCGGATTAAAGGGGCGGTTACACCCCTCTCAACCCCTTTATGGAGAGAATTAAGGGGGGTGATTACACCCCTTAATTCCCTATAAATATGGGTAAACTCAATTGAGTTCGGGCTGGCTTTTTGGATCTTAGACTTAGCAGCGAAGAGGAGATCTGTGGCTTGGCAGCGAGGGAAAAATCGACGTTCATCCTTCAGCAACGTTCGACAACACAGAACTTTCATCCTTGGCTTATAAACCAATTTCGGTTTAATCAACTCTTTCATAGAGTTTCAAACTCGTTCAGAGTTATCAACTTGTCCAGAGTTCTAAAACTTGCTTTGCAAGTTCTCCACAGCGTCAAACCATGAGGAGAAGACATCGTTCCAGTGAAGCAAAACGTCGGATCGTCAACGGAGAGCAAACTCGACGCGAGCATTTAAGGGAGGCACTCCATCGCTACCGTGAAGAACCCAGAATTACACAAAGGGGTGAATCAAATTCATTCTCCTCTCTTTTGTAATCAGGAAATCCAAATTGTAATCGATTTTGAGAGAATACAAGTCAATTTTCTTTCACTGTCTTTTTACTACAAATTTTCCAACGAACAACTGCCACATCTGATAGCTATTTCTCCATCAGTTTCGTTTAACTGGACGATGGATTTGGTAAGACTATCAAGTTAACCATTACCTCTGATAGTCTTCTCCAAATTTCCCTCGTCAATCCTCTCCAATAGGACGATGAGACCATTCCCACTGTCATGTTAACAGTCACATCTGACAAATCAACTTACCAGTCCTCTTCAATAGGATGGTAAGCCCACAGAGTTGCTTAAATCGCAACGAACTCCCACTATCATGTTAACACTACACCTCTGACAAAATCAACTTACCAATCCTCTTTAATAGGATGGTAGGTCCTCAAAGTCGTTCCGATCACGACAATCTCTGTCATGTTAACATCACACCTCTTACCAGAATCTACTTACCGACTCTCTTCAATGGAGCGGTAGGTCCATAAAGTCGCTCCGATCATGACAATTCCTATCACGTTAACGATTACCTCTGATACCCGACACTGTCATTCCCACAAATGGCATTGTCCGATCAGCCGTCACACTCATACGTCCCTGAACGACCTGCTCCATTCTGAGCGTTCTAATATCCTTAGAACAATCGATGGGTAGTAGCCTACCATACGATGGCTCCTATAACAATCAATTGTCACACTCATACGTCCCTGAACGATTTGATTCCCCCAGCATCATCTTTCTCGTAAAAGGCGTTGTTGTTTGATTATGGCCTACCAAGCGATGTGCCTTTATCCAAATAGTGGCCTACCATATGATGTGCCACTATTCAGGATTCGTCTTTGCCCTAAGAGAAGACAAATCAGGGTTCGTCTTTGCCCCAAGAGAAGATAAATCAGGGTTCATCTTTGCCCCAAGAGAAAACAAATCAGGGTTCGTCTTTGCCCCAAGAGAAGACAAATCAGGGTTCACATTTGTCCCAAGAGAAGACAAACTTCTCCACTTGACTCCAATGGGTATACGAGTATAAACTGTTTCCCAAACCTCCAATTGGTACATGAGGCTAAACTGTTCCCTACCTTTGACGGAAAGTTCCTGGAGAATATTCTTAAGGATAACCCGACATCCTCCAACCGGTGCACGAGTTTAAACTGCCCCCTTATACTCCCACTGGTGCAAGAGTCTAAAACTGCTTCCTTTACTCCGATAAGTATACGAGTATAAACTGCTGCTCCTTTACTCCGATAAGTATATGAGTATAAACTGCTGCTCCTTTACTCTAATAAGTATACGAGTATAAACTGCTCATTCCCTCCAACCGATGCACGAGCTAAAACTGCTCCTTACCACCAATCGGTGCACGAGGGGAAACTGCTCCTTTCCTCCAACTGGTGCACGAGGCTAAACTGTTCCCTTTCCTCCAACTGGTGCATGAGACTAAACTGCTCCTACCCTCCGACTGGTATACAAGGTTAAACTGCTCTCTACGCTCTTAATCCAAACGCCTCGAAAGGCTAAGGATAGAGGAGAAATTTTAGCATTGAGCCTAAGAGAAACTCCTCGACAACTTACCATGCTAAGGGCAAGAGCATGGCTAGTCCAACTCAAACGGCAGTTGGTAAAGATAAATCAAGTCTGTTGATAGTTGAGGGTTTGCTCAAAATCCTAGAAGGCGATCATCAGCTATGAGTGAAGAGGTCAACTTCACCGAGCTCGTTGGAGGGCTCCTCACTCCATCTGAGCAGGGATCACTTTACAAGTCTTCATATCCAAAGTGTTCCAGATCCCATGCGGTCTGATTCAGGTCTGAAAACTTTAGAGGGGGTTTTGTAGGCAATAAAAATTGCCTTTAATCCCTATCAGAGAAGTTCAGAACAAAACTGCTAAAACCTCATCCGAAAGAGCAAAAAGGAGGAAAACGCTGATGTCTCTCAAATCGTAAGGAATTTGGCAAAACAGAGGCAGCAAACTCCCTTGAGGGTTTGGTTGGCTCCGTCTCGTCAAGATAATCGATTTTCATATATAATTCGTCAAATTCCAACTTACGGTTTGAAAGTTATGACCTATTCTTCGAAGCATGTTCAGTAGCTCGCCTAAAGGTTGAAGCTTGCTTGTAAAGACTGAAGCTTGCCTGCAAGGAAGTCCGTCTACAAGGATAGAGCTCGCCTAACAACATTGAAGCTTGCCTGAATGAGTTTCGCCTGCACAGCTCGCCTGCACAGCTTCGCCTGCACAGCCTTGCCTGCACAGCCTCACCTACACATTGAACCAAGCTCGCCTGAAGGCTTGAAGCTCAACTAAAGACTAAAACTCGCCTGCTTGACCCAGGCTCGCCTGAAGGCCTAGCTCGCCCGATAGCTCGAAGCTCGCCTGTTTGGCCGACTCGCCAGCACGAAGGTTCGAGCTCGCCTGATAGCCTACACCTCGCCTACGCGGACTAAGCTCGCCTAACAACTAGAAACCTGCTAGCATTGTCAGCTGCCCACTTGGAGTATAGTAACAGTCATGTCAATGGTCAAATCCCACGAATCAAGGGAGAAAGCATGGCACTCCTCACCTAGCAAGAATAGGGCGGCTGACAGGACCCCCTAAGTGGTCACATCCCACAGTTAGGGCGGCTGGCTCTCTCACTCCTACTAGTGGTCAAATTCCACAAATCAAGGGATGACCCATGCTATCCCTTACCTATTTAAAGCCACTTTCAGCTAACGTGAAAGAGGTTGATTAGCTGTTGCTTGCTTAAGCTAGCTAATCTTCTAAAGGTTAAACCTTGGCTCATTTGCTAAAGGCTCCCTCATTGGAAGAGACTCGTCTGAACTCTCGGACTTGAGGCTCTCAAGCTCTTTGCAGACTCTTGCACAATAGCCCTTTACAGACTCGTCTGAACTCCCAGACTTGAGGCTCTTAGGCTCTTTGCAAGCTAGTGCATGGTAGCTCTCTCTCCGATCAGTCAGCCGACAAGCACGAGCCCCCGATCACCAGCGACCTCAATCGAATCGTCCAAGGGAAGCAGACTCGGTGCGAGAATTGAGCGAGGTATCCTTTCGCTACCAAAGTACCCATGTTAAACAAGGAGGGCATTCCCTCCGCTTCTGTTGTAATTTCGATTCATTAGTTTGTAAGAAGCTATTCTTATCAATACAAACGAAATCCTTATTTCGGGAGGTCAAAATTTACACCTACAGAAGATTTGATCTGCGCCACCACCATTTCAGTTGAAGAAACAGTTTCTCCCACTGTGGTCAGCATCTTCTGTAGGTGTAAATTTTGACCTCCCGAAATAGGGATTTCGTTTGTATTGATAGGAATATCTTATTATAAACTAATGAATTGAAATTACAACAGAAGCGGAGGGAATGCCCTCCTTGTTTAACGTGAGGACTTTGGTATCGATAGGATGCCTCGCTCGGTTCTCGCACCGAGTCTGCTTTCCTTGGACGATTCGATCGAGGTCGCTGGTGATCGAGGGCTCGTGCTTGTCGGCTGACTGCTCGGAGAGAGAGCTACCATGCACTAGCTTGCAAAGAGCCTAAGAGCCTCAAGTCTGGGAGTTCAGACGAGTCTGTAAAGAGCTATTATGCAAGAGTCTACAAAGAGCTTGAGAGCCTCAAGTCCGAGAGTTCAGACGAGTCTCTTCCAATGAGGGAGCCTTTAGCAAATGAGCCAAGGTTCAACCTTTGGAAGATTAGCTAGCTTAAGCAAGCAACAGCCAGTCAACCTCTTTCACGTTGGCTGAAAGTGACTTTAAATAGGCAAGGGATGGTATGAGTCATCCCTTGATTTGTGGGATTTGATCACTAGTAGGGGTGAGGGAGCCAGCTGCCCTAGCTGTGGGATGTGACCACTTAGGGGGTCCTGTCAGTCACCCTATTCTTGCTAGGTGAGGAGCGCCATGCTTTCTTCCTTGATTCGTGGGATTTGACCACTGACATGACTGTTACCATACTCCAAGTGGGTAGCTGACAATACTGGTGAGTTTCTAGTTGTTAGGCGAGCTTAGTCCGCGCAGGCGAGGTGCAGGCTGTCAGGCGAGCTCGACCCTTCATGCTGGCGAGTCAGCCAAACAGGCGAGCTTCGAGCTATCGAGCGAGCTAGGCCTTCAGGCGAGCCTGGGTCAAGCAGGTGAGTTTCAATCTTCAGTCGAGCTTCAAGCCTTCAGGCGAGCTTGGTTCAATGTGCAGGTGAGGCTGTGCAGGCGAGGCTGTGCAAGCGAAGCTGTGTAGGCGAATCTCATTCAGGCAAGCTTCAATGCTGTTAGGCAAGCTCTATCCTTGCAGACGGACTTCCTTGCAGGTGAGCTTCAGCTTTTATAGGCGAGCTTCAGCCTTTAGGCAAGCTACTGAACATGCTTCGAAGAATAGGCCATAACTTTCAAACCTTAAGTCAGAATTTGACGAATTATATATAAAAATCGACCATCTTGACGAGACGGAGCCAACCAAACCCCAAAACAGGTTTGCCACCTCCGTTTCACCAAATTCCTTACGGTTTGAGAGATATCAATGTTTTTCTCCTTTTTGCTCTTTCGGATGAGGTTTTAGCAGTTTTGTTCTGAACTTCTCTGATAGGGATTAAAGGTAATTTTTATTGCCTACAAAAGGCTAACAGTTCTTCTTGTCTATACAGCGAGGAAGAAGACCCTAGCTCGAAGAACCAAGCTCAGAGTCATGTGAAAAGATGACCCCCTCTCACACCATGTCCCTTGGCTTCATCACGGTGACAGTATGAGCAGAGCCGGTCCTATCCTGGACCCGATCGACTGTTTGATCCGACGAGCATCGACCGCCCAACGTCGGCCACGGGGCGCGTCCAACCCTAACAGTGGGGCCCCTCTTCTCTCCATCCCGAGAAGACGCACCAATATGAGCATCAACAATATTAAATCATCTTTGCTATTTCCATGTCATGGTGATATATTTCATATTAGATGTACGTATCTTATTTTAAATTTAATTGTTTATAGTACATTTGGTGAAATTAAATCCATAATAGAAAAAGTTAGGACAATAGCTTACGCTCATAATGCTTCTGAACAAAGACTTAAAAAATTTAAACAATTATGTAAAAGAAAAAAATTTTAAAATCCAGATTAATTCGAAAAGATGTTGACCATATGTGGAATTCTACCTATGCAATGTTAAATATAGCAATAGAGTATAAATAAATTATAAACAATTTTATTACTTTTTATACTTCTAGTTTTAGCTCTGGTAGTATGTATGGAATAGCTAATGATGAATAGTTACTTATATAGTGTAAAAGAAATGCTACAAGTTTTTTGTGATGCTACTATGTTATTATCTAATTATTATTATCCAACTATTACTCTAATTGCTTTACAAGTTTTAAATATCCAAACTTTTTTTAATAATTATCATATGAATAATTCTTTTGGAAATATGATTTTTCAAATGAAAAGTAAATTTAATAAGTATTTTAGGCATATTCCTATTATTTTGGTTTGGGGGTTCTTATTGATCTATGTTTGAAGGATGTTGGTCTTTAAAATTTGTTAAATTTTTTTATGGTAACATAATAATAGACATTGATGATGGTCAAACTATTACTACTCTTACTCATCATAATACTATTAGAACTTATTTTTAAAGATTATATGATGACTATGTAGCTAGATATGGTGTAAGTACACATCAGTCTACAACTTCCGCTTCTACGAGTTCAAGTCAGGGCAAATGTAAGTGTTTGAAAGGGAATTAATGATCGCTCACGTGGGGTGGGCTGAACTCCTACAACGGGATCCTTCGTTTCTCCACCCCAAAGGAATGAACCAATTCGAACATCAACAATACTTATCATAATATTTGGATACAAGATAATTCTGGCATTGGATGTGGAAAGGTAATATGGAAAGCTATTACATTTGCTCTTGATATTGGATGTGGAAAGGTAATTTTCAAAGAAGATATGGAGGTGATAATTAGAGATATCCAAAATGGAGCGGAGCAACACTCGATTTTTAAACACTTTGAGGATGTTATTCAGCGATATTGCACATCACTCAAGGAATGAGATTTTGAGATAGTTCGTCAAACGATGAATGTAATGGCTCATATGTTGGCCCGAAGAGCTAAGAAAATCATTGATTTTGTGGTATGGTTCAAAGACTCATCACCGTTTTTACACAGTATTCTGCAGTTTGATAAGAAGCAGCATTTATGCACATTCTTTTGTCGTACTTCTGGGTTTTTAGTTTAGTTTGGATGTGTCTTAATATCTATTTTCATTAAAAAATATTACAATATAATAATTAAATCCTACTAATAAATTAATTTTTGACATCTGCCTTTTTTTACCTACTAACAATGCATTTAATATGAATACTAAGGGATGAACCCATAATGAAAACATTCATGTATTTTCTCACACTGACTATTCAAATTCCCTTAATTAATTATGCACTAATTATTTCATGACTAATCTACTTCCATAAACATTCTACTTGGATATCAAGAATCACATAAAATTATGTTATACATAGATGCTCAAATGCACAAAAGAAAGAATCAAAAGAAAAAAGTTGGAGGAAGTGAGAATTTTGATATAGAGTCAGTCCCTTGATTATAGTAACCGGAATTCTCACAGTCAACAAGATTTCACAAGTGATAATTGAGAGAGAATATTATATTATTTTTATTTTAAGGAAACAAACAAATCTACGATCCAGTTCACCTCCTATATATAGAAAAAACTCTAATTAGTTATACAAGTATGCAAATTCATAGACAGAAAAACTAATATAAATGTCAATAAATTGTCCTTCAAATGTTTAGTCTCAAATGCATATTACGTGCTTTTGCACGTAATATGCATTACGTGCAAAACACGTGTCACATCCTAGTTCATTAAGAAAACAAAATCAGTTTAGAGAATCTTAAATAGTATAAATTCATGTTAGTATTGGTTTTGAGAATAATGCAACTAACAATTAGCATGTGTAATTATGAATTATAATTTTATGTTATTATTGTATGATTGGACATGGTAATTGTAAATTAACAATGAATTTCATTTAGAACAAAATGATCATACCTTCTAAGTGTACTCTTCCTTTTCAAATTACCTGCTACTATAATTTGAAAATTAATGATTTAAGATACAATTAGCAGGTTTGAATATTCCCCTTCGTGCTCTTTGATATTCCAAAATGGAAACACATTAATACATTTTATTTGAAAAAAAATAAATGCTTTCTATAAATGTATGTCTACCTAAAATAATTTTCTTCTTCATAAAGTAGGGCAGTCCTTTATCGAAAACCTTCCTCTCTATTTCTCTACTCTATTTCTCATTATTCTTCGTATGCCTACGTCTCCTCCGGCCATCCCGTGCCTCCATCAACAACCGCCTTGATCCGATCGGCCACCAACAATTAGGGACGCGCTCTGGTAATTATTAAATTTTGGGAGGGTGTTGAAGAATGTTGATGATTGAAAGTTTTGTCTTGAATGATGAGTGAAAGATGTTGAATCTACATTATTCTTCGTATGCCTACGTCTCCTCCGGCCATCCCGTGCCTCCATCAACAACCGCCTTGATCCGATCGGCCACCAACAATTAGGGACGCGCTCTGGTAATTATTAAATTTTGGGAGGGTGTTGAAGAATGTTGATGATTGAAAGTTTTGTCTTGAATGATGAGTGAAAGATGTTGAATCTA
>NC_033796.1:61883719-61891886 GCF_001876935.1 Asparagus officinalis
GACATACTAATATATTTTTTTAGTATAGGACAAATTAATATTTTATCTGGACTTCGATGCCATCTACCCCTCAATTTTGGCCGGACTCTAATTTTTCGACCAGTTTTCTCACGTGACGGCACACATGATGCCCACCTGGCGGGATTTATTGACATATTAATATATTTTTTTAGTATAGGACAAATTAATATTTTATCTGGACTTCGATGCCATCTACCCCTCAATTTTGGCCGGACTCTAATTTTTCGACCAGTTTTCTCACGTGACGGCACACATGATGCCCACCTGGCGGGATTTATTGCACAAAACCCCATCATCTTGCGTCTATAATTAAAAAAACCCCTCCCCCTCTCCCTCCTCCCCCTCTCCCTCCTCCTCTTCAACCTCTCCCCATCACCTATACTGGCGTGGCATAAATATGTACCAATAGTTGCAAGTACATAACTAATCAAGTTATAATATAAAAAGTTATCGATCACACGAGGAAGGTGTTTGTAGAAGAAAATTAAATTCGATTCTTATGTTGTATGCGTGACAATTAGGAGTGATGAAAGTGTGTAATTATAGAGAGATAAGGAGAGTGGTTGTGATTGTGTACGAATAAGTGTGTGAATAAGCACAAAGCATGATTGAAAGTGGGTAGAACAAGAGTGGATGTGATAAAAGAATAAATAAAATCAACAAATAAAAAAATAAAGATGAAGAAAATAAAATCAAGAAACAATAAGGGAAAATTCAAGAATTAAAACAAAAGTCAAGAAAGTAAAAGATGAATGATTCAATTAAAGATATGGGGAATCTAGAATTGAATCCACTAGCTAATCTCAACTATAAAACATTAATCATTCTCTTTTTATCATATTCTACTTTAGATTTATTAAGTATACATTATCAAACCATTCAAGGGAAGTATAACCTATCAAGTTATCATCCAAGTAAAATTATTACTCATGAAAAGAATAACAACTAAATAGTAATTCTAGAATTCCTTATATCAATTAATACTTTAGTTAATTATCCTAAACATGAACATTTTAAGCACAAGAGAATGATTAACAAACTATACAAGAAATAAAGCTAGTTTTACAAAATTTCTAGAATCCTACAAGTATTAATTCACATCTAAAAAACAAGAAAATTCCCTAGAGGGTTCTAGCCTCAAGGCAAATCAAAGAAAAAAAAAGAAAAAAAAAACTAATCTTAAGAGGGTTCTATCCTCAAGGTGAATAGTACAAGAAAATAAAATCTAAACTACAAAATAAAATGCAAGAACTAAACTATAAAATAAATTATAAAAATTAAATACGAGAAAATAAAGACGGAAATAAATCTACTCTATAAGCATGAAATAAATCTAAGGCAAGAGGGTTCTAACCTCTTGGCTATTTAAACAAGAAAATAAAATAAAAAGATAAAAATATTAACAAAGTGAAAGTTCACATTCCAAGAGGATTCTAGTCTCAAGGTGAAATCAAACCTCACTCCTGATCTGCATCTTCATCCCATCTTCATCTTCATCATCAAACAAAGAGAAGAAAAGAAAAAATATGAAGATGTGAAAAAAATTCTTTTATTGATTGTAACAAAAAAATTATAAAATTAGAAGGTCTTCTCAATTAAGAGTAAACCTCCTCTCCAAATAGAGTTATAAAAATATTTACATCCTCAACCTCTCACTCTTTACCCCTATTTATATCTTACAATAATGAATGTGAGCCCTTGGATCAAGACTTAAGCCCTAAGGCATCTTTTTTAGCCATTGAGCTTTTGGGCATTGACACTTGGGCTTTTTGCTTGTTTTCTGCTTTAATTCTTTGGGCTTTTGTTGAGAGATGAGATCTTGGGCCTTTTGCTTTTATTCTTCATTAAACTGTAATTTAAGATAAAAATAACTATTAGTGGTATTTTTATTCATGTAAAATAGATAATGAGGGTATAAAATTATAATAAAAATATGATAATCAAATACCCCACACATAAAATTTTGCTAGTCCTCCAGCAAAAAAAAAAAATTAAAAATCCTAACTTACTTTCGCAGGAATCATGATTGTATTTAGCGTATATAACAAGCCTTTAAACCCATAGGTTACCCTAGAGGACGAGTTGTAGTCTCGTGAGGGTTTGCAGTGAATATACCCATAAAATTCGGTCAACTTGCCTATTTAAAGAAGTCAGTAAATAACGAAATTTACTTAATAAATTTAAACAATCTAATTGAAGTTAGTAATTACTTAAGAAAATATTTTCATATATAACTTTAAGGTAAATTTCCTAGAAAATATTTTCATTATAGCAATACAAAACGAAGTCAAACTTAGAAATTTAATTAAAAGTTTTGAAAAGAACATGCTAACTTTTTGTTTTGAATAATTTCAAGTTTCTTGATCAGTAATTATTTTTTAAGATCATATATACAAATATGACTATATATATATATAGTATATATGAATATATATATATATATAATATCATATATACTAATATATATATATATATATATATAAGTAGTATATATATATACTAATATAAATAATATATATTATATACTATATATAATAGTATAATACTAATATATAAGCAAAACTTGTGTCCACTACTATATAATATTAAATATAGATATCATATACTATATAATATATATATATATATAATATATATTATACGTATATAATATATATATAATATATCATCAGTATATATAATAGTATCATATATAAATAAACACATATATATATATATATATATATATATATTTATCAAATTTACAAATCACTCGGTAGTATATGTTAGAATTTGTCGTTTTTCACTGCTTGTATTTCTTTAGAATTTTTTACTCTCAATTTTTTCGGGCATTAATAAAATGACAATATTAACAGAGCTTTTGGGCCAATGGATCCCACAATAAATTGGAGCGTTAAGAGTCATTAAGTTGAAGAAAATACCTCTTCTGGGCTTAAAAATTAGTCGGTCAACAATTAGGCTTTATAAGGATAGAATTCACGACTTGATTCAAGAGTTTTGTTATTCTTTTCTTATTTTGTAGACCATTTCCACACTCTTCATTAGCGAAAGTTAGTATAATATATATATATATAGGTAATATATATAATATATACTATAATATATATACCCATACTAATATATTATATTATATATATATAGTATATTATATATTGATGATGATGTGGTGTGTGTGTGTGTGTGTGTGGTGTGTGTGTGATGTGTGTGTTGGTGTGTGTTGTGTGTATTACTGAAAAATATGTAAATCAAGACTACTTGAAAATTTTATTTTAAACTCTAAGCTAATTATATAACAATTTCATTATTTTAATTAAAAATCTAAGTTAAGGCTTAAGTAAAGTATACTACTTTGAAAAATCATTTCTTATGAAATTTATTTAGAGTTATCATAAAAGGTGAACTTGAGTATATTACTAACTAGGGATTAGAAATATTAAAATTTATTAATTAAATCAATTATTACTTAACTCTATTAATTTAGCAAGTGACAATATTTTTATAAATTTTTTTTTCAAAGGGAAAATTATAACAAAGATGCAACAAATAGGTAAAATGAATTGGAAAAATTAATTACTTCTCATCCCCACACCTAAGTTTTGTATTGTCCTCAATGCAAACTCTATGATGCACAAAGTAAAGCAGATAAGAATTGAAAAACTTACATTTGGCCGGCTAACCTGAATGATAAAGAAAAATCTATAATTACCTTTGGTATGAGTATGATGAAATCAAAAATTTATTCTTCTTTTTTTCTTTTCTTTTTAATATATTTTTTATTTTTCTTTTTTCCTTTTATTATTATTTTCTTCTTTTTTTTCCAAAAGAACACAAAACTCTCAAAGAAGAGAACAATAAATTCTTTTTATTATTATGAGATAAAACAAAACAAAAAATGTAGAATGAATGGTTCAACATGAAAAGCTCATATTCTACATTAAATCCTACATTATTGCTGAAAATTCTCCTCCGAATTTTAAATAAATTCACAATGATATGATCAATAATGTGTTTAAATTCTAAAAATTCCAAGGCATTCAATGATTGTTGCAGCAATGTGAGGTTGGTGTGATGCATTTAAACTTCTTATTGAACTTTGATTCTTGATTTGTGAAGGTTTGTTTTCCAACAACTAATTTTTCATTAACAATTTTCTCAAACCCAAGATAAATGGTTGAGGTATAAAAATTTGGTTGTTGTTTATTTTTCAAAAATCTAAGTTCATCAAGAAAGAGTTATTCAAAAGTGGGTTCAAAGAAGGAAGTATTCAACATAATTTCTTTATTCTGAAAATTTTGATCTGCTTTTTCTAACAACTCCAGCTCATCACCACAGATTTTCTTAAAACTAAGATCTGACTTAACTTCTTGTCATTGTGGTCTTTCCTAAATATTGTGAAGAACAGGTGGATTAGTGTAGGCCATTTCTTTCAAAATTGGCTCAAAATGGGTTAAACAATTGGTATTACCCCTTATCCAAGTTTACATGCACCGAAAACAATTCTTTTTATATTTTTTAAAGAAAAATAAAAAGTTAGTTTTTAAAAATTAAGAGAAGAAAAAGGAAAAATCTAACTAAAACAAATAAAAAACAATCGCTTTTGAATCACTCTAAAATCTCAGGTTAAGCCTAACTCAGCTAGACCAGCTCCTAACCAAAAACCCCTTAAGTGAAAAGAATAAAGTTTTACTCGGGTAGTTAGCCAGGTAAGGATAATACTAGAAGGAGATCAAAGATCAATTAAGTACTTCATTCCTTACGGAGCGCTTAACGCAACCCCTAAACCTTACCTTATAGACACCAACTAATTCCAGAAAATTTGAACCGGTTCACTTATGGATTTCTTGTTCCTTAATAAGCTCGAATCCTTAGGGGCCAAAGTCTAATGAGTTTTAAGAGGTTTGGATTTGTGTAGTGAGGAATAAATGATTTTTAGGCTAAGGAAAGGGTAATGAAATCCCCCACCTTATCTTGATTAGGGGGCTTTTGCCCTAAAAATATTTTTAAGTGCGTGCCAAATCAAGATATTCAAATCACTTTAGTGAATTCCTACGATTATATGCAACTCAACCCTAGTAATTAAAAGCTACTAAAAAATGATAAAAATAAAATTTTTTAATTGTGGTCAATAATCAAACAAATGTGAGAAGAGTGCTCTTATTTGAATTTATTATCTTGTTAGTAATTATTCAAGTGGAGGGTGAACTTTTATTATGGTTGACAAAAAATAAAATCTTTTTTTAAAGTCCTAATTGTCTCTAATTGTGGAGTACTAACTAAAGGGTGGAATTGAAAATACTTTGAAGAAGACTTACCTCAAGCAAATCTTCAAATCCTCGATCTCCAATCCTTGATCTTCAAGCTCCAAGTGGTTCTTTTACAAGAAAACACACAAGTTAAAGAACCAAAATAATTAAAATCCTAATTGAGCGTCTTCCACGGCAACGACGCCAAAAACTTGATGGGGGCATAAATATGTAACAAAAGTTGCAAGTACATAACAAATCAAGTTAGTATAAAAAATTATCAATCCCACGAGGAAGGCATTTGTAAAGAAAATTAAATTCGGTTCTTATGTTGTGTGCGTGATAATTAGGAGTGATGAAAGTGTGTAATTGTGGAGAGATAAGGAGAGTGGTTGTGATTGTGTGTGAATAAGAACAAAACGTGATTGTCACACCCCGCTTCCCAAAATACCAGGGAATCAGAACATGAACATGCTCGCGACGTATTAGATTGAGAAGAAATATACACTATCATTTTTTTCTTTTTTTCTTCTCAATCCAATACGCTAAGCGTCAAACATATAAATCTCAATCACAGGTCCCCGATCACAATAGTAAGAATATAAACAAAATCCAGAAAAAGAAATAAACATATCATCCATGGTAAATCATCCCAGACATAAAAATATGGGTCCAACGTACCCTTATTACAAAACAGTCCAACTAGGAATAAGAAATACATAGTCCATATAGAAAGTACTGTTAAAATACTAAATCCATCATCAACAAAAGAAAAGTACGGTAAAAGAGTTTTGATATCCATCTACTACTACAGAAGAAAATCACTATGCTTCAGCTGGATCTTCTACTCTTTCTGCAAGGCACCCCTACTAAGAATCCTCTGGCTCCTGTACGATTCCGTACTGAGGCTGTCCATCTCCTAAATCTGACATATACTAGAGAAAACAGGTGTACGTCAGCGCATGGCATACGACAAGATCCCACAAAAGAGAAAAGAAAACGGTCGAACGACCAAGGCAAAATAATAATAAAAATAGAAGCATGCAGCAGGAATACAAAAAAACTAGAAGATGACATCCACAAATATTATATAATAATCAAGAAACCAAAAATCAATCGGGTGACGAGGTCATGCAGCTAAAAATCAGAATCATCATCTAAGTAACAAGGTCATACACTAGATGAAATTAATACTTAAAAAATCTACAACAAGAGACGTAGTACGTCGAGCGAAATAATCCAAACAAGAAAACACTCATGTATATACCATATGTCTCGAATTATAGATAATTAAATATTAATCCAGATCTATGTATGAAAAGAAACACCACTAGCCTACATCTCACAAGAATCCATAAGCATCCAAGTGATGAAATCATACTACTAGCCACCCTATAACAATTCACTAGTCCACATCTCACTAGAGTCAAAGTTCACATTATCGGATATCTGGTTAACAACCACATCTCACTAGTACCTCAGACCCGCCCCAGTGCGAAACATTTCACTGGTGTGTGCCTGGAAATAATCAATAATCACAATATCACCGCTCCTCAGACCCACCCCAGTGAGAAACGTTTCACTTGTGCGAGCCTAGAAATAGATAACAAACACATCTGATCACTGTTCCTCAGACCCACCCCAGTGCGAAACGTTTCACTGGTGCGAGCCTGGAAATAAACAATAATCCCATCCGATAATATGAACATGGACTTCCCCATCCAAATTCTTCTCGTTTTCTAAGTCAAATTAAAACTCTGGTTCACCATCTAAACTCAGTCAACACACCCACACATGTCACTAGGTCTATTCATGACGCACAAAGTAACTAAGTCATGAACTGCTAAGGTTATCAATCACTACAAGAGGCAATAAATAAAACTAATTATATACAATGATAACATGGCATGTTGAACATGATTAAGCAAGTTCATAAGGCATGAGTAATAGCTGCGAACGAAATACGGAAAGCATGAACAGAGTCTACACAGCATAAAAACACACGTAAATAGACTTCATTAATATCTTACTACTGAGTTGTCCAAACTTCTCCTGTAAACTAACCTTAATTAAATATCATCTAATATAATAATGTAGTAAAAAGGAAACTGAAAACTGATGTCGTTTTACACATAAAATGTCGTGCTCTACGACTATCCCGTCATACTACCATAAATAATAAATATTCTTTTTCCAAAATTATTCTTTAAAACTATTTCTCATAATAACTGATTTAAAACAAAAAATATATATATTTGTTAATTCCTTTCTGCATGAAAAGTAATATTTTCCTATTTTATAAATTACCTTTATTTTATTTCTTTTTTGTTAATATTTCGTAAGTCTAATTTTAACACCTAACTTGTCATTTCATGTCCGTAAATACTTAGATATAAATATACAAAAATTATTAATGTCTCATAAAATCTATCTACAACACATACGTTTATCATTTCATGCTCGTAAATTCTCAGATATAATTACCACAAAATATCTCATTATTATTTCAAAAAAATTATCTAATACCATATAACATCATTCCACGCCAAAATGCATATTAACAACCATAATATATCTAACTAAATATTTAAGCAGTAATAATTGTAAAAACATCTGCATGAGAGGCGAGATCTTGCCTCGGTGTGTCGAACAAATTGACGCGGCGGCGCGGGTCGGATCCGACGTGGGGCACGACGTCGAGAAGATCTCTGGCAAAGGGCTGTGGTGACGGGAGGTGGCTAGAGGAGGCTCGGCTCATCGGTAGCGGGGTTCAAGGGGGCACGACTATTGCGGCTTGGGTTCGTCGGACGTCGGAGTAGGCGGTCGGGCTCGCGGCTGATGGCGGCCGAAAGGGCGGAGCAGGTGGACAGGGGTGCAGGCGGCGGGATCTGGTGGCTGGAGGC
>NC_033796.1:61891916-61896638 GCF_001876935.1 Asparagus officinalis
CGGTAATGGTTCGTGGACGAGAGAGAGGAAGAGGGATAATGGTGGCGGCGGAAGAGATGAATAGTATAAAAAGAGAGAGAGGAGAAAACATTTAAATATATATAAAAAATTTTAGGGTTAGGGTTTAGGTATTTAACTAAAATAATTAAAATAATTAATTACGGGTACTTAAAAAATTAACTAATTAAAGAATAATTATCTACAAACAAAAACGTACATGTTGTGCTATTACAACACTTGATACGAAATAGTCAAAATATACAATATTGTATAATTAAACAAAAATAATTAATGAATAAAATATATTTACTTACATTTAAAATCCAATAATTAGGGGATAACTATATACACAGTAAAACGTGCTAGTTATACTAATACGACAGATAATATGTAACAGTAGAAATAATACAACAAATTATACCAAAAACACGTAATTAATAATACAATGTATTATATGAAATAATACATAATAATATTAATAATACAATATATTATTTATATTAATATGTAATAGTACCGATAACACAACAAATTAATTCCAAAAATTTTTACCGCACAAAATAAATTTATAAATATCAAAATCATTTAAATAAATATATAATCAGATTTTTAAATTATATAAGATTGTAGAATTGAGAAAAATACAAATACTATTTTAAAAATAATAATTAAATATTTTAAAATATTAAAATATTATTTTAACTAGTATCAAAATTCATGGTCCTTATATTCTACCCCCCTTAAAATAAATTCTGTCCTCGGAATTAAAATAAAAACCCAAGGACAAAGATATGAAATGAGAGTGGATACTCACAAATCGACGAGACAAGAAACAATGGAAAGCCCAGAGTCAAAGTGTGATAAAGCAAGAATGGAGAAACAGGAACCTTGTCTATTACAGGAGGAGGAAAATACATCTAAACTAGTATTCATAAACCAATCCTATCATAATATCATCAGGCAATGCGAAATATGGAAGTTCATATGCAAATAAAACTAAGAATGAACTATTCTTACCAGTGATAACTTGGTTGTTCGCCTCAGCTTCCATAGCTGACATCAATGGTCAGGGGATCCACAGATGTAGCACAGATTAAGACGCTTGCGGCACTCCTGATGGGTATGTCCAGTGTAGTTACAAAAGGAACACCGCACTAAAGGCTGGTTGCGAGTCTACACTCCAGGACGCTGATAGGGGTGGCTCTGAGGAAGTGGCTAGCGCTGAGAATACTGCTGCCTCTGCGGGGCCTGCTGCTGCTGCTTCGGAGAAGGACGCTCGACAGTCCTAGCTGGAACTACTGGTGCCCTGCTCTGAATCACATGTGGGTCTTCGCTGAGAATCTGCTGCCTCTGCGGGGCCTGCTGCTGCTGCTTCGGAGAAGGACGCTCGACAGTCCTAGCTGGAACTACTGGTGCCCTGCTCTGAATCACATGTGTGTCTTCAGGTTCCTTCTGCACGCTCTCAATCTCACGTGCTGCATCCAGTACTGCATCGTGCGTCGCAAGTGCTTTACCAGCCAGAGCAAACTTGATATACTTATCCAGGCCCTTCTAAAACTGATGCCTCCTGATAGTGGGGTCTGTAACAAGATGAGGAGCGTATCGACTCAAGGAAGAAAACTCGGCCTCGTACTCATCAACGGATCTACCTCCTTACTTGAGTTCAACAAACTTATGCAAAAGCTCGTCCCGAGCCGACTGAGGGAAGTACTTCCTGTTGAAGCGGTCTATGAAGATATCCCACGAAATCAGTCTTTCCAAATGAGCCTTCTCTGCAGTCCACCAAATCCGAGCGGTGTCGGTGAGCTGAATATCCATAAGGTCCAGAACAGTCTCAGTAACCTTCAAGAACTCCTCCGTTACTAAGGGTCCTTCAGCACCAGAGAAAGAAGGGGGCTGCATATACCGGAACTCCCTAACGCTAGACTCTGGACGAGGGGGAGGTTGGTGCTGAGGCTCCTACTACAGCTATCTAGATAGGTGCTGCTGATTCGCCACCAATCCATGAATCATCTCCAAAAGCTGGTGTGGTTCCACTTCAGGCAGCGGGGTACTGCTACTGGGTTGGCTACCATTACCACGCGTAATCACCATGGTTCTAAAGAAAAAAACAAGGATAAAGAGGATAACCAATGTTAAAATCAAAACAAAATATTGGGAAAATAGGAACTAAAATATAATTATCAAAATAATAGTATAAGAACTTAATTGTAGTCTTACGGATGAAATATGGCATGTATCTAAATTGTATACTATATTCTTACTAGTGGGGACTCGGGACTGTGACCTGCATGGGCCACTACTAAAACCTGTTACGCCCCACTTCCTAAAATACCAGGGAATCAGAATGTGAACAAGCCCGCGACGTATTAGATTGAGAAGAAATATACACTATTATTTCTTTTCTTTTCTTTTCTTCTCAATCCAATACGCTAAGCGTCAAACACATAAATCTCAAGCATAGGTCCCCGATCACAATAGCAAGAATATAAAGACAATCCAAAAAAGAAATAAACATATCATCCATGGTAAATCATCCCAGACATAAAAATATGGGTCTAACATACCCTTATTATAAAACAGTCCAACTAGGAATAAGAAATACATAGTCCATAAAGAAAGTACTGTTAAAATACTAAATCCATCATCAACAAAAGAAAAGTACGGTAAAAGAGTTTTGATATCCAACTACTACTACGGAAGAAAATCACTATGCTTTAGTTAGATCGTTTACTCCTTCTGCAAGGCACCCCTGCTAAGAATCCTCTGGCTCCTGTACGATTCCGTACTGAGGCTGTCCATCTCCTAAATTTGACGTAAACCAGATAAAATAGGTGTACGTCAGCGTATGGCACACAGCAAGATCCCACAAGGGAGAAAAGAAAATGGTCGAACGACCAAGGCAAAATAGTAATAAAATAGAAGCATGCATAGATGACATCCACAAATATTAGATAATAATCAAGAAAACAAAAATCAATCAGGTGACGAGGTCATGCAGCTAAAAATCAGAATCATCATCTAAGTAACAAGGTCATACACTAGATGGAATTAATACTTAAAAAATCTACAACAAGAGATGTAGTACGTCGAGTGAAATAATCCAAACAAGGAATCCCTCATGTATATACCATATGTCTCGAATTATAGATAATTAAATATTAATCCAGATCTATGTATGAAAAGAAACACCACTGGCCTACATCTCACAAGAATCCATAATCATCCAAGTGACGAAATCATACTACTAGCCACCCTATCACAACTCACTAGTCCATCTCACTAGAGTCAAAGTTCACATTATCGGATATCTGGTTAACAACCATGTCTCACTAGTACCTCAGACCCGCCCCAGTGTGAAACATTTCACTGGTGCGTGCCTGAAAATAATCAATAATCACAATATCACTGATCCTCAGACCCACCCCAGTGTGAAATGTTTCACTTGTGCGAGCCTAGAAATAGACAACAAACACATCTGATCACTGTTCCTCAGACCCACCCCAGTGCGAAACGTTTCACTTGTGCAAGCCTGGAAATTAACAATAATCACATCCGATAACATGAACATGGACTTCCCCATCCTAACTCTTCTCATTTTCTAAGTCAAATTAAAACTCTGGTTCACCACCTAAACTCAGTCAACACACCCACACATGTCACTAGGTCTGTTCATGATGCACAAGGCAACTAAATCATGAACTGCTAAGGTTATCAATCACTACAAGAGGCAATAAATAAAACTAATTATATACAATGATAACATGGCATGTTGAACATGATTTAAGCAAGTTCATAAGGCATGAGTAATAACTGCGAACGAAATACGGAAAGCATGAACAGAGTCTACACAGCATAAAAACACACGTAAATAGACTTCATTCTACACAGCATAAAAACACACGTAAATAGACTTCATTAATATCTTACTACTGAGGTGTCCAAACTTCTCCTGTAAACTAACCTTAATTAAATATCCTCTCTTACTACTGAGGTGTCCAAACTTCTCCTGTAAACTAACCTTAATTAAATATCCTCTAATATAATAATGTAGTAAAAAGGAAACTGGAAACTGATGTCGTTTTACACATAAAATATCACGCTCTACGACTATCCCGTCATACTACCATAAATAATAAATATTCTTTTTCCAAAATTATTCTTTAAGACTATTTCTCATAATAATTGATTTAAAACAAATATATATATATTTGTTAATTCCTTTCTACATGAAAAGTAATATTTTCCTATTTTATAAATTACCTTTATTTTATTTCTTTTTCGTTAATATTTTGTAAGTCTAATTTTAACACCTAACTTGTCATTTCATGTCCGTAAATACTTAGATATAAATATACAAAAATTATTAATGTCTCATAAAATCTATCTACAACACATACGTTTATCATTTCATGCTTGTAAATTCTCAGATATAATTACCACAAAATATCTCATTATTATTTCAAAAAAATTATCTAATACCATATAACATCATTCCACGCCAAAATGCATATTAACAACCATAATATATCTAACTAAATATTTAAGCGGTAATAATTGTAAAAACATCTACATGAGAGTCCAGATCTTGCATCGGTGCATCGAACAAATCGACGCGGCGGCGCGGGTCGGATCCGACGCGGGGCACGACGTCGAGAAGAGCTCCGACGAAGGGCTGTGGCGACGGAAGGTGGCTGGAGGAGGCTTGGCTCATCGACAGCG
>NC_033796.1:61896853-61897782 GCF_001876935.1 Asparagus officinalis
AGCTCGGTAAGGGTCCGTGGACGAGAGAAAGGAAGAGGGATAATGGTGGCGGCGGAAGAGATGAATAGTAGAAAAAGAGAGAGAGGAGAAAACATTTAAATATATATAAAAAATTTTAGGGTTAGGGTTTAGGTATTTAACTAAAATAATTAAAATAATTAATTACAGGTACTTAAAAAATTAACTAATTATAGAATAATTATCTACAAACAAAAACGTACAAGTTGTGCTATTACAACAGTTGATATGAAATAGTCAAAATATACACATATTGTATAATTAAACGGAAATAATTAATAAATAAAATATATTTACTTATATTTAAAATCTAATAATTAGGGGATAATTATATACATAGTAAAACGTACTAGTTATACTAATACGATAGATAATATGTAATAGTAGAAATAATACAACAAATTATACTAAAAACATGTAATTAATAATACCATGTATTATATAAAATAATACGTAATAATATTAATAATACAACATATTGTTTATATTAATATGTAATAGTACCGATAACACAACAAATTAATTTTGAAAATTTTTACCGCACAAAATAAATTTATATATATCAAAATCATTTAAATAAATATATAATCAGATTTTTAAATCATAGAAAATTGTAGAAAATCGAGAAAAATACAAATAATCTTTTAAAAATAATAATTAAATATTTTAAAATATTAAAAAATTATTTTAACTAGTATCAAAATTCATGAATAATAATTAAATATTTTAAAATATTAAAAAATTATTTTAACTAGTATCAAAATTCATGGTCCTTACAGTGATTGAAAGTGGGTAGAACAAGAGTGGATGTGATAAAAGAATAAATGAAATCAACAAATGAATGTAGACGGTAAAAAATACCTCTATAGGCTTACAGGAAATTCGCCTGCGAAAAGAGCTCGCACGCCCGG